>NC_059328.1:642222-963333 GCF_018350155.1 Leopardus geoffroyi | reverse complement strand
TACCCCTGTGTTCACAGCAGCCAACAGATGGCAGCAGCCCAGGTGTCCCAATGGAGGGATGGATAAACAAAATGTGGCATAAACATCATGTGGAATATTATTCACCCATAAAAAGGAAGGGAATTCTGGCACCTGCTACATCAAGGAGTCTTGAGAACAGAACGCTGAGCGAGGTAAGCCAGTCACAAAAGGACAAATACTGTGTGACTCTACTTACGGAGTTGGCAAATCCAGAAGAGACAGGGGGCGGGGGCATGTGGGGTGAGGGAGGTAGTGTTTAATGGGGGCAGAGTCTCAGTTTGGGAAGATGGAAAGTTCTAGACATGGATGGTGGGGTTGGGTGCACAACAATGGGAATGTACTTAAAAATGGTTAAAATGGTATGTTTTACATTATGTGTATTTTGCTACAATTAAAAAAACCACAAAAAACAATGGTGAGCCATAATTCTCTGGCCATTATTTAAATATATCCATATCAAGGCACCTGGGTGGCTCAGTCAGTTAAGCGTCTGACTCTTGGTTTTGGCTCAAGGCATGATCTCACAGTGTGTGGGTTCGAGCTCATGTCAGGCTCAGTGCAGAGCCTGCTTGGGATTCTCTACCCCCCCTGCCCCCGACTCATACTTTCTCTCCCTCTCAAATAAATAAACTTTAAAAACAAAATAAAATTGGGGTGCCTGGGTGGCTCAGTCGGTTAAGCATCTGACTTCGGCTCAGGTCATGATCTCACGGTCTGTGAGTTCGAGCCCCGCGTTGGGCTCTGTGCTGACAGCTCGGAGCCTGGAGCCTGCTTCGGATTCTGTGTCTCCCTCTCTCTCTGACCCTCCCCCATTCATGCTCTGTCTCTCTCTGTCTCAAAAATAAATAAACATTTAAAAAAATTAAAAAAATAAAATAAAATACCCAAATCGTGGTACATTTGGCAGGTTTTGAAAGTGGTATTCACTAAGTGTATTCAATAATATCTCAGATCATCATACCAAGAAATATGAGGTTCTGCAAATTGTCCAGGAAGTTCAATTAATATGGTTAAAATATTTGTATGGAAAAAGTCCAAAAACAAGCTAAATGTTAAAAGCAAAAGTGACAGCCCCTCCCACAGCCAGGTCACTGGCGTCATGGATGGGCTCTGTCTCAGACCCTTCCCCTGATGCTAGGAGGCAAAGGCCGTCACTCTGGTCACACCAAGTCCCACAAACAGAACCACAGACACGGGGACAGGGACGCGCAACGCGATGAACACTCAGAGCTTCGTTTCTCCTTGTGAAGCGCCCCCCCCCCCCCATGGCCCCGAGAAGCACTGTGGGTCGCATCCTTTCTGCCAACGCGCCCGCTCGCGGTCACCACTGTCCCTCCGGAGACAGTCCCTGCTGGGGGGAGATACTGTGACGGCTCCCGGACAGCTGAGCTGTACACGTGACCCCAGGCTGCTCAGGGCTCCCGCAGCCCGACCCAGAGAGGGGAGGGGACATTCCACGCAGGCCACAGGCAGTGCCGACGACGCAGCCTCCCCCCCCCCCACCAGTCCCGGGATATGGGGACCTTCGGGAACCCCCTCGACGGGAGCAGGGGGAGTTGAGTCATGAGATCCATTGCTGTACTGAGGGACAGCTTCACTGAAATTTGTTTCGTGAACGCCCATGGGGGCCACAAGGGTGGGGTGAGCTTTCGAGTAGGGGGAGGCCTTTGAGCAGAGACTGGGGAGGGAAGGATGGTGTGGAAGGGGGATGGGGAGAAGGGGATGGGGGAGGGACGGGTAGAGAGGGGAAGAGGGAAGGGGGAGGGGGAAGGGGGAGGGTTGGAGGAAAGGATGCGGGAGGAGGGAAGGAGGGGAATGGGGAAGGGGGAGGGACGGAGAGGATGAGGGAGGGGAGAGGAGGGGGTGGGGGAGGGGGAGGGGTGGAGAGAAGGATGGGGGAGGGGAAGAGGGGAGGGGAGGGGGGGATGGGTAGAGAGAAGGATGGGAAGGAGGAGAGGGGACGGGGAGAGGGGGAGGGGTGGAAGCACACAGGGAGACAGCACAGGGACCGGGGGGAGGCAGACAGACCGAGGACGGCTGTCCAGGCGGGGGGAAGCGGAGCCTGGGCCAGGTAGATGGGGAAACAGGAGAGTGACCTTCCCAGGTCACCCAGGGCGAGGCGGCAGAACCTGGATGGCATCTACGGCAAAGCGCCCCCCACCCCCTCCCGGGGTGGGCAGAGAAAGCAGCTATTCAGAGCCAGCCCTGCTCCGGCCTGAACAAAGGATGCCCTCACACCAAGTGTCCAGGCGGCCGACACGTGCCAGTCACCAGGCAGCCTGCCCCTCACGCCTGTCCCTGGGCCCCACCTCGAGGCGGGACGGGGCTCCGTGCCCCGCGCCCGAGCTGAGCCCGCCGGCCACCTGCAGGGCCCTGTCCCCCCTCACACGACGGAAGAAAGCCCCTCCTAGCTTCTTCCGGTCACGGTGCATCCCTCTGACCACATAATAACACACCGCTCGGATATCTTGTTTTACTCCTGGGGAGACGCAACATCAAAACCTTCCGCACGGTGGATAAGGCCCAAATAGGTCCTGCAGAAACGAGGGCGCCATCGACACCCCTGCGAGTGGAGGCCTCCCCAGAGGTGCCTTGGCCGTGAGGGCCACCCGGCAGCTCGGGACGCCGTCCACAGGTGCCGGCGGTCCGGCTCTGTCCGTGGGGCTGGCCTCTTCCCAGCTGTCCGCCCCGCCCGCCAGGGCTCCTGCATGCTGGGGCCCAGGGGAAAGCACTCTAGGTCTGTCGCACACACAGTCAACGCCTCTGAACCACACACCGAAATGGCTAAGCCGTGCCTGCGAGAATGACCAAATTCCAGAGCTCTCACACCAAAACCTGGGACCATGAGGAGCAGAAGCGTCACTGCCAGTGGGAACGCGACACGCTGCAGCCACTCTGGGGACCGGTTTGGCGGTTTCATGGAAAGTTGGACGTGGGGCGCCCGGGTGGCTCAGTCGGTCGGGCGTCCGACTTCAGCTCAGGTCACGATCTCACAGTCGGTGAGTTCGAGCCCCACGTCAGGCTCTGTGCTGACAGCTCAGAGCCTGGAGCCTGCTTCAGATGCTGTGTCTCCCTCGCTCTCTGCCCCTCCCCCACTCATGCTCGCTCGCGCCCGCTCGCTCTCTTTCTCAAAAATACAGAAACATCAGGGGCGCCTGGGTGGCGCAGTCGGTTGAGCGTCCGACTTCAGCCAGGTCACGATCTCGCGGTCCGTGAGTTCGAGCCCCGCGTCGGGCTCTGGGCTGATGGCTCAGAGCCTGGAGCCTGTTTCCGATTCTGTGTCTCCCTCTCTCTCTGCCCCTCCCCCGTTCATGCTCTGTCTCTCTCTGTCCCAAAAATAAATAAACGTTGAAAAATAAAAAATAAAAAAAAAAATACAGAAACATCAACAAAGCTGAACATACTCTCTCCATGCGATCCAGCGGTCACACTCCTCAGGATTTACCCAAAGGAACTGAACGCTTCCGTCCACATGGAACCCGGCACACGGAGGCCTACTGCAGCTTCGCTGATCACTGCCCAAACTTGGAACCAACCACAACATCTTTCAGCAGGTGATGGATAAATTAACTGCGGCACACTCAGACAATGGGTGTTATTCAGCACCAACAACAAATGAGCTCTCAAGCCGTGAAAACACAGAGGAGCCTTGAATGCATGTCCTAAGTGAAAGGAGCCAATCTGAAGGCTACACACTGTAGGATTCCAACTACGTGACGTTCTGGAAAAGGCAAAACCATGGAGACGGTAAAAAGATCAGTGGTGGCCAGGGATTGGGGGAGGGAGGGGTGAGCAGGTGGAGAACTTACAGGGCAGCGAAGTCCCTGTAAGACACCACGATGGTGGACACATGTCCTCACACTGTGTAAACCCTCACATCGTACGACGCCGAGAGCAGCCCCAACGTTAACTGCGGACGGTGATGTAACAGGTCCCTACAGGCTCATGGACGGTCGCGGAGGCTCAGACAGTGGGGCAGGCTGTGCGTGTGTGGGTGCTGGAGACATACGGGAATGATTGCTCTGCGAACCGAAATAGCTCTAAAACAATAAAAGCTTCATCAAAAGAATCATTTAAAAAAGATTAAGTGAGGGGCGCCTGGGTGGCCCAGCCGGTTAAGCGACTGACTCTTGATCTTGGCTTGGGTCTGGACCTCAGGGTTGTTAAGTTCAAGCTCTGCTTCGGGCTCCATGCTGGGCACGGAGCCTACTTAACTACAAACAAGCAAGTAAATAAATAATAAGTAAGTAATAAAAAAGGTTAAGTGGTAAATTTTATATCAGGTGAGTTTTTAAAACCATAATTACCAGGGAAGACGCGTGAGGGGAGGGTGGCGGGATGCGGGCATCTCGCTGTCTGCCAAGACGCTCTGCATGGCCAACGATCACCACCCACCTGCCTCCCGGTTTCGAAGCACAAGCAGTTATTCTGAAGAAAAAGGACAGCGAATGATGACGGCGAGCGGCGTGACCTAGAACGCGGGAGCGGCACCGCCCATGGTGGCCGTTCTCGGCCGGGTGACACCAAATCAGGCCCGACACCTCACACACCTGCAGGGCTTTACGACGTGGGTGCAGAGAACGTAACATTCACACGATGGGTGCCTCCAACGAGGGCTCTGACGACAACATAGTGGGGCAAGCTCACCCCAAAGAGCAGTGAGACTGGTCCCCCACAAGGGGACCCAGAGCACTCTGAAGCCCGACCCACCTCCGACGAAAGCAATGGGCTGAGATTCTCCCCAAATTTCAAAACAATCCTCAACAGTTATGCGGCATAACCAGTAGTAATTAGGAGGCTGGAAAAAGAAAGGATTTTCTAAGTGGCCAAGAAGTAAAATTCTGTCAACCAAAGGACAGGGGCATGGAGGTAACGGTCACTGAGGCTTCTCTATAGAAAATACCGGAAAGCTGCCGTGAGAAGGCCGAGTGTTGACCCTTCGAAAATACTGAGGATAAAGAAGTCTAGAATCGTGCCCAGTGGGTGTTTACTGCAGGGTGTAAGTTGCGTTCTTTTTCTGGATTTGGGGGTACTTGTGGCGATCGTCGGTATTTAATTCATCATTTACTTTGATCTCCGTTCTCCTTCTAAAGACACAAACACGATCCTATTACTAAAAAGGTGGGCGAGGGTCAGACATTAACAAGGGCATACACACACGGAGACCCTTCGTAGGAGAACACGCACTCACGCTCCTGTGTTCACGAAGAGACACACGGGAGCGACGGAACCGCCTAAAGGGGACTGAGGAAGCTTTTCATGCAGTTTTTATTTCTGGATCAGGTTAATGGTTTATACAACCCACACGTATGAGAAACGAGGATGGCAGAAATGCCCTAAAACTACACGACCAGGAAAAACATAAACCCAAGCGACGGCCAGGCTGACACCAGCTCCGGGACAACCCCTGAAAACGTGTGCCCGGGTGGGCACACAAAGTGCAGGGAACAGAGGCACAGAAGCCCCGTCCCGCGCGCAGAGGCCTTGGCTCTGGCCACCAGATCTGGACCCCTCGTGTCTGCCTATGTGGGCTGCACGGGGGGGGGCAGGGGGGGGGGGCGGGGGCAGGACTGGGGCTGGGGGCTGCGTGGGGTCGGGGGCTTCCTGAGGAACACCGCCCCGGGCTGGCCTGCAGAATGAGTGAGGGTCCCGGAAGCAACTGGGCCAGGAAGCAGCAAAATGCTCAAAAACTCGGAAATGTCAGAGCCCGCGGAGCCCGCTGACCCCGTGGTCGGATGTGGGAGGCTTTGAGCCTGAGTATCAATCGCAACCCAAGTGGAGTTTCATACACTCGAGTGTTAGGAAACCCTCCAGTCCGTGTGGGTCCTGCACATGTTTTTGTAACCAGGCTGGGGAGGAGGCGCTCTCCCCGCAGCACGATGCCAGCCAGTGCGGGGGAAGGGTCCCCGGCATCCCAGCACCTGAGTCTGGCAAAGCCACCAGTCGATGCCAAAACCGTCTGCGAGGCCCTCATGCTTCAATGGAAACCACCGGCACATCGGCCGGGAGCATCTGCAGATACTAAAGTGTTGTCAAAAAAGTACAAGGAACAAAAACCTGGTTTGGCGAAGACTGGGGGTTTCGGCCCCTGCCGCTGGCCGGCTGCAGGACCACAGGGATGGCCGCCCCTCGGAGCCCGGTTCTGAAGGTCTGCGGACACGTCTGGCAACATGCCACCGCAAAGGCGCCCCAGGTGTTGGCTAAGAACCCCCAGGGGCCGTGGGAACACAGGCCAACTCCACCTCCTCATCTTCACTTCAAATATGCAAAAAAAAAAAAAAAAATCAAAAATCAAAAATATCATCAATGAAGTTTTCGTTAGAAAAACACCATCCAAGGAAGTACAATTTAAGGGCCGGCTGGCAGGACCCACAGGCACGGCGACGCGGACCTGCCTCTCCCTTAGGACCTTCCTGCCACTCCCACGACTCCGCCCTCCTGCCACGCTGCAGTGCCCACCTGAGCTGGTTCAGACAGCCCAGGGGCACCTCTGTGCACTCACCTGGCTCGCTCATCGCTGGCCCAGCCCCACCTAGACTCACAGGGCAGGGTGGGGAGAGCCCACAGCAGGCTCAGGCTGGTCACCGTGGGGGACAAGCCCCACACCTGGGAAAGGCCCCGCCTCCAGTGCCTGGCCCCACCTCTGACCTCCACTTGGTGACGCAGTGCAGCCATACAGGCCTAACTCTGAGTGGCCTGCGTGGCGGGGCACCCAGAGGTAGTGGACCCCGAATGTCCTCAGCACAGACAGCAGGGCTGCAGACCAGCCAGCCACACGTGTCCTACCATGGCGGGGGGGGGGGGGGGGGGGGGGTTTGGGCAGGGGTAGCTGGCTAAGCCCGGTGAGGCCCGGGAACAGACCCCAGGGTGCCGGGAGCCCCTGCTGGAGAGCCCCGGGTACAAGCTATCCCCACAGTTAGGCCGTCTCTGCCTCCTTCAATCTCTCAACGGGGTGGAGCGGTTCCCTGAGCCTCTCTGGGAGAGGCGCACAGCTCAGGGACGTTACCAGACGAGCAGAGAGTGGTGCCACAAAGCACGCTTGGGTCACGAACACCCTAAAATCAAGACAGACCGAAGGATTTTAACCTAAGATTCAGTTTCCGAGTCCGCGTGGCAACTGACCCGTAAGAAACAACCACTTTGTGCACGTGTATCTGAAATGGCTATTAAAACCCTCCAAATTGTTTGATATGCTAACTTTCCCCCTGCGTTTCAGCGACAGGCTGACCTCAAAGCAGATGGGCATATCCAGCCGGCTGCCCCGCGCCCGACGGCGCCCGACATCACCGAGGTTGGCCGTGGAGTGGCCACCCTCACCCTCAAGGTTTTGTTTTGTTTTTTTGGACAGGAGTCATTAGAATTAAATTTAAATTTTGTCATTAACATTCCTTATGTTAATATGTAACAGGCTTAAAACGCTTGAATGAATGACTATTTCCCTTTTTAAGTTTCAAATGCAGTCAATGCTAGATGAAGACCACATATCCAAAGGTCTCAGATCCTCAGGTTTTCATGAGTGTGAGGAGGGTGCTGCGGCTGCCGACCAGGGCGGCAGGTGGGCCAACGGGACCGGGAGCTGGAATTGGAAAGGAGGGGTCCACGCGGCCCCTCCCTCGAGACAGCGCGTTCTCCCTAAGTCCTGTCCCTCCAGGGTCCCAGGGCAGGGTCCAGTCCAAGACCCACACGCTTCCAGAGAGTGAGGTGGGACAGAAGCATGTAGGACTGGTGTCACTATCTCCAGGTCACTTCATCGGCAGCCCTATTAAGACAGAAGGAGGGGGCGCCTGGGGGGCTCAGTCAGCTGAGCGTCTGACTTCAGCTCAGGTCATGATCTCACGGTTCGTGGGTTCGAGCCCCGCGTTGGGCTCTGTGCTGACAGCTCGGAGCCTGGAGCTGCTTCAGATTCTGTCTCCCCTCTGTCTCTGCCCCTCCCCTGCTCACACTCTTTCTCTGTCTCTCAAAGGTAAATAAACATTAAAAAAAAAATTAAAGACATGAGAGAAGAGGAGAGCGGAGGGGATGTGAGAGGCCGGCATGCGTACACAGCGTGCTGTCCCTCCAATGCCGCCTCCAGGGTGCGCTGCACCAGAGGCTGTTGTCACCAGGCCCACCATCACACGTTATGGGCCCTGCGCTGAAGGGGGACAGCCCAGGGCCAATCGGAAAGGTGTCCTTTTCAGAGCTGCGTCGACCAGCCCACCAGGACCTGGTCACCTGTCACCCCCCCGACCTCCTTCTCGACGGGGGAAGCCCCTCTCCAGGGACACCTGCAGGGCTGTGCCCAGCTCTCAGGAGCCAATCGTGTCTTCAGCGAAGTCCTGGTGGTGGCTTGGAATCCGTCCAGGTGGGAGCGTCTCTACCCGACCAACAGGGAAAGAGACAAACCAGGTCGGCCCTGTCCTTTCCCCAGAGAGCGGGCGGCTGAACGTTCCCAGCACACCGCTGCTCCTATCACAGGATCAACTAATCTCAGATCCACAAAATGATCAGCCATAGTCTCCATACCAGTTCACGTTCCTTCCTGGCGAAGGTGAGCGAAGCCAGGTCAGACAGTCAGACGGATGCTTGAAAGATGCACGTTACCAAGTCTGCCCTGAATGGCCGCTCGGGGAGCCCCCCAAGCCCCCGCCGCGCACGCTTCCGCCTCATGACAGGCACAGCACCGGAGTGGAGACAAGGCGCCCAGGACGGGTGGGGCAGGTGGGAGCACGTTCCCTGGTGCAACGACGCAGTGTCCAGCTGGGGACTTCAGTTGGAACCACGACAACCTTGACCAAGCCTGTTTGAATGTCACCGTGGAACAGAATCACGCGATGGAAGAGAAGTGAGCAGGCTTACAAAGCAGAAGCGTCCCCATCGAAGCTTGGCCGCTCTGTCCAGGACTGAACTACCGTGAAGGCTGATCAGGGCACCGCCTTGGTCTCCTGAGACTAAGCAAAAAGTGCCATGTGTCCCCCAGAAGCTCCAGAGGTAAAGGGACGTGAGGGAGAGCCTGTATCCGGGGAGGGCGACTGGGCAGTGTTGTCTGGGCCTGTGGGTCCAGGCCCGGCTCCTCCTCCGTCCTGGCTGGAAGGGGGCACAGAGATCCCCCTCCTTGCCTGCCGCCTGGGGGCCACAGGAGCACCCTCCAGGCCCTCATTGCTCCCCGGGGCCAACTCGCAGCAACGAGAACAGTGCCAGCTGTGACACCCACACCCATGAGCCCACACTGACTGAGACAGATGTTGGTGTAGAAATAAACAGAGCCAAGAGTCAACCCTCGGTGCGGAACCCAGGTAATTCATACAGACGTCCCTCAGAGAGGGGGTGTGCCTCCCTGCCCTCGGGTGTGGACTGTGCAGTGATATCCTTCCCAAGAGGGAGCGGGGTCGGCGGCAGACACAGCCCAGCCGGGTGATCGAGGCCACAGCACAGTGACAGGCCGTGTTGGGACCGGTGATTCGATGAGAGAACGCTCCGCCTCTGGGGTTTCCTCCCCAAAACCCACACCCTGGTCCAACCACGAGAAAAACATCCGAGGAACACAAATCGAGAGACGCTGTGACCAGCAAAACACCTGACCGGCAACCATCAAAACCGCCGCGGTCATCCAGAAAAAGCAAAGTCTGAGAAACTGTCACAGCTCAGAGGAGCCCACGGAGACGGGGGAACTAAGTGCCTGTCATGTGGGGTCAGAAAGAGGAAATGGAGGAAAACGAAGAAAATCTGGATAAAGTGTGGACCTTAGCTAACGGTAACCTATTGAAATTGGTTAGTTCCCTGCAACATACACACCAACGCAGGCATCAGTAATGGGAGAACTATGGTACTCTGTGCTATCTCCCGAGTTCTCTGAAAATCCACAAGTGCTGTAAAAAATAGAGTCTATTCACACACACACGCGCACACACACACACACCCGTGTGGCCGAAACACCTGGGTGTCCACCCAGCTGCACCTTCTAAAATCCACTCAGGGACAGGGGTGTGAGAGTCACCACCAGCCGACAAAGGAAAATGAGGCACAGCCGCTCCTGGAAGGCCCTGGCCTCGTCCTGGTCCCGTGGTGATTCAGGGCCCTCGGGACGTGCTGATGATGCACAGCATCCACGCACGCCCACGTCCGTCGTGAAGACGTCTCTGACCCCAGTCCTCCTGCATAATTTAGCCTCAGGAAGGTATAATCTAGATGGTGTCCAGGTAAACACAGCAGCAGGGACACAACTGTTTACTCACATTCCCTCCCAAGACCAAAGCCAGAGGGAGGAAAACACCGATAAAAAGAGCAGCAAAGGAGGGAGCAGCCCGACGTGGGGACCTGGAAAGCAGAAGGCCCGGCAGTCAGCGGGGGACCGGGCGGAACGGGACGCCAAAAAGCCTGGGAGTCCAAAGCTCCACGTGCCAGGGAGTGGGGTGCCCACGGCGCAGGCTCCCGACCTTTAAAGGGGAGGCCCCATCCTCACCCAGTGCAGCGGGCGGACCATGGGCTCAGCCCGGGGGATGGCGGCGTCCCCTCACCCACGTGGGACACCCGGGCCCCTGCCCAGGCAGGGTGCCTCCCTGGCCACCATACTCTGGCTTCCCCCAGCTCTGCAGTGGCCCCCGTGTCAACACAGGCAGACAACGAAAGGTCACCCAGGGGCTGCGGAAACCTTCCCAGGCCAAAACGAAGGGAGGAAAAGAACTTTGGCGGAAACAGCCGTGTCGGGAGCCAAATGAAACACCGGACGAGACTTCACCACTCACTCAACTGCACAACTGTCATTCCTGTCTGTCACCACTCCGAGCTCACACCGCGCTGCCCTCACTCCCCCAGTCTTCGCGGCGATGGGGAGTCACGCCCAGGGTCTGGACCACAGGGTGGACAGGGCTGTGACCTCGGTCATGTGGCTGGCAAGGGGCAGAGTGGGCACTTGCAATGCAGCAAAGAGCATAAACTCGGGCCCAGCCACGGGGCACGAGTCTCAGTTCCGTGTGGCTGTGAGTTGGGAAAATCGCTTGACCTCTCTCTGCCTCAGGTGCCGCTGTCACAGGATAAAGACAACAGTGTATCCTTCACTGGGCCATCGTGAGGGTGACTCCACCTCATACGTGGGAGCCTTGAACCAGCACAGTGCTCGAGAACGTGCACAATTACATCATGGGGGCCCTTGCCGTAATTAATAACCTCAAACAAATGCTGTGATCTCCCACCTCTGAAACAAGAGGTTACTATTTTAAAAAGGAACTTTCGGGGCTCCTGGGTGGCGCAGTCGGTTAAGCGTCCGACTTCAGCCAGGTCACGATCTCGCGGTCCGTGAGTTCGAGCCCCGCGTCAGGCTCCGGGCTGATGGCTCAGAGCCTGGAGCCTGTTTCCGATTCTGTGTCTCCCTCTCTCTCTGCCCCTCCCCCGTTCATGCTCTGTCTCTCTCTGTCCCAAAAATAAATAAACGTTGAAAAAAAAAAAAATTTAAAAAAAAAAAAAAAAAAGGAACTTTCGAGGGCACCTGAGTAACTCAGTTGAGCATCTGACTCCTGATTTCAGCTTGAGGTTTTGAGCCCTATGTCAGGCTCCACGCCTGTTATTAAAAAAATAACAACAACAGAAAAAAAAAAGAAAGAAAGAAACTTTCAGGACACAAAAAAGAGCTCTTGGAAATTAAAAACTAAGGACAAGACAACACACTTAAAGATGGTTAAGACATGAAATATGGAAGATGTCTCCTAGAAAATAAAACTTCTCCTAGAAGTGGAAAATAGACAAGAAAATTAGAGGATCAGTCTAAGAGCGCCAATGAATGACCCACAGTAGCTCCAGGAAAAGATGATAGCATGAGAGGAAATCATCAACGAAATAAATAAAGCCTCCCATGCCTGAATGTCTTCAGTTTCCACACGGGAACTTCCCAGCACAAGAGACAAAAAAGGCCACATCAAGACACATCATAATGAAACCTGAAAACACTGAAGACAAAGAAAAGGTCCTAGACACTTTCAGGAGAAAAGAAAACACACACACACACACACACACACACACACACACACACACACACACACTCACACGTCAAAATGGCTCTTGACTTCTCAATTGGACTGGAAGCTAGAAGATGCTGGTGCAAGCCCTTCAAAGCTCTGGAAGGGGTGCCTGGGGGCTCAGTCGGTTAAGCATCTGACTTCAGCTCAGGTCATGATCTCGCAGTCCTTGAGTTTGAGCCCCGCGTCGGACTCTGTGCTGACAGCTTGGAGCCTGGAGCCTGCTTCAGATTCTGGGTCTCCCTCTCTCTCTGCCCCTCCCCCGTTTGCACTCTGTCTGTCTCTCAAAAATGAATAAACATTAAAAAAGCTCTGAGAGGGGCGCCTGGGTGGTGCAGTCGGTTAAGCGTCCGACTTCAGCCAGGTCACGATCTCGCGGTCCGTGAGTTCGAGCCCCGCGTCGGGCTCTGGGCTGATGGCTCAGAGCCTGGAGCCTGTTTCCGATTCTGTGTCTCCCTCTCTCTCTGCCCCTCCCCCGTTCATGCTCTGTCTCTCTCTGTCCCAAAAATAAAAAAAAAAAAAAAACGTTGGGAAAAAAAGCTCTGAGAAAGGGGCACCTGGGTGGCTCAGTCAGTAAGCTGTCTGACTTTTAATTTTGGCTCAGGTCATGATCTCAGGGTTCGTGAGATCGACCCCCCTGTCAGGTTCCACCCTGAGAGTGTGGGGCCTGCTTGGGATACTCTCTCTCCCTCTCTCTCTGTCCCTGCCCCGCTTGCTCTTGCTCAAAATAAATAGATAAAAAAAATTAAAATGCTTGGGGAAAACGGTTTCCAATATGGGATTCTATACCTAGCTCAACTATCATGAAAAGTACGGTTAGCGCAAAAGCACTTGTAAACCAGATCTCAAAACATCTACTTCCAGGCTGCCTTTCTCAGAAAGTCTGTGAAGGATGTCTGAACCAGAGATTAAGCCAAGAGAGGGGATGGTGGGGCCAGGGACGGAGGAAGCAGGCAGAGAAGAGGGGCAAGGAGTTACCCAGGGTGATGGCAGAAGAGGCCCCAGGACAGACTGTGCCAAGGCCCTGGAGGCACCAGGAGGAATATGGTGCAGACATCAAGGGGGTGGGGGCTACCCTGCTGGAAAAATTACATGCAAATTTGAGATAAGACTTCTAGAAAACTCCATGAAAAAAAGGCAATTATTATTTCCAAGAAAAACCAAAAGTTGTACTAAAAAAATGTAATTCTAGTGGCTCATGACTATCTTTGCAATCCGTCATAATGTGAACTCTCAGTGATTAAACAATAAATGGTGATCTAACACTATTTTGGGGGCAGAAGAAGGGAGAACTGACCTATTCCAGAGACAGAGGGGAACAGGTAATGTCCCAAACAGAAGAGTCTAGAAACAGCAGCATAAACGTGTTATTTAGAAATCTGGAAATAAATGCCAAGAACCCGCTCAGATTGAAAGTGAGCTCCTCCAGGAGGTGGAAGGGGCAGAGATACCTGTTCTGTCCTTTTAAACCACAAAGGACTATTCAACACCTTAAGACAGAAATATATCAAACTCAAAATCAAATCCAAAATATGAGAATAACATACAATACAAACTTTATACACAAGCCTTTAGCGGTAACGGCATGGTTCCCTCACCAAGACAAGGCACGTCCAACCTATGCCCGACGTGACTTTGCTCAGTTCCTTCCACAATCCCAGCTCACAAATGGGCAAACAGAGGCACGGCACCAGGGCGCCATCAGGGGCCAAGTGAACAGGCAGCCCTGGTGGGCGCCGACCACCCACTCGCTCTCCACCTGGGGCCCTTCACCCCGGCGACGCTCCGTATTGCTACAAATGAAATCATTTTAAATTTCCCAGAAGAGAAGTCAAAAAAGCAAACTGAAAACACACACACACACACACACACACACACACACACACACACTCAAACCACCAAACTGAACAATAAAACATAAACTCAGGGTCCCCTCCACCCACCGACATCGTGGATACTGTCTCTCGTTCACCCAGCGAACGCGCAGGCAGCAGCGTGAGGCTGGGTCAGCAGGCGTCTCTGTCCGACTGCACGCAGAGCGCCTTTGAAAGATTCCTTAGCTGTCAGCTAGGCATTCCTGCCTCTCCTGGTTCTGAACCTTGCTCAGGGCAAGTGGCAGAGCTGCCGGGTCACAGTCCGGCTGCCTAGGGTGGGGACAAATCGGCCGGGTCATCCTGGAGGCCTCAAAGACACAGAAGGAGACACAGAGACCAGTCGTAGATGAAGTGCCCTACTCTACCTATTTAGGATAATCCTAAAAATAAGCTGCCACTCCAAATACACCTGTGGGGGTTTTGCGGCGCTGTCTTCCGTGCTGTAACTTTATTACCAAAAACAATCTCAATGCTGGATGAGAAATTGGTTCAGAAGGCTTACTTTGCTTTTCTGTCCCTCCCATAAAGCAACACACACTTACAGAGTGGGCTCCCTGGGCCTAGAGCTGGGGCCCCACAGGAACACAAAAGGCCCATCCAACTCTTAGGGGCAGTGGTTGTGGGGACAGTGGCCCTAAGTGCCACTCACTCTGCAAGAGCAAGGGAAACGGCACAAGCAAAGGCCCTGTGGCAGCAGGGATTAATTAAGCAAGACCAGCCAGACCCACCCAGACCCTGGCCCCTAAACTCCTCTTTGCCGTGAGCAAGGAAGGGGGAGGCACAAAAAGTAAACTTTCTCGGGATGCCTGGGTGGCTCAGTCAGTTAAGTGTCTGACTTCGGCTCAGGTCACGATCTCACGGTTCATGGGTTCAAGCCCCACGTCGGCATGTCAGGTCCTGAGCTGACAGCTCAGAGCCTGGAGCTGCTTTGGATGCTGTGTCTCCCTCTCTCTCTGCCCCTCCCCCACTCACACTCTATCTCTCTCCATCTCTCAAAAATGAATAAACATTCAAAAAATTTAAAAAAAAACACAACTTTGTTCATTGGATATAAACACCAAAGACACGTCAAACCTGGAATAGAGGTTTATCCTCAGTAGGACTGGGCTGGCTCCCCCTCTCCCCAGAAAAGCGTGTCCCTGAAACAGCTCCCAGTCCTGGGAAAGGAAACCCCTCTGGCCTGGTCTTTGGACCCTCAGGAGTCTGGAGCCTGACCCCAGGCACCCGCCACCCTGAGCTCCGACCCGGTGGCTCGACCCACAGGGGCTCACTCTGTAACATCTGGGTGGTCAGATGAGATGTGGCCTTTGCCACTACACAATCAGCAGAGGGGACAAGGCAGGAATATGGACGGCTTCGGGGACAGGGAGTGCCCACTTGAACTACGGACAAGCCCACGTCCGCACCACGGTGACACCCGACAGGAGGGGCTGAGGGCGGCATCCACAGGGCGGAGGGAACCGTCCAGGGCTCTCGGCTGCTCTGGGTGACCGACTGGTGTCCAGGCGGCCCAGAGCCGATGTCTGGAAGGTCAGCAGGACCACACTCCCCGCAGAGCTGGGCAAACGGCACACGCAACTCCTTTCGTGACTGTCAGCGGCTCTGAACTTTGTGATGGCACCTTGTCGGCGGCTGACGCGCTAAGACAGGAGGGATACGGGACCCCACGCGGATGTGACCAGGACAGACACAGGTGAAACACAGCCCAGCCCCCTCTGACGGCAGCAACACACACTGGGGTCTTTTGGGGGGTTCGCTCCCCCAGCCTGTCCCTGCTCTTTGGCTCTGACCAGACCCTGCTGAGGCCCCGCAGGCCACCTGCTCAGGCCCAGCTCCAGGTCCCCCCACGATGGGTCAGCACCGTGAGGGTTCACATCGGCCGCACACTAGCAGCACGTGACCACACGGAAGGAAAGAGGCCAAGATGTCCCAGACATCCCAAGAAACTATGACACAGCTAATCTCTCCTCATTGGCAAGCACACCCGTGAGCCGACCCCCCCGCTCCCTCTCCTCTCCCACGCACCCATCAGCACACCCTGAATTTCCTAATTCAAGGACCAAAACTAACGAGTCACCCCTGTGACCCGGGCTGGCAGCACAGAGACGATCCGTCCTGCTCCTGGGGGAGGGGTGGGCTTGCTCAGAGGCCTCCCCATCACCCCGGCACCGTCCACACGAGGGGCCGTCCCATCCGCCCCGGCAGCCCGTCCCCCCAGGCCGTCAGCTCCCCGCCAGCCCCAGGGAGGTGGGGGGG
Organism: Leopardus geoffroyi; assembly: GCF_018350155.1. Taxonomy (NCBI): domain Eukaryota; kingdom Metazoa; phylum Chordata; class Mammalia; order Carnivora; family Felidae; genus Leopardus; species Leopardus geoffroyi. The sequence goes on along the minus strand of NC_059328.1, from coordinate 947,192 downwards.
GGGGGGGTTGCCTGCTGTGGTTGTTTTCTGGGTTTTTTTGTTGTTGTGGTCGTTTTTACAAAAACACCTTGCAAAATGGACGTCAGAAATCACCCCCGTTCCCACAGCCCCACCAGCAACCGAGCAGCCCCTGGGCGCATCTGGGTCTACCTCCGACCATCTCAGCACGGAACACCGGACGCTGGCCCCACACTCATCGCCGACACCCGAGGACCCCGCTGGAGCGAGCCGGGCACGTCAACACCGGCCGAGCCGCCCAGACTCCGACACGACGCTGTCGTCAACGCGAACACGGGGCCGGGACCGGCAGGGGCACGCACAGCGGGAGCAGCCCTGCGGGGCTCGGTGCGGGGAGGCAGGTGCTGGCCGCGGCCGGGGGCGGCGGCCCCGCGGACACCAAGCCCGCAGCGATGCGGAGGGAGCAGCCCGGCGGCGCTCACGCACGGTCACGGCGGACTGGAGTCGCCCGGACGAGCCCCCCGCCGCAGCCACGCTCCCCGCGGCCAGAGCCCCCCGAGGACCGCGAGGCCGTTCATTTCCCGGGGCCGCCCGGCCGTGCTGACAGGCCGCGCGTCGCTTCCCGGGGATACGTTTCCTTCCGGCACCCCCCGCGTCGGCAGCTCCTCCGGGGCCTGCTTCGCCGAAAACCTGTCAGCTCGGAAACAGGAGCCTCCGGCCGCCCGGCCGCCGCATCCCTGCCCCCGGCGCCCGTGGCTGGAACATCTGTGCGGCGCCGAGGCTGCGGGCCAGGCCGCCAGCAGGGACCCAGCCGCCGGGCAGCATCGCCGCCTCGCGCGGGGCCTGCAGCCCCGGACAGAAAGGCACAAGCGATGTGCATTACTCACCGGGCTTTCTTCCCCCCCCTGCTCGGCACAGGGTTCTTTATGCTCTACGGAGCGGTGGGCGTGAAGGGAGGCATCTTCCTAACCCTCCCTGCGCCGGCGCTGCCCTCCGCTCCCCTCCGGGCCCACCGCGGGCAGGGTGCGCTCAACGGCGGCGAGGAGCAGGTATTTAAAGGCAGGCTGGCCGGCCCGTCCCCCGCCTCTCACATCCCTGCCTCCTCGTGTCTCCAGGCCGGGTGGTACCCGGCTCCCTTGGGAAGCTGGGGCCGGCAGCTGAGGCACCAACTAAAACACGGCCTGGATACCGAGGAGCTGACGTCACATGAAAACAAGCATCTCTGCATTAGGACGGTCCTGAAAGAGGACGCGGGGCAGCGGCCACAAGGAGGGCAGCTCGGCCTCAGAGCCTTTGGAGTGCAGTGTCCGTGGGGACAGGGCCCAGGCGGCTGTGCACCCCCCCCCCCAGGTCAGGCCCCCGGGCAGGGTGCGGGAAAGCAGGGGCCGCTTGAGTGCGAGTGACCCCCCCCCCCCACCGCCCCGCCGGGTCCAGAGACTCAGAACGCGTCCCGAGGCCTGGGTGCCGTGGCCCCAGAAGGGAAGGGGGACAGAAGCCACGGTCCCGGCCATCGTGGCTACAGGGGAGCCCACCCCCAATTCCCTCCAATTCCCAAAAACCCCAGGAAAAAGACACTGTCAGCCTAGGCCGGGGAGCTCGTCCAGCCTGCCTGGAGTCACCAGACTTGCAATGACCCTCCATGGCCGGGATTCACGTTGGGGGCTGGGGGCTCAGGGGGCACCTCTCCCCTACCAAGCACCAAAACACACCCTGCCCGGGACCTGCACACGCCTGGTTCGAACACCCCCACCCACCACTTACAAGCAGGCGCCGGGGCTCCCACATCTGTGCTGTCTGTGCTCGCTCCTGCACACGAACAGACTCAGGGCCAAAGCTCTGGGTTCAAATTCCAGCCCCAGCAGTCGCTCACAGTGGGGCCTGAAGTCACTTGGGGGCCCCAATCACCCTGCTGCTGAGTGGCCACGGGAAGGCATTTCACACACCGCGAGCCGTGAAGGTAACACTGAGGCTCCCCCCGAGGCCCAGGGCCCCCGAGTCTCCATCACAGGGAGCGAGGGCTGGGGGACACAGGCTCAGGGCTCCAAGCACCAAGTTAAGAATGGCTTGTAATTTCTCAAGAACGTGGAATTTACACAAAACACGCATTTGAGAAATTTCAGCCCCTGCGGCTCATCTGTCTAAGGCAGCTGAGGCGCTGGGGCACAGACCGCTTGATTACTACCTGGCCTTTCCAGAAAGTGTGCAGACCCCTGGCTGAGACTACAAAGTCGTAAAGTAACTGAACCACCACGTCCACACAGGGCTCAGCGGGAAACCCCAACGTAGCCCAAGTCCACCGCAAGCAAAGCCTTGAGCTTTAGGGCACAGCCCCTGTCCTCCATCCAAGCGCACACTTCAATCCGGACCAGAACATCCAGTTTTGAAGATCTCAGAAAACCCAGGCTCAACTGGCCGGCTGCTAATTCTATCTAACGGAAGCCCAAAGCCCGTACTAGTTGGATGACTAGCTTTGAGTTTGTCGCAAGTAATTTGAGACAAAGGTGAATGAAACACCATTTTTACGAAAACAATAGACACACCTATAAATAGCAGGGAATGGGCATATTCCAGAAGGACTATGCGCCTGAGGGCTTCAGCCCCCAAGTCCCTGCTCCACCAACTGGTCCAACCAAGAGCCCCGCACCCCCCGGGCTCTTCCCTCCTCCCAGTGCCGCGGACAACCCTCCTGCAGGGCCCAAACGCACCCACAACCGCCCGCAGGGCCCTAATACGCCTGACCAGCTGGGCGGGCTGGGGGTGGGGGCAAGCTGGCCTCACCGCAGACTCAGCTCGTTCCTGGAGCCCCCACGCAGCCCCGCGAGGTGGCCACTAGTACAGACCCCTTTACAGGGAAAGGAAGCCCAGGGAGGCACGCCCACCTGCCTGAAGCCACACAGCAGGCTCACCCCGGAGCTGAGGTTTGGACCAGCAGCACTGTGAGCACCCGCGTGTTACACCCACCACCTTCTCCGGTCCCAGGAACACACTTCTCACACCACGGACTCTACACCCGGCTTCCAGCCAGTGTGGCCCTGTGGGTCACGCCCAGCCAAGTCCCCCGCCCTAAGTAACCCTGCCTCCAGACAGCCGTCCAGCCTCAGGGAAGCTTCTAGCCAGACTGTGCCCTGGGCCATGGGCGGGGCAGGCAGGAGCCAGAGAGCAGGGCCAGGGGAGTGAGGCTGGGCCTGGCCCGGGGGTCCTGCCACGGCCCAGCAACAGGTTCTGCCACCCCCTTCCCTTCCCGTCACCACAGCTCTTCCCCACCAGCCCCAACCCAGCCCCTATTTGGGGGCCACTGCTCCTCTGAGCCTCTGGACAGATGTGTCCAGGTGAGTCCAGCGTCCCCCCACAGAGGCCAGCAACATTTGTCAGCCTGTGTCAGGACACCCACCTTTAACATCTCAGTCTCAGGCTGTGGAAACCTTCCTTCCTGGGAGTGGAAGTGGAAATGGCCTGGGGCCGGGCCTGTTACCACCCGCCCCACAGCAGCTGGTAGGAGGAGGACTTCAAAAGCTCCCAAACGCCTGGGGCTCCCGACAGGTGAGGAAGCCTGTCCCAGCCCACAGGGCAGCAGACAAAGGGCAGATAAAGGCAAGCTCACATACATCATCGTCCTGGCCAACCCCAGACCCACAGGGTCAAGCTGGGGGGTGGGTCTGACCTCACAGGGTCCTGACCCAGATACAACCTCCCTTCAACCACAGAGGCCTTGCCCTGGGGGCCAGGTTCAGGCCCAGAAGCCACTTCTGCTGCCCCTGCCCAAGAAGGGAGCGTGTCTACAGGGCCCAGTCCAGCTCTAAGTCAGGGGAGACTCCTCCTCCTCCAGGAAGCCCCCTTGGGGCATCACAGAGGCCCAGGCCGGGAGCCTCTCTCACTGTCAGGACGGGCCCCTCTTGTTAACCGCACTGAAGTCCACCACCTGGGCCTCAGTCCTCTACGGACATGCTGAATAAGCACTTACTGAGCACGTACAATCCCATCACTCCGTTGTGTTACAGACAGAGGCGGAGTCACAGACACTCAGGGGAGGAGCTGGAGGGAAGGGTCAGCGGCCACCACCAGGAGCCACGAGTCAGAAGGCGCCCTCTTGGAGCCCCCTGCTCAGATTTCAGGCCTCAGACCCAGGCAGGGCAACGCTGTTCGGTGCTGGTGGCCCTTGGCTGCAGCAGCCCTGGGGCTGGGGAGTCAGCGAGGGGCGGCGCCTCCCAGGAAGGGACCTCGGACCCCGCCCACCATCAAGCCTCGCCCTCGCCGGCCGGCCCCACCCCCTTCACCTGGTGACACCCCCAGTTAAGAGCACTGCTCTGCTGTTTGTCACAGTGACCATCTGCTTCCAGGGAGCCATGGCCCAGGCGTGTGTGATGCATTAATAACGTCCCCCCCACTCCCAAGTGAGACAGTTGCTGCATCTTGCGGGTAAAAAAGCCCAGGTTCCCTGAGCCCCAGGTACAAACCAGAGCCAGGTGTGCTGCATCTCGGGCCCAAGAGCTGGGGCCACTCGAGACGCATGCACGTTCCGGACGGATCAAAGACCTAAACGCAAAAAAACAAAAGTCTGCCCTTTGGGGTAGCCAGAAAGGAAAATATTAACAGATTTGAACATGCAAAGCTCACAACAATAACATTTCTGCGTGACCGGAGGTACAAAAAGGCACGAGACAGAGGAGCGGCTTGGGCGACGACGTCTGCCTTGCACACCAGTGCCGGGAAGAGCCGCCCGAATGAGAACCGGCGGGTGTGGCTGTGAACGGAGCTGCGCACGGGGAGTGAGGCCCAGCCACTCGCGAGGCCACAGAGCCCCTGTGTGCAGCCACCACCTTCCTCTCGGCCTCGGGTGGCCTGGAACGGCAGGTGGGCGTCCCACACTGTTTCTGGGCCTCAACAAACTGCTGGGGCCACCCCAGGCCTGCCTCACCGCGGGTCCCCTCAGGGCCACGGGTGGCCTGCTCACCTCTCCCACAGAGCCCTGGCCGCCCAAACTGCCAGGATTCTTAATTCCTTATTGTGCCACAGGCCTCGTCCCAGAAAGCCCCGGAAACGTGCTGCCACTTGGTGGGAGGGAGGGACCCTCCTGGGTCTCTCGGCTCCTGTGGGGCCCTCATTGCTGACGGCAGGGAGCCTGGCCTCGCAGCCGAACCCCCAGAGCACATTCACCCCATCACTTGCACCCGACAGGCAACCTCAGGCAACTGAGGTCAGCTCGCACGGGACCCGGGGCTGGACTGAAGTCAGGCCGCCTCTAAAGGGGGGACGCTCAGGGGACCCTGCTGACAGTTCACCCCAATGATGCCTCAGCAGGTACAAACTGTACGGTGTGGCCAAAACCAAGCTACCCGTTCGGGACTTTTGAAGCCTGGAGCCCGTGGGAGAATGTTCACAGCAGGGCTCTCTAGAAAGAGCAGCCGGGGCAACAGCCAAGTGCCCACCAGCACGCGAACAGATAAACACACTGCGGGAGATCCAGATCCAGACAGAAGGTAATAAGGACACAGAGGTCTTCACACAACAACCCAAGGCGACCTCACAGACCCGCACGACGCTCCGCTCAACAGCCGCACCCACGTTCTCAGGCGTCCGCGGGGACATCCTCCGGGACACCACAGGTGAGGCCGCGAGTCTCAATGGATTTTAAAAGATAAATGTCACACAAAGTGTCTTCTCCGACCACAGCAGGACGGAGTCAGAAGCAAATCACAGAAGGAAAACCGGAAAAGTCGCCCCTGTCCACCAATGAGACAGCGGATGGATCAAAAGAGAAATCACAAGGGAAATAAAACAAACTTAGAGACGGATGAAACCAGAGGCGCAGGGCACGGGGGGCCCTGCCGCTGTGGAGCCAACACCAACACCGGAAACCAAGGACGGTCGCCCGCCAGCCAGCTAAATTCTCGACTTACGGAACTGGAAGAAGACGGAACTAACCCGAAGCTAGCAGGAAGAAGGAAATAACAAGGATTAGAGCAGAGATCAACAAAATGGAAAATGCAGAAATAGAAAAAAAAAAAAATCAATGAAAACAAGAGTTAGTTCTTTGAAAAGATCAACAGAATTGACAAACTTTTGGGGCTCCAGCGTCCGACTTTGGCTCAGGTCACAATCTCGCAGTTCGTGGGTTCCAGCCCCGCGTCAGTCTCTGTGCTGACAGCTCAGAGCCTGGAGCCTGCTTCGGATTCTGTGTCTCCCTCTCTCTGCCCCTCCCCACTCATACTCTGTCTTCTGTCTCTCAAAAATAAATAAGAGGGCGCCTGGGTGGCGCAGTCGGTTAAGCGTCCGACTTCGGCCAGGTCCCGATCTCGCGGTCCGTGAGTTCGAGCCCCGCGTCGGCTCTGGGCTGATGGCTCAGAGCCTGGAGCCTGTTTCCGATTCTGTCTCCCTCTTTCTCTGACCCTCCCCCGTTCATGCTCTGTCTCTCTCTGTCCCAAAAATAAATAAACGTTGAAAAAAAAAAAAAAAACTTTAAAAAAAAAAAAAAAGAACTAACATCTATCCTTCTCAAACTTTTCCAAAACGCTGAAGAGGAGGGAAATCTGTGAACTCATTCTAGGAGCCGGCGTAACCCGATACCAAGCCAGGTAGAGACACTACAGGAAGAGAAAACTACAGACCAGTATTCTTATGATCACTGATGCAAAAGGAAACAGAACTCAGCACCATAGCGCGTGACCAAGTGGGATTTGCCCCAGAACGCGGCAATGGCTCCACATGGGAACGACCAATCAGCGCGATACACATGAACAGAATGGAGGGAAAACCACACAACCACACGGTGAGCTCCACTGACAAAGAAAGGGCATTTCGTGAAGATAAAAATCCTTTCATGATAAAAATACTCAACAAACAAGGGAGAGAACAATATGGCAGATGGGGAGGCGGAGAGAAGGAGAACAGGGGAGCTGCTGGCTGAGAGATGGCTGTCGATGGTGGGTGTGGGGACACTGGGGACTGGGAAGGCCTCAGGAACCATGTGAGGAAGTTCCTAGAGCAATCCGGACCCTTCACACACCCTGATTTCCAGCGAGCACCAAATCTCTCCAGCCTTTGTTAGATTCACGCAAAGTTCTAGTCACTGGAGGTGGTGGTTTAGGATGGGAGCTCCTGAAAAGTCTGGCGTTGTCTGGTTTTAGACAGATTCACGCTGTAGACATGGACACTATAAATGTTTCCAATCTAAATAGGCAGTTTTTATTTAGGCCTAGAGATGCTAGAAGACCTCAGGCTGAAGCTGCTGAATTTCTGCATGTTAGAGTTCCCACCTCTATGGAACGTAGTTCCATATCCTCTTGACAAAAATTACTTCTTTTATTTACTTATCTTTTTGTGTTTATTTTTGAGAGAGACAGAGACAGCATGAGCTGGGTAGGGGCAGAGAGAGAGAGAGAGAGAGAGAGAGAGAGAGAGAATCCCAAACAGGATCCATGCCGCCAGCACAGAGCCCACACAGGGCACGAACTCACGAACCCGTGACATCATGACCTGAGCTGAAACCAAGACGCTTAACCGCTTAACCGACTGAGCCACCCGGGCCCCCAAGTGACTTCACTTTTAAAACAACAACAAAATCCTCGGCAAACAAGGAACAGAAGGCACCACGCGTGTTTTCTCCCCCCAGCGCCAAGAAGTGAACTCAATTCTGATGCTCTCTACCTGAAGTCAGCACCAGATCCCACAGGTGAAGGGTTCGGTCTACGAGACCGCCGCCTCCCCACTTCAGAGGCCAGTCACCAATCCAGGCTGTCAACTGTGTGCTGTCGACCGAATGGCTACAGATGACGCATGCCCTCAACCCCTCCCAGGTGGGATTAATTTGCTGGAGTGACTGGATTAACTCGGCAACAGACGGATGGAAGAGATCCACAGGGCAAGGTGTGGGGGAAGGGCGTGGGGCTTCCACACTTTCTACACAAGCCCCTGTCCCCACATCTCCCTGTGTCACCGCCAGACACCGCCCCCACCCACCCTCCTCATGATGGATTCAACCTCCAGCCCTTCTCTCCTCCCAAGAGGTCAGGGGGTAAGACTATAAACTGCTCTAGTCACTAGGTCTTTCTGGTCACCGCCCCATCCTGAGGCTAGCTAGAGGCCCCACCCCAAACCCCCTCATTATCATAAATTCTAATGTGTTCAAAAGGTACTCTTAAAGAATGACACTCCCATGACAAAGAATGACAAAAGACACTCACCTTGCCCAGGAGATTCCGAGGGACTTAGGAGCTCAGCCAGAAATTGGGGACCAAGACCAGTATACAAGTCTCATTATGGCAACAAAGGAAACGACGCACCTCGACGTGGTAAAAGCCATATGTGAACATCCCCCGCAAGCATCTCCCTGAGTGCTCAAAGACTGAAAGCATTTCCTCCAAGATCAGGAACAAGACACACACTAGAAGTTCCCCTCTTCCACACACTAGAAGTTCTAACAGGAGCAGTCAGGCAAGAAAAAAGAATAAATAAAAGCACATCCATTGGAGAGGGAAGAGTAAAGTGATCTCTGTTCACAGATGATACAGAAAACACTAACGATTCCACAAAAAAGTCGTCAGAACTAATACACAAACCCAGGAAAATAGCACGATGCAAAGCCAACACCAGAATCAGCTGCATTTTTATACACAAGCAACGAGCAACCCAAGAAAAGAAACTCAGAAAACACTTCCATCTTACAATAGCATTAAGAATAAGGTACTTACTGGGGCGCCTGGGTGGCGCAGTCGGTTAAGCGTCCGACTTTAGCCAGGTCACGATCTCGCGGTCGGTGAGTTCGAGCCCCGCGTCGGGCTCTGGGCTGATGGCTCAGAGCCTGGAGCCTGTTTCCGATTCTGTGTCTCCCTCTCTCTCTGCCCCTCCCCCGTTCATGCTCTGTCTCTCTCTGTCCCCAAAATAAATAAACGTTGAAAAAAAAAAAAATTTTAAAAAAGAATAAGGTACTTACTAAACCCACGAAGGAGGTCAAAGACTTGCACACTGAAAACTACAACATCGTGCTGAAAGTAAAAACAATAAAAGTAAACATCCCACGTGTACGGGCCGGAAGGCTTCATGTTGTCGTCGCGTTAATACCACCCGAACCAACCAAAGATTCCATGCAACCCCTAGCAAGAGCCCAATGACCTGTTTCTGCAGAAACAGAAATACTCATCCTAAAAATCATCTCCAGGGACCCAGAACAGCCAAACCATCTTGCAAAGGAACAAAGCCGGAGCCCTCACACTCCCCGATTTCAAAACGCACTACAGTAACCAAAACAGCGTGATGTTGGCATAAAAACAGACTTTCGACGTCCAAGAGAACAGACAGTCCAGAAGCCAACCCTCCCACGCCGGTCAGGTGACTCTTGAGAAGGGCCATTCAATGGGGAGAGGTTGGTCTTTTCAACAAACAGGCACTGCGAACACTGGACGTCCTCACACCAAAGAATGAAGCTGGAACCCTACACCTCACGCCATATATGAAAATTAACCCCAAATGCATCAGACCTCAATGAAACGCCTGAAATTATAAAACTCTTAGAAGAGGGGCGCCTGGGTGGCGCAGTTGGTTAAGCGTCCGACTTCAGCCAGGTCACGATCTCGCGGTCCGTGAGTTCGAGCCCCGTGTCAGGCTCTGGGCTGATGGCTCGGAGCCTGGAGCCTGTTTCCGATTCTGTGTCTCCCTCTCTCTCTGCCCCTCCCCCGTTCATGCTCTGTCTCTCTCTGTCCCAAAAATAAATAAACGTTAAAAAAAAAAAAACAAAAACAAAAACAACTCTTAGAAGAAAACGTAGGATAAAACTTGACCACATTGTAGTCGACAGTTTCTTGGATGGGATACCAAAGCAGAGGCAAAAACAACAAAAACGGACAAACTGGACTTCAAGAAAAGTTAACAGTTTTGTGCATCAAGAGACACGATCCAGAGCGGAAAGACGACCCGCAGAGTGGGAGAAAGTATGTGCAACCATACAGGTGATGAAGGATTAAAACCCAGAATGTAAAAGAACTCCCCAAACCCAGCAGCAGAAACATTAACAACCGCACTCAAAAACGGACCAAGGACACAAACGGACATTCTCCAAAGAACACACCGCGTGGCCAAGAAGCCCAGGAAAAGATGCTCAGCGTCACTCACCCTCAGGGAAGTGCGGGTCAGCACTACGACAGGCCCCCTGACACCCATGGGGATGCTTCAAAAAAAGGAGGGGCACCTGGGCTTCTCAGTCGGTTGAGCATCTGACTCTTGATTTCGGCTCAGGTTATGATCCCAGGGTCGGGGGATGGAGCCCCGTGTGGGGCTCTGTGCTGAGTGTGGAGTCTGCTTAAGATTCTCTCTCTCTTTTCCTCTGCCCCTCTCCCCCACTCGCTCACTCACTAAAATTAAAAAAAAAAAAAAAAAAAAAAAAAAAAGAAGGAATTGGAAACTGGTAAGTGCTGGTGAGGATGCGGGGAAATTGGGACCCTGTGCACAGCTGGTGGGAACAGTGTGGAAGCCAGTGTGGCAACAGAAACACTATATGACCCAGCAGCTCCACTTCTGAGTATATATCACCCCCCCCCCCAAAATTGAAAGCAAGATCTAAGATATTTGTACATCTGTGTTCACAGCAGCACGATTCACAAGAGCTGAAGCAAGGAAGCAGCCCAGTGTCCACCTGTGGCTGATAAACCAAACGTGGTCCATAGATACGACGGAATGTCATCCAGCCTTAGAAACACAAGGAAATCCTGTGATGCTACAGGTCATACGCTATGTGGATGAACCTTGAGGACGTTCTGCTACGTAAAATAAACCAGTCACAAAAAGACAAATCCTGTTTGACTCCACTTACGTGAGGTACTGACTAGTCTAAGCCATAGAACGGAGAGTGGCAGGGTGGCCACCAGGGGCTGGGGGAGGTGCCGGTGGGAACAGAGCTTCAATTTTTTTCTTTTTTAATGTTGTGTATTTATTTTGAAAGAGGGAGAGAATAAGCACGAGCAGAGGAGGGGCAGAGAGAGAAGGAGAGAGAGAGAATCCCAAGCAGGTTCCCTGCTGTCAGTGCAGAGCCAGACGTGGGGCTCGAACTCACGAACCGTGAAATCACTACCTGAGCTGAGATCCAGAGTCCAGAGCCCGGGAGATGGATGGTGCTGACTGTTGCGTAACAGGGTGAATGTGATTGATATCGACGAACCAGCCACTTAGAAATGGTCAAGGGGCACCTGGGGGGCATCCAACTCCCGATTTCGGTTCAGGTCATGATCTCATGGTTCATGGGATCGAGCCCCACGTCGGGCTCTGTGCTGACAGCGTGGAGTCTGCTTGGGATTCTCTCTCTCCCTTTGTCCCTCCCCTGCTCACACCCATGCACTCTCTCTCAAAATAAATAAACTTAAAAAAATGGTCAAGACGGCAAGTCTTACGCTGTATGTAATTTACCACAGTAAAAAACCGGGAAATGAAGCAACGTGGTTTTGACACACACCATAACAGGGATGAAGGTGGAAAATGTCATGTAAGGGACAGAGGTCAGGGACAAAGTGCACCTCCCATGACTCCATTTACAGGAAATGTCCAAAGCAGGTAGATCCAGAGCCAGAGTGACAAGCGGTGGCCGTGGGGGGCTGGGTGGAGCAGGGAACGGGGAGCGGCCACCGACGGGCGGGAGGGAGAGGTGGCACAACACTGGATGTCCTAACTGCCACAGAGTCACTCACTCCACGGTGGCCAAAACGGTGCATTTTAGGTTATGTGTACTTTACACGATCTTGTGAAACTCTATAAAAACGACTAAGTTCAGATTAACAACCCGAATAGAATGTGCTGGACGGTGTTTTGCTGAAAGTGGACACAGGCCAGATGGTGCAGGGTGGCCCTTCCAGCTGGACGTGCCCAGGTGCCACCGCGGGACTGCACTTCTGCCGCCCGTCCGTCCATCAGTCCGTCCAGCCCTCCTCACGTGGTCCCGACACAGCTCCGGGGCGCCACTCACCTGGCACCTGTCTGACCCTTCTCGCCCCCCAGGCATCAGGCGTGCTGACCAATAACACTGGATGTGAGTGCCCACACAGGCACCAAAATCTCACCGCACACCGTGGCCATCGGTGACCAGAACGGGTTTTTTCTTGGCATTAAAATCAAGCCAAAAGAGCAAAATATTGGGGAGAAGTCCAACACTCAAAGAGCCCAGAGCCCAGGGGACCCGCGTGAGGAAGGCGTTCTGCTCACACACTCCTGGCCAGCAGGGTGAGGCAGCCCTGGTCCTGTGTGCCCGGTGCAGGGATGTGGATGTGTGCGGCCGGGATCCGTGCGCAGGGGGAGACAGCACCTGCCAGCCAGCCTCAGCCCCTCCCTGGGACCGGCTGCCTCCAGGTGCCGGCAGTATGATCAGCAAGGCTGAGTGGTCATCAAAGCTCCAGAGCCACCCCTCGAAGCATCTCAAGGACAGTGCTTTCTAGAAGCTCCCTACATTCTCTGCATTCCTGCACAGCGACACAGCCACTGCCCGGCACTCCCACGTCTACCGCGCTGGGGGCAGAAACCGCGCACCCTCCTGCACTCCAGAGGCTGAGCCCACACAAGGCCAGGTCAACTCCCGTCGACAGCTGGGTGCCCCTCTGCGGGGGGGCGGGGGGGGGCTCCTGCGGGAGGGCCCGCCCCCGGCTGGCAGGTCGGCCCTCTGGCCTCCTCGCCTCACGGGCCAGCCCCTCTCCCACCCCCTCCTCAGTGCATTTCCTGGCCTCCAACTCTCAAGCTGCAGGCTCACCCGGCCCGCCCTGCCCCCTGCTCCCCCTCTGAGCGTTTAGGTGTTTATCTGGCCGTCGCCTGCCTCCCAGGTGGGAGGTCCTGGGGCTCCTGCCGCCCGCACCCAGCCTGGCAGCACCGGGTGCGGAGGCACAGGCACGACTGAATGAAGGAACGTGCCCCTATAGCTTCTTCCGCTCTCCCCGAAACCGTCCCCCACGTCCAGGACCCGCCCACCCACCAGGGCAGCGCGTCCAGCCAGCCCCGCGGCAGTTCTGGCCCCGTCAGACCACCCTGCTCCACTCCTGCCAGGATTCCACAGCCTTGCTGGCTGCTCTTTCAGGGTCCCCAGTCCTCTCTGGAAGCCCCAAGGCCACTCCCCAATCACCAGCCACTCTCTCCTCGACACGAAGGGTCCCCGAGTCTATCTTCAGCCCCAGTGCTTTAAGCCCAACGCTCACACACACAACCCACTCAATACCTCCACTGGGTCCGGGGGTCGCAGGACCTCAGCACAGACCAAGGGACCCGACAAGAGGCTGACCCAGAGCCCGCCCCTGGGTCCCCTGTTGAGAAGGGGCTGAGGGGAGCCCAACGCGCAGGCACCCAGGCCGGCCCGGAGGTCAGTGCTCACAACACAGAGGGCAGGGCACCGGGCCGGGGGAGGGTCTGGGTGGCTGGTGAGTGATTTACACCCCACATGAGTGCCCTGTCTTCAAGGACAGGGCGGGACGGAAGTGCTCTGCCTGCTTGGGGTCCGATGGCCCTGGGACGAGGTCAGCAGCTCTCCTCCGGCCCCACTGCTCCTGGGACTCCATCCCCTACCAACAGCCCCAGGAGGAGACGGCCTGGGGAGGGGGCAAACGACCAGGTGCAGGTGTGGCAGCAGCTGGGGCAGATGCCCCAGCCCGGCCCCTCCCTCCTCAGGGAGATCAGGGCTTTCCTGGACTTTTCCTTACGGCACCGATGGACAGACCAGCGCCGGGAGGGCAGCACTCGCTAGCCACGCACAAGGGCAACGGCAACCACGTGAGGCCGCATCAGCCACGTGCTCTGCCCCCGGTCGCTGCAGGAGGATACATGTTCCTAAGCCACGGGCCACACAAGGCACCCATCTCCACATTCCCGACCCGATGGGCCACGAATTCGAGCCAGAACACGCAACACGAGTCGCAGGAAAATGTACTCACTGTGTTCTCCCGGACAAGGCATGCCTGGCTGCTCGGGGATGCTGGGGAACACTGGACAGAGGGAGAGAGAGCAGTCTGTCACTCGGCGCGCTTTGCGGAAGGTCCTGCTCCGAGTCGGGCTTCGCACGCAAAGGCCACGTGGCTGACAAGCCCCCTCTGAGGAGACGCTCACGGGGGCACAACCGTGGAAGCCCAACCACACCGACGTCAAACCCCCTTTTACGGGACTTCAAAGTCCACTGAAAACTTCGGGGCGAAAAGCCGTCGGGGGACTCAGAGCCGCCCAGGGAAGCCAGCACGGACAGGGGAGGACACACACCTCCTTCACAGAGGGACTCTGGACTCCACTTCGTTCCTACTCAAGTGGAATCAAAATGAAGTATCTTAAAATATACCCTGGGCTTCCATAAGAGATTATTAAAACAGAAGCTTACAAAGTATTAAACCCTAGCTGAAACAACCCTTCCTTAATCTAGAAAATACTAGTGGCTTTTTAAAGCACCGTAGCCGGCAGCGTCCCGGCTGCAACTTAAGCGAGTTTACCGCCAGGAAGTGGGCGGGGCGAGACCTCCAGTTTATAAACCACATTTGCATAAAGAGCCTCAGAACCGATCCTGTACCCACCCGCTACCCCAGTAGCAGGGACAATGATGGTCCCACAGAAACCGCTGGTCCTGAGCTCTGGTCGCTGCCCGCTCGCCCCGCGTAGAAGGGAATGCAGACGTGGCTGGTCGGCCACAGCGGCCAGAACCACGCTCAGACACCCTACAGAACCCCGAAAGTGCTGGGGGGGGCAGCCTGACACCCCCAATTTACAGAGGCTGTACTGCAATGATAACAGCTCACATTTACGTGACTCAACGTGTAACCCAGCTCTGAGCTTACTGGGCTGAGGAACGCTGTGAGCCAGGAGAGAGGCACAGGGAAGTTCTTGTCCCCAGACAGTGGTGCTGTGCACCGTCCGGGCTCCCCCCGCCCTCCTCGCTGGGGACGGGGACAGATGGAGGCCAGTGAGCGAGCCCAGGCCTCTGATGTGCCCAGAGATGCTGGCCTCCAGGGAATGGGGACGACGAGGACCAGCAACCAGAACCCAGGCTCCTGTGTCCAGTGCGAAGGAGCTTTTCTATCAGCCACAGCAGTTTTTATTCGGGTTAATAAAACATAAGAGAAAAAACAAACCCGAGCTGCACTGTATCCGACATCCTTAAATTCTCTCTGGAATCCCGACATTTTCAACCAGGATCCTCCACATGGCCTCTAGTCCCCCAGGCTGTCTGGGGGACGCTGGGCTCCCATCTCCCCAGACCACAGTGGGACCACCCCGCCCCTCCAGCTGCCACTAACCGTGAATGGTGAGCCCTTCATCCCTGTGCTGACAGGCCAGGCGGAAGGCCTCCTCCAGCTCCATCTGGGAGGACACAGTGCAGGGGTCACCTAGGCGGGGCAAGAGACATCACTGAGGTCACCGCAGGCCTACGGCAAAGGGGTCCAACTCGAGTCTGGAAAGGCCACGTCTCTCTGCTCGGGACCAGCCACCCACAGCAGAGCTGGGAAGTCCAAGAACCAGCCAGACCAGGAATCAGCTCTGACCAGGGCCCCACATCAGAACCGGTGGATCCCCCAAAGGGAAGTGAGTTCACCCTGAGCCCCGAGAAGGCCACCTGGAGAGCAAAACCGTGCTAACTCTCGGTTGGGCGAGATAAAGGACATTCTTCTTGGCTCAGTCCTGGACGAAAGCAGAGACTCCCTATCCCCATCCTGGATAGGAACACAGAGACGCATAGAACCCGTACCCCGGGAGCTGCCCCCCACCCCCCAGCCTTCTCAGATGTGTGCACCGCGGGGCCCTAGCTACTCACCCTCCTGCTTTCCCTGAGGAAAGGAAAATCAGAAGAGAGCTCACCTTTCCAAATCACCTACTGGAAAACCCAGAACACGAGAGAGGAAGAACAGGGAGGAGGGCAAGGGCCGGCCCAGGCGGGGCAGCAAGACCCCTGCAGCCCTCTCCCCGCTGCCCTGGGGGCTCTCCTCCCTTCCCAGCCCCCAAACCAAGCTTCCCTGAAGGCAGCCTCTTCCCGGAAATGACTTCCAGCATCCCCCCCCAGGGAAGCTGGCTGTTAACCAGCTTAATTCCATAGTTTTAAACCTCCCTGAGGCAGGGCTGACCTAACTTCCCACAAGCACACGTGTGGAGATTTACGGTCTGTCGTTGCCAGACCAAGGGCTACCTTCGTTGTCGACCCACTTGAGGGTGAGCGGGTGCCCCTGGTGGAGACTGCACATCTCCCTCACTTCCTCACAGAGCTCCTCGAAGGTCATCGCCGCGTCTAGGCTGGTGATCAGGATGTCCCTGGGGCAGAGGATGCACACGTTTCACCAAGGAGCACATTTAAATCAAATACTATTGATTTATTAATAACTGAGTTGATTAAATGAAAAATTTCCCAAACAAAATCTTACAGGACCCCCAACAGAACCACTGTCCAGTTTTATTTTTTAATTACTACCATGAATGCCTTTGCACAGAAAGATCTATTCTGTGCCGGGACCTGCCTAACTGGGGGGAAAGAACGAGGCAGGGGCATGGGGAAGAGCCAGGCAAGCACTTGCTCAGGGACCAGGTTATGTGCCCATCAAAGGAGGGGGTGGGGGGTGTGCCCAGTGTGTTCAGCTCAAGCCCACGGGCTTCATCAGACCTTCCCCCAAAGCTGACGGCAGGGACAGCAGCCCAGGCTTGAGCTGGAGAAAGGGAACACCCACATGGCTGTTCCTGTGACCTCAGGAAAGCGGGCGCTGAGAGGCCACCCAGCATAGCGTCCGACTCGGGTCCACATCACCTGGAAATCTCCTCATGACACAGGTGCTGCCGGACCCTGCTGAGACCCCAGTCACAGCACATCTTCCAAGGCCAAGCTGGGGGCCCCCTATTTTTAAGAATGGCGTCCTCGATGTGTCTGCTGACCTCTGCCCCCAACAATCTGCCAGCAAGGTGGCAGCACAGTCCCATTGGGGACAGAGCTCCACTTGGACCCTTGCCGTTTGGATAAGTGAGCGCTGACCTTGGTGGGTGCTTTCCAGAACGCATCCTCGCTGCATTCTGAGGACTATGCGTCCCAAGTGCCCTGGGAGACCCACGGGGCAGGCGCGGGTGGGGGTGAGGAGCTGGGCTAGGCAGGAACTGTCTGCACAGCTTGGAGCACCACAGAGGGAGAGAGGAAGAGTGTGGGAGGGGAAGGAAGAGGGGAAGAGGGTGGGGAAGGCCAGGGAGGGGAGAGGTGGGGGAGGGGGGAGGGGGAGGAGGGGAGGGGAGGGGAGGGGAGGGGAGGGGAGGGAGCTGAGGTAGGGAATGGGAGGAACGAGAGGGCCACATCAGCCCAGAGAAAGCAGACTCAACAGGTCACATTACTGGCGGTAACCAAAGCGCTCTCCAGGGGCCAAAGTCAGGGGCAGGGTGGGGGCAGTGGTGGCTCAGTCCAGAACCCCCAAGAGCTCCAGTCAACTTTGCCCAGGACCCTCCTGGAGGGGGGGGGTCAGGCCCCACCCACCCAGGCTGCTGGGGTATGGACTTCCTTTCACCCAGGATCCACTCTGAGTTTTCACAAAGTGGCTGTCGACCAATCCCACAATTCCCGGCTGGGAAGAGGGCGTTTGTGTTGTGACAGGCCTTCCACAGTTTACTAACCAGCAAGCCAGGATGTTACAGCCTCAGAACTAGTTTTAATGGGCAGACCACCCTTCCAGGCCAGAAACAGGATTCCTGGACCTCTTCAGGTGGACTGGCCATCCTTCCCCAGAAATCATTCCTCCCTGGAGCCCTGTCACCAACTGTCCCACACATACCCTGCCCCCAGGCAACCCAGCTAAGGATGGCAGAAAGGACAGGAGGGGCCTGACCCCACACCCCAAACAAGGTGCCCTCACGAGCTCAAGAGCCGCAAGCCCCTCCTCAGCTGGGACGATGCACCCTAACTCTAACCCTAACCTTCGAGATGCCCCCGTGGCAAGCCACTATGGCCAACACGGCCAAATTCACGCTCCAGGCGAGCGATGCGCTCCCCTCCCAGCGCAGGTACCGGTGACCCTCGGACAGCCGGGTCCGATTTCAGGGCCCCTGGAGACCAACACGGATGCAAGGAAGCTCTCCCGCCAGCCTCGTCTACAGCGCGTGCCCGGGGCCAGAGGCAGGATCTGGCCTCTGGGCACCGTCCCCGCGCCCCCCCCCCCCTCCGACGCAGTCCTGCCCCGCGGCTGCTGGGTGTGGGGCGCTACCCGGGCCGTACCGGGCGCTCCCGGCCTCTGACCTCTGTGAGGAGCCCGTTCGCCCCGTTTTACAGCGAGCAGGTGGAGCCCAGGGCGACGCGCGCGGACGCAGAGCTGATCGGTGTCCGAAAGATCCGGGCCCGACAGAACCGCTCCCGGAGACTTACGGGAACCCCCACCACGCCCCAATTCGCGCAACCACGGGCTGCTCACTGCCCCTAACCTGCGTCCTGCACCCAGGACCTGGGTCATTAAACTTTTCTCAGAACTCCGGCCGACTAAATTGGGGAAAGTTTAGGAAACCCTGATTCTTACAACTCAACCAGGAGTTTTCACAACTTGACGAAAACTTTAGTCTTTACAGGTTTGTGGCCTTGATGTCCAACCAGCTGTGGCGGGAATCTGTCAGTGCGGTGCCCGGGGCCGCCTCCCGCGCCGCAAAGTCCTCGGGGCGAGTGCGAGCGGAGGAGGGACGCGCGCGGCCGCCGGAGCCCGCAGCGCCCCAGCCCCGGCGCCAGAGGACCCCGCGACCTTTCCCGCGAGCGACGTCCAAGGGCGCCTGGAGCGCCCGCCCCGTCCACGGCTGCCTCTCGGCGAGGGCGCGTCAGGACCTCCCCGGCGCCCCTGCGCCCCGAGGGCCCTCGCCGTCCCCTCCCTCCCGCGCCGCAGCGACACGGCCCCCGACGGCGGGCGCGGTGCGGGCCGGTCCCCGCGCCTGGCTCTGCCCTCCTGTCCCCGCGCCTGGCTCTGCCCCCCCGGTCCGGGCCGGTCCCCGCGCCTGGCTCTGCCCCCCGGTCCGGGCCGGTCCCCGCCGTCGGGCGTCGCGCGCTCACCCGCTGGAGTGCGCCTTCAGGCGGACTCGGCAGCCGCTCCCGTCCATCTTGGGGCCGGTCCTGCTGGGCATGGCGCGCTCCCCGGCCGCCGTCAGCGCCGCGCCCCGGGCGCTCGGGCCATGGCGCGGGGACCCAGCGGCCGGCCGGGGCGCCAGGTGGGGCCCGCGGTGGAACGCGGAAGGGCGCGCGCGCGCGCGCGGCGCCGGGTTCCCGGGGCGCGGGTCCGGCCAACTCCGCGGAACTTGGGGGGGCGGGCTGGGCGGGACGGGGGCACGGCCAGCGGGGGCGCGCGAGGTGTGCGCACGGAGTCCCGGCGTCAGGCCCGGGGCGGGGGGAGGAGGGGGGGTCGGAACATGGCCGACCCGAGGCCCGGCGGGCGGCCAATCGGCGGGACGGGCGGTCCCGGGGCGGGGGCGGTGGCACCTGCGGCCAATGAGGGCGAGGCGGGGCCGCCACCTGGGCCAATCCCCGGGGGTCCCGGCGGCCGCGACCCAATGGCTCCGCGCGGGGCGGGTTACCTGTCGGGCGGGGCGCGGCCCACCTGCGGCCAATGGAGGCGCGCGCGGCCCGGCTCTGCCCGGCAACCGGAGGCGGCGCCCCGCGGGCCCCGAGCGCCGGCCCCTCCGCGAAGTGGGCTCCAGGGGCCGCGCTGCCCAGGCGGGGCCCCTGCGCTGCAGCGCCCCAGGGACCTGTTGGAAACGCAAGCTGTCTTGGGTGCCCCCGCCCAGACTCGCAGAATCGAAACTCCTGCAGTCTGTGCGGACAAGCCCCGGGTAATTCGGAGGCGAGCGCGAGTCCGAGAGCCGCTGGGCCAGGGGACGGTGGGAAGGAGCCGCAGGTGACTTGAGGGGCGGGAGCAGAGGCCCCGGCCAGCGTCACGGGGAGGGTCCGGCTCGGCTGGCTCTCCCGGCCCCGGCTGCCCTCCTCCCCTTGCGGGTCCGTGACCCTATTGCCAGGAGTCTCGTCTACACTAGCTGGCGATTCCCTCGGTTCCAGCTCACGCCTCCGCCCAGGACAGGGACACTGCATTTGGCCACGTCGCCCATGACCTTCATGTCTGAATCCACAACCTCTCTGGGTCTTAATAACCCCGTGGCGTTTGGTCTGGAGAGCCTGCGCTGGGCGCGGCCCACACCCCTCAGGGGCGGCCTCCCGGGCCCCATCCCTTACCTGTCGCATCCACAGGGCCTAAATCTGCTGTTTGTAGAAACTCACCCGGGCACCAGGTGGGCACCCCAGACTCAGGTCTGCTGTCCCCTCACCCCTGCCAAACCCCCTCCTCTCTGAGCCACCCCCCTGTTGCCTTCCTCCCCCACCCCACCCCCACCCCCGCTGGCAACCCCTGACCCCCAAGCCTTCACTCCCCACTCGGACGATCGTAAGGGCTTCTCTTGCTCGGGCTCATTCCTCAGACACGCGCTGACACGTCCTTGGTACCTGCTCGCGGGTGAGCCTGGAGAACCAGGTGAACAGTCTTTATGGTCAGGGACCCCATATTCTGCCTAGACGTGGACTCAGAGAAACCCGTTGGAGGCTCATCTCTCACGTACCTAAGATGCTGTGAACTCTCCCTTCTGGAAAAACAAAAGGTTGGGGCCCCTGCCCATTTCCCTTTACAGCATAACTTCCAGGAGGCCCGCAGCCCTCAGCTCCACTTTCTCTCTTGTCACTTTCTCTTCAGCATCCGGTCCCCCCCCCAACCCCCCAGTGTCCTTACCACCTCCTGTGTTTTATTTTTATTTTTTATTTTTTATTTATTTTTGGGACAGAGAGAGACAGAGCATGAACGGGGGAGGGGCAGAGAGAGAGGGAGACACAGAATCGGAAACAGGCTCCAGGCTCTGAGCGGGGCTCGAACTCACGGACCGTGAGATCGTGACCTGGCTGAAGTCGGACGCTCAACCGCTCAACCGACTGTGCCACCCAGGCGCCCCACCTCCTGTGTTTTAAATACATACATGGTCTGTCCCCTCTGAGAAGCTCTTACCCTAGGATGCTGCCCTCTGCCTTCTCCCCTGCTGCTTCCTCCTGGTCTCTTAAAGGCTCCCCCGCCCCGCTTCTCATTTCCAGCAAACCTCCCTCAGCCACGCTCTTCCCCATCCAGTCAGCGCCGGCCCCATCTCCCCAGGTGCTCAGCTCAAAAACCTCCCTTCCCTCTTATAGCCGCACCCCTCCATCTGCAAACCCTGGAGGCCTGACCTTCAACGTGGTTGCAGATTCCTACCACAGCCCATCACCTCCAATGCTACCACCTGGTCCAAGCCACATCCTCTGTGCAGGAATGTTTGCAGCAGCCTCCAGTTTCCTTAAAACATAAGTCAGTCCGTGTCCACCTAGCTGGTGTTCAAAACCCCCAGGGATTCCCACTGCTCTCAGGAAAAGACCATAGGCCCTCCGGGCCCTCCAGGATCTGGGACCCCATTCTTTTCTGTCTTCGTCTCCCACCAACTTCATCCCCTCCAATACCTGGTCACTTTACTGCCTCTTGCCTCAGGGCCTTTGCACCTGCTGTTCCGTCTCCCAGAAGCACCTTCGCCCAGACCCACACTTCCTTTGAGTCTCCACCTAATATCCCTGATGCCTGTATTACTCCCCCCGCCCCAGCCCGATGGGGTGGCTCCTCCACAGCCCCAGCACGGGCACACAGAGGTCTGTGGCGGTCCGCCACACATGAAGGGGAATGGGGTACAAGGGTTTGTCATGTCAGGGGAGGGAGCAGCACGGTGCTCATGGGGACGAGCGGGAATCTGCCACGTGAGCAGCACCCAGGAGACGAGTGTGTGGGACGCAGCTGTCCCTGAGTCGGGCCCCTCGGTCAGCCCCTGGGCGGCCGTCCAGAGCCCAGCTGGACATGACCTCGGGCAGTGGAGAAGAGCGAGGTTGCATCTCGGTGGGCACGGGCCGTCTCCGGCGGAGGGGGTCCCCCGAGACCCCGCCGCACCTCCCTGGCGCTCTGATTGCCTCCCTCAAAGGCAGAGAAGGAGGCAGCGAACCCAGGCCTTGATCCCCACCCCCCACTGCGGGCAGGACGGGCCGGCAGATGTCCGTCCCAATGCACACCAGCAGCCCAAGTGTGGCCCCACAGCCCTTTGTAACCAGGAAGCCCTTGCTGGGGTAGAAGCCTTGAGGGTCCTGGTGCCCCTGTGTGCCCTGGCCTTCCCTACAGATCTCAGCTAACATGTGAACCTCTCTCCTGGAGGCTGGCACCCAGGTCACTGCAGCACCCCCGGGGCCTCAATCTCGGGGAGGGAAGTCCGGAGAAGGGCCTGAAGCTTCGGAGCTTGGGGGCCAGGTCGGGGGGTGTTGGAGGGTGGGGTCTCTGTTCTCCAGCAGGGCTGGGGGAGGAGGAGAGGCCTACTCCAGGAGGAGGGCTGGGGAGGTTTCCACCCCTGGGTCTCACCACCTCCTGCCCCAGGCCGGGGTGAGAGCACAAGGGTCATCTGCAGGGCCCGGAAAACCTCCCTGAGGGCCTCCCCCGAGCATGGGGGGCGTTGGCGTCCTTCCCGGCAAACAGCTCCTCAAAACATTGGGCCCCACCTGCCCCCCCGCCAGTGGACAGCCCCCAGAGGGTGCCCCCCGCCCCCCGCCCGGCAGTTAGGGCCTCAAGGACAGAGTGCGTGGCCCTGACCAAGCAGGCGGGTGGTGCCGCAGGCCCTGGGCCCTGGCAACGGGCACGAGGTGTTTGTTCCCAGATTTCCCAACCAGTCCCCACTCCACACGTGGCGGGGGTTGGACCCGGTCAGCAGAGGCCGCTGCCGCACCCCCACGGTGTCTCTGGCACATCCGGGAACGAGTGAGCGAGTGAATGAATGAGCAGCTGCAGACCCCTCAGAACCGCCGGCACCAGGCCGACCTCCCAGCCCCTCGGGTCCTGCTCTGAGCGTCACCGGGCAGGGTTCCCGCCTCTCTGGCCCGCCAAGCGAGGGAGCTTGGGAGGGTGGGCAGGGCGGTGGCCGTGGACGCCCAAGGACGGACCCGCCACGGGCCCTGGGGCTGCCTATCAGCAGCTTCTGCGTTTCCCAAGTCTCCCCGCAAACACCTCACGTACCTTCGTGATGACAGACACATTATTTCCGAAATGAAAACGCACAAAGGTGCGGGCTTTTTACGCGGATTACAAAGGTGATGGAGGTTTGCCGCACAACCCCAATAACACAGAGAGGTGTCAGGGGAGGCGAGCCCTGGTCCCCTGCCCCCCCCTCCCCCAGCAGACCCAGCTGGGAGGGTGTCCCTGTCTTGGCCCCCCGGGCCCCCAGAGTAAGTGTGGGGCTGGTGGGCGAGGAGGGTGACCAGGCCCGGCGGAGGGCAGAGCAGGGCTGCAAGGCCTTGGGTCAAGGCCCCTCCCACCCAGGCCCCACCGAGGGCACCCTCAGATCTTCAATGCAAGCTCTCTATGAGGACTCTCAAACGACTCGGGGATGCCTCAGGGGAAGGGTGGAAGCAGGTGGAGCTTGTGCTCAGTGAGACTCCTGCTGCAGGAGGGACAGGACGTTTGCTCACACACATGGCTGTGGGAGGGACAGGACGTTTGCTGGGCGCATGGCTGAGGGAGGAATGGACAGCAGGTGTTTCCTTCCTTTGTCATGGATCATGGGATTTGGAAAAACTGGCTCAAGAGACAACATTCACTCCACTCGCTCATTAATTTGTTCAACGGATGTTGGCCAAGGGCCCGCTGGGTGCCTGGATACGGTGGGGATTCAGCCAGACATGGCTGCTCCCCGTGAACCGGCATGCCGGTGGGGAGACTGGCCACGGTCATTGGTCACACAGACATGGCAGTCTGTTGGAGAGAGGCAGGTTTGACCAGATCCCTGGAAGAAAGCCTGACCATGTGTGTGGTGGAGAAGGATCGCAGGAGAGGCAGGTGGGGCAGCCTGTGCAAAGGCTCTGTGGCCCCAGGGAGCAGGGTGGGCCGGAGGCTGTGGAGGCGCGGCTGCAGAAGCTGCTGGAGCAGACCCTGAGGGGCCTCGAGGGCCACATCAAGGAGGGTGGGGAGCCAGCGACAGGGCCCTGGGAGCTTCCAGACAAGGCTGCTCCATTCACTGGGCAAGGCCCTGCCCAGAGGGAGAGGGAGAGGGATGTCTTCGTCTCCGCGGGCTTCTCGGCCCGGGTGTGTGTCCGTGTGTATTGTGTGACCATTCACGCTCGGCGTCCGCATCGCGTGTGTGTCCCTGCAGATGCTTCCCGTGCATCTGTGTCTGTGGGCAACCGTGTGCATCTATGTGCCGGTGGCCAATTGGTTGCCTCTCTGCTCCAAATTCCCCCTTCCCTACTTGGGGGCCTAGATGCCATTCCTTCAGGACAAGGGTGAGGGTCTGTCGCCCTGGGCACTGCTCACATTTGGGCGGGGTCATTCGTCACAGCGGGGCCAGCCTGTGCGCGGCAGGTGCCTGGCTCCGGGAGCCGCCGTCCTCCCTCTCTCCCAGCAGAGGGCGCCGGAGGGACGTGGCCGGAGGCGGGGCCCCGCGCGCGCGCGCGCGCGCGCGGCTCGGGCCCGGGTGGGTGGCCGCGTGGGCGGCGCGCCTCCTGGGCCCCCCGCCCCCCGCCGGGGACGCGGCCCGACTCCGGCCTGGGGAGAGGCGGCCCCCCAGCCCACGGGTACCAGTCCTGCCTCCTGCCTGCGGTCACTGGCCAAGCTTAATGGCCCGTGATGTTAACTGGTCTCTGTTGGAAACCACCGACCGGACCCCGGTGGATACGGCCTGCCTGTGCACGTGCGCGTGTCTGTGTGTTCCGCGTGGGGTCCCTGTGCGTGCTGCACGTGCGCCTTTGGGCGCCACGGGTGTTCCTGCGTGCACGCCCTGGAGCGGGTGCCGGAAGAGCCCACCTCCGGCAGAGGCGGGACAGCAAGGAAGGGTGGCTTGCCGGGTGGGGGGCTGCAGGGCCGAACCGCCACCCGCGACACCGACGGCCCGGAAGGGTTGGATCCTGCTGTGCCAGCGGCTTCCCGCATCCAGCAACTGTCACGAGCCCTGCGGTGGTCGTCCCGTCGTACAAGCGAGGACAATGAGGCACCGGCACCTGCAGGGTCTGCCCCCTGCCCCCTGGAGGACCCCTAGGCTGTGGGTTTCATAGGCCCGTTTTCTGAACGAGGACACCGAGGGTCTGGGTGGCCCGGCGCTTTGTCCGGGGTTGCAGGGCCGGGATTGCCGGGGCCGGTGGGGACGCCCTGCACATCTCTGTCTTCCAGCTGGATGTGGCCACAGAGTGGAGCCCCTCTCCTTGGCGCCCAAGACAAGCAGGGCCAGGGCATCACGAGGGAGAGCTACTTCCCAGCCTGGGAGATGGAGTCTGTCCCGCTTTCGATCCCCTCAGCTGCCTGGGATTATATTTAACACCCAAAACAAGCCTGACACGCATCTGAGGAGGCAGCACGCAAAACCCGCGGTCACCATGGCAATGCCACTCCGTGGGGGCTGCCAGTGGGTGCTATTTTAGCCACAAGAAAACCATAGTTAACTAGAAGCATCACAGGGAGACACAGTGGCAGAGGGAGACAGGTCCCCAGCTGCTTGGCTGAGCCCCTGTGTGTCTTTGTGTGGGGAGCCGAGCTCGCCCGGGCGGGGGCCTGTCCGCGTCCGGCCAGGTGTCAGGGGACCCACTGCGCCCCGGTGCCTCCACCTTGCTGAGCTCGCCCTCCCCCGCTTTCTTTGCCTTTTATTCAGAGCCTGAGCTGGTGGCCCCCCAGGCGGGCCCCAAAGCCTGCACTGTTTACAGACCACTCCGCGGTCAGGCATCCGGTAACCCCGTTCTGGGAAGGGATTGGGAGGAGGTCCTCACGCACCCCGACCCAGGGAGGTGCGGCTGGGACCGCCTTCTAGAAGGCAAGGGGACGATATGCATCCGGGGCCTTAAAGGTGTCTGCGTCTTTGGGTGTCAACGCTCCGCTTCTGGAAACGCACTGTAAAGAGGGAACTGCGGGTACAGCCTGATGGTTGCAGGGTCGAGGGTGACAGGTGACGTGGCCCGCTGTGGAGCCGAGGCAAAGTCCACCGCAGGCCCCACCGCAGGCCCCGCGTGACCTTTGAGATCTAACGTTGCACTCGTGGGCTCACGCTCACGCAGGCAGGGTGGCTTTGCCAGGACAGGAGGAGGCAGGACCCCTGCCCGTGGCCCCAGATGGCTGTGTGCAGGTGCCACCCTCATAGGAAAGCACCCCAGCGTCCCCGTGCGGGGAAGAGACTCCCTGGGACCTTGCCACCCGGGGTCAGCAGCTTCCTATGGGCCGGGCCCGGGCTGCCATCCCCAGAGGCAACGCGCAGCCCTCGCTGACCCCTGACAATTCCCGTCACCCCCCAGCGACCCCTCCCCGGCAGGCCAGCTGGAGAGTTGACAAACTGCTCTCAGGACAGGACCCCACTGAATTCCTGCAACGGCCGCCTGGGGAAGGGCTAAGGCTTTGAGGGCTGCGGCACCTGGCAGGCGTCCCCAGAAGGTCCCCGGTGCCTCCGAGCACATCTGTCTACCTCCTCGTCTCAGTGCCTCGGGGGAGCCCCGAGAGACGTGTCTTCAAGGCTGACTGAGGGCACCAGCCCCCAGATGAAGCCAGCCCGTGTGCCTGACGGTTCCTGGGTCTGCAGCTGGGTCTTCAAGCTGCCCCAGGGCTGTGCTGGGGGTGTCGGTGTCCTTGGCACCTGGGGAAAAGTGGGGCATCCCAGGCTAAGGACGTGAAGCCCGCGGCCGCCCCATCCAGATGCTTGTGCGTCCGGGACCCCCTGGGAGGGGCCATCCGAGAGGGCCCTGGGAGGACCGGCCATCAGGTGTTTCCAAATGGAGTGGTACATGCAGGGGGGAGGGAGGCCCTTTTAGGGTGGAGCCAGGTGACCTGGCTCAGGAGGGCAGGAGGCACCGGCCTGGGAGACTCTCAGGACACGGGGACACGGATGCCCGCAGCAGCTGGGATCCTTCCCACCACGTGGTCTGGAGCGCTTTCTTGCCTGGCTGGGCCTCAGGTTCTTCTCCTGGGACGCGGCGACTCTGTAGGTGGGAGGGGACGACCACGGAAGGCACAGCACTGGCTCCTGGCTCGGCTCTCGGGAAACGGCAGGCCGTCACCGTGGTTCTGTTCGCCCGAGGACGCCTCGGCACCCAAGGGGCACAGCTGGTGCCACGGGGTCCCGGGCAGCCCCAGGGGCGCCCCCTCTGCTCTGGCGGCCTGGGGCAGCTCTCAGCCCCTTCCGGGAGACTTCGCAGAGCGCGTTCAACAACCTGGCGGGGAAGAGCACGTTGCTTTGGTACTTTTACCCCCGTCCCGCCTTCCTCGAGAGCCCCGTCCACTCGGCAGCAGGAAAAAACACCTAAAGCTTTCATGGGAACCGTTGATGCGTTCAGCCTCTGCAGTCCTGCCCAGTGTCCCTCCTCTCTACACACTCGCCTCCCCCCACAGAGATGCGTCTGCGTGTGGCGGGAAGGGCCGATGCTCGCTCACGGCAGTGGCCTGAAGGGGCCCCGAGACCCCGGCTGGGCCTGCTGTGCAGTGACTGGCCCGGGGCCTGCAGAGTGAGAGCAGTCAGCTCCCCGCTGGGCATCCTGTCTGCAACCACAGTTGAGGGATCTTCTGGACGGTGAGCCCTCAGTGGCACAGAGGCCGTCAGAAGACACGAGAGTCCTGGTTCAGAGACAAAGGACCTTATTACTCACGGCACAGAGAGTGGCATGGGCGTCAGTGACTTGGCATCGGTCTGCTTGTGCCCCTGTCCCACAGGAGAACACGGGTGGCCCAGGTGGAGCCCCTGAGCCTCTGTCCCAGGGGTCATGCCACCCAACCTCAGTGCGGCCTGGACGGGTACCCCAGAGGCTCAGGAGAGCAGGCTGGACAAGCTGTCTGACCCCTCCATGCCCCCCTCTTAGCTGTGCTGAGTTTAGAGAGGGAGCAGCCGTGCCCTTGATGGATGTCTCTTCCCCTCGCGCGCCACACATCACGTGCCATTCTGGTAGACCAGCTGTCTGAAAACCAGAGCCCTGATTATAGCGTTTACTAAATTCCACGGCGTGAAGTCACTGAACCTGGAGTTGGATGTGCAGCCAGCTTCTGTGAGCCTGTGGGAGCCCCCTTCCTCCTCCAGCCTCTGGATGCCTCCTTCCTACAGCCCCCCAGGCTTTCCCCAGGATCAGTCCTTACCTCCCCCCCCCCCCCCCCGCCCTCCGCCGCACACACACACACCCAGGACGGCGGACCTTGGAGCCTGTGCTACGCCACGCTGAGGAGTAAATCTGAGTCTCCTAGAACTGCCCTTCCTGTGCCAAATGGGAGCTTAAAGAGGGAAATTTCCGAGGCACAGCTGGATTGCGAGGCTATTTTCTTGCTGCAAATCCTATTTTGAATATCGAAACCCAAATACTAACTCTGCCCTTCTCTTTGCATTTCTCCTTTAGCAAAACGAATCACCCGCCCCCCCCCCCAAACCAGGCAGGGTGGGTGCCTGGGACCAACCAATAAAAAATAATCGCATTTACTAAGAGGTACAAAGTATCAGGCAGTGTTCTAAGTGCTTTTTATTTTTATTTATTTATTTATAATGTGTTTTTTTTTTTATTTTAATGTTTATTTTTGAGACAGAAAGAGAGAGAGACAGAATGCCAGTGGGGGAGGGGCAGAGAGAGAGGGAGACACAGAATCCGAAGCGGGCTCCAGGCTCCGAGCCGTCAGCACAGAGCCTGACGCGGGGCTCGAACTCACGGACTGTGAGATCATGACCTGAGCCGAAGTCCAACGTTTAGCAGACTGAGCCACCCGGGCGCCCTAAGTGCTTTTTATTTATGATGATACCAGCTACTCCTCACGACAGTCCTGTACCGTCATTATCCCATTTTACAGATGAGGATGTTGAGGCCCTGGGATGTTAAATAACTTGCCCAAGGTTACGCAGACAGGAAGTGCTATCAGGTCGCCCCGAGCCCACACTCCTAACAACTAGGACTTCTCGACCAAGGGGAAGTCGTACTCAGAAAGCCAGGAGAGAGAGAGATGCACATTTACCTGTCCTCCCCCCAGCAATGGCTACATCTGTTACACTGAAAATCCCTACCTTCTTGGTCGTAGGTGCTTTTGGTGCCCTGGGCTCACCTCTAATTTCAGAGCAGCGGGGTAGACGGTCCTCAAGCACACCGGCAGGGTCCTGTCCCCAGTGCTCTCCTTGCCACCCACTGTGCTGCCCCAGGACTTTCTCAGACATGGTCAGCCCGGGGCAGCCCGAAAGGGTGAGAAGTTACTGCCCTTGGGGGCAATCGTCAACCACTGGGGCATGAGAATTGGCTGATCCTTGAAAGATGGTTCCATGTGGCTCCTCAGAGTGTCTCCAGGGAGGTGTGGACCACGCACCCATGCACGTGAGCTGCCCCGTAAGCAGCCAGCTCAGGGACACGGACCCCACCCGCTTTTTCCTCCTTTCCACCTCTCCCCACTGGCTCCCGGCGACCTCCCGGATCCCCTGTCGGGCGGCCACGTGCACGGGAGCTCCTGTAGCCGACTCCGCCGTCAGGTATTGGCCATGTGCGTGCGGCTGGGCCACTCACTAGTGTGGTGACCGAGAGGGCGCCCGCCGGTGGGGTGTGGGGTGGTGATCACCGGCCCGCAGAGCCCTCACCGTTATGGGTTCCAAGCCAACTGCGGCGAGCTGTGAAAGCCAGGAGGCCCACGCATCTCAAGGAGCCCTGCTGCCTCCAGCCAGAGGGCAGATGGTGCAGAAAATTGGGCCCAAGATGCAATCATAAGGGTGACAGATCCCAGAGAAGAATGACAAGGGGCCTTGCCGATCTCCTATGCCAAGATCAGGGCCCTGATGGGAAGGCGTAGGACCTGAGGCAGGTTTGCAGTCATTTCGAGCGAACCCGCCTGGGAACCCTGTGTCCCTGTCTCACATCCCGCTTGTTGGAGGGGTCCCAGAGAACACCTCATCTCAGGGGGACACCTGGCAAAGTCATGCTTGCATTAGTTTCCCGACACTGCTCTAACCAAAGACCATACACTGTGGGGCTTGAACTTCACCGTCTCGCAGTCTGGAGGCCAGAAGCCTGAGACCAAGGCGCCAGTAGACCGGTCTTCCTGGAGGCTCCTGGGGGAGGGGGCGGGGGCTGTGCCTTGCCCCTCCCCCAGCTTCCTGTGTTGCCGTCAGGCCTCAGTGACCCTTGGCTTATAGACACGTCAGTCCAACCTCTGCCTCTGTCTTCACACGGCCCTTCCTCTCTGCTTGTCTCTGTGTCTCCCTTATAAGGACACCAGTGGTTGGATTTAGGACCCCCCCCAACCCAGTTTGACCTCCTCTTTACCTGCATCCTGGTTACGTCTTCAGAGACCCTACTTCCAAATAGCATCACACTCACGGGTACCAGGGGGGAGGACTTAACAAACCCCATCCAGGTAGAAGGTACGGATGTCAATGCCAACCTCAAAGACACCCCCCCATATTCCCATTCAGTTCACCGGTGTCGGCTCTGAACAGACCAGGAGGAGGGCAGCAGTGGCTCCAGCTGCCGTGGTGCTGGGGACGGTGTCTGCCCAGCGCGTCCCCCACCGCTGGTGCCTGATTGAGCTGCCGAGGGTCTTCTCCGCCTCCGCCGATGAGGACCGAACATCGTGGCCCTTGCGCAGGCCGGGCAGCCGTCCACAGCCACCGTCCCGCTCTCCGGCCACGCTAGCTCTCCCGCACTGTTACAATATGGTGCACGGGGGTCTCGAACAGCGCACATCTGAGCGCCTTCTCCGGGGTCCACCTTATCGAGGATATTCTGTTCGTCGGACCTGGTGCCCAGGAAGTGGCCAGGACTCTGTGTGTCCTACTGAGACGCCTGCTTGCCGGAAGACAGAGAAATACTACAGGGACTCGGCAGGGGAGAGGATGACCCTCGGTTCCAGCCTCAGGAACACCTGTAGCCGCGGGCGCGGACGATGGCTCCTTCCGCTTAGCTGGGTCGCCGCTCAC
This sequence comes from Leopardus geoffroyi, assembly GCF_018350155.1. Taxonomy (NCBI): domain Eukaryota; kingdom Metazoa; phylum Chordata; class Mammalia; order Carnivora; family Felidae; genus Leopardus; species Leopardus geoffroyi. Next base: position 916,331 of record NC_059328.1, on the reverse strand, counting down.
TGCTGTTGCTGCTGTGACAGCCACCACCCTGAAGAGCCGGAGGTGCCCCGAGCAGGCGTGAGTCCCCACTGCTGTGCGTCAGCCCCTGCCCTGCATCGACCGCAAGCGGCAGTCCTTCTAGCGCTCGGGGGAGGGGGCAGGGCGGGCCTGGGCTTGCAGGCCTGCGGCCCTGGGGCAGGAGGTGGCCCTCATGCTTCAGAAGGACAATTCACAGAACATTCCGCATGTTGGGCGGGGGCTCCCAGTGGGGCAGGGACCTGAGTGCTTCGGGCTGGAGCACCTGGCCAGCTTTCCTGCTTCCTCCTTTCCGGCCTCTGGGACATCACCCTCCCCCCTCCCCCCCACAGGCTTAAACAGTGCCCCCCCCCACCTCATGTCTCCCCAGTCCTTATTTGGAAATAAGGTCTTTGCAGCTATAATGAGGTAGGATGAAGTCATACTGCATTGAGGGTCCCTAAATCCCACGACAGGTGCCTTTATAAGAAGACACACAGAGAAAACGCCGGTGTCGTCAGGCAGAGACTGGGGTGCTGCCTCTTTAGATAAGAGACGCCGAGGGCCTCCGGCAGCACCAGGAGCCTGGAGGAGGCTGGGACACATCCCCCCACAGCGTCTGGAGGAGACGAATCCTGCCGACTCCTTGGTCTCCGATGTCTGGCCTCCAGTCGGTGAGGAGGTAGACTTCTGTTGTTTTGAGCCCTCGGTCTGCGGCGGCCCCGGGAAGGTAACCTCCCCAGAATAAATGCCCTGTACTGAAGTCCTTGTCCCAGGCTCTGCTTTTGCATCGTCAGGCTTGCCCTGCCCCCGCCACGGGCGGGAGAGTGGAGCTGGGCCCTGCCCCTGCCCCTGCCCCTGCCCCTCGGGCCCCCCGCAGGAAAGAGCCGTCCCGGCCCTCAGGGAAGCCTCTCAGGGTCTGTGTTGCCAACACACTTGCCGGCCTCCGCCAGAGACAACGGACCAGGAAGCCGCCGGCCCCCGAAAACTGTCGGTGCTGCAACGAGGCGCATCTGGAGGCAGCCTCCCCGCCCCACACCGGGCCCAGATGCCTCTGTCACGGGAACTGCTGACACCCCTTTCCCAAGCTGGCCCCTCTCAGCTGCAAACCTTGATCCGCCCGGGCCTTCAATCTGCCCATGTCATCACCACCGGAATAGAACTGGGCGTTTCAAAAGCGCCAGCCCTTCCCGTCCCTTTTTTCTGGCCCTGTAAATATGTGGGCAGAAATAGCAGCCTGCAGGCTGGAGGGAGTGATTGCTGGTGGCGGAACCAGGCGCAGGCTCCTGCCCGGGTGGGCCTCGCGCGTGGGTGCCCGAGGCAGTCACAAAGGCCGGCTTTAAATAGCTCCCTGTGGGTTAGTGCAGCGGAAAGAGGGCAGCCTGCAAGCAGCAGGGAGGGTGAGGAGAGGCGGGTGTGGGTGGGGCAAGATCCCAGCAGCAGGGGGCTTGCACCCAGGTGAGCGGGGCAGCTGCAAGAACTTGAACCTACCGGCACCCCCCCTGGGGGCCCAGGAGATGGAGCTGACCCTCCCCGGGCTCCTCTGGTGGAATGAAAGACTTGGGACAGGACCCAGGTTGCCTCCAGGGGAGGGCGGGTGGCCCTGAGCCCAGCCTGGCACCTTCAGCACACCATCTGGGGCCTGCACACCTCACCCCCAGGCAGTCCTCCAGGCTCCGGGGAGGAGGGGAGCCGTGACCCCGCGTGGGGCCGCGCAGACCAGAGGGTTCCCGGGGCGAGGCGGCGAGGGAGAAAGGGACCACTGCCCTGGGCGTCACCTCGCCCTGTTCGTGGTGTCGGCCCAGCTTGGCTGCCCCCAAGCCCCCTGCTGTCCGAGGCGGCCCGGATCCCCGGCTGACCCAGATCCAAGCCACCTGCTCTCGGCTCGCCCCGAGGTCCACTCCGCTTGCAGCTTCTGGTCACGTCGGACCCTGGAGGTCTTGCCTCTTGGCCCATCCCACGGCCCGGCATGACGGTAACAAGGGCTGAAGCCTCGTCCTTTAGAGCAGGGGCCCAAAGTGGCAGCCTGGTGCCAGAAGGGGTCTTTAGGGGGTAAAGGGCCTTGGAGCTAGAGGTGGAGGTGGAGGTGGAGGAGACAGAGAGGAGGAAAAGGGGGAGGAGGGGGAGGAGGGGGAGGAGGGGGAGGAGGGGAAGGAAAGGAGGAGAGGGAGGGGGCGAGGTGCAGGTGGAGGAGGAGGAGAAGAGGAGGAGGAAGAGGAGGAAGAGGAGGAAGAGGAGGAAGAGGAGGAGGAGGAGGAAGAGGAGGAGGTGGAGGAGGAGGTGGAGAAGAAGAGGAGGAGGAGGAAGAGGAGGAAGAGGAAGAGGAGGAGGAGGAGGAAGCGGAGGAGGAGAGGAAGAGGTGGAGGAGGAGGAGGAAGAGGAGGAGGTGGAGGAGGAGGAAGAGGAGGAAGCAGAAAAGGAGGAGGAAGAGGAGGAGGAGGCAGAGGAGGAGAAGGAGGAGGTGGAGAGGAAGCAGAGGAGGAGGAGGAGGAGGAAGAGGAGGAAGCAGAGGAGGAGGAGGAAGAGGGGGAGGAGGAGGTGGAGGAGGAGGTGGAGGAGGAGGTGGAGAAGAAGAGGAGGAGGAGGAAGAGGAGGAAGAGGAAGAGGAGGAGGAGGAGGAAGCGGAGGAGGAGAGGAAGAGGTGGAGGAGGAGGAGGAAGAGGAGGAGGTGGAGGAGGAGGAAGAGGAGGAAGCAGAAAAGGAGGAGGAAGAGGAGGAGGAGGCAGAGGAGGAGAAGGAGGAGGTGGAGAGGAAGCAGAGGAGGAGGAGGAGGAGGAAGAGGAGGAAGCAGAGGAGGAGGAGGAAGAGGGGGAGGAGGAGGTGGAGGAGGAGGTGGAGGAGGAGGTGGAGGAGGAGGTGGAGAAGAAGAGGAGGAGGAGGAAGAGGAGGAAGAGGAAGAGGAGGAGGAGGAGGCGGCAAAGGAGGAAGAGGAGGAGGAAGAGGGGAGGAGGAGGTGGAGGAAGAGGAGGAGGAGGAAGAGGAGGAAGAGGAAGAGGAGGAAGAGGAGGAGGAGGCAAAGGAGGAAGAAGAGGAGGAAGAGGGGGAGGAGGAGGTGGAGGAGGTGGAGGAGGAGGAGGAAGAGGAGGAGGAAGCAGAGGAGGAGGAGGAGGAGGAAGAGGAGGAAGCAGAAAAGGAGGAGGAAGAGGAGGAGGAGGCAGAGAAGGAGAAAGAGGAGGTGGAGAGGAAGCAGAGGAGGAGGAGGAGGAGGAAGAGGAGGAAGCAGAGGAGGAGGAGGAAGAGGGGGAGGAGGAGGTGGAGGAGGAGGTGGAGGAGGAGGTGGAGAAGAAGAGGAGGAGGAGGAGGAGGAGGCAAAGGAGGAAGAGGAGGAGGAAGAGGGGGAGGAGGAGGTGGAGGAAGAGGAGGAGGAGGAAGAGGAGGAGGAGGAAGAGGAAGCGGAGGAAGAGGAGGAGGAGGCAAAGGAGGAAGAGGAGGAGGAAGAGGGGGAGGAGGAGGTGGAGGAGGTGGAGGAGGAGGAGGAAGAGGAGGAGGAGGAAGCAGAGGAGGAGGAGGAGGAGGAAGAGGAGGAAGAGGAAGAGGAGGCAAAGGAGGAGGAGGAGGAGGAAGAGGAGGAGGAGGTGGAGGAGGAGGAGGAAGAGGAGGAGGAAGAGGAGGAGGAGGAGGAAGCAGAGGAAGAGGAGGAGGAGGAAGAGGAGGAGGAGGAGGAAGCAGAGGAGGAGGAGGAGGAGGAAGCAGAGGAGGAGGAGGAGGAGGCAGAGGCGGGGGAAGCGGAGGTGATAAGCCGGGTTGTGGTTTGGGCAGATGGACCAATCCCCTCCTTTGCCCTTGGACGCAGCCTTGGTCTTCTGGGAGCGGCTGCCCGGCACCCCCGTGCTGGAACACCTGGACCTCAATGGTCCACTGGGCCCTTTTGTGAGTGGGCGTCCTCTAGCATCCCGTCCCCAGGGCCTGGAGACACTGCAGACCCCTGGGCAGTTTGTGCAGGCTGGAGGCGGATGGTAGGACCACCCGATTCACAGAGTCTGATTCGCACAGAGTCATCGTCACGCTCCCCTTGAGGTGGCTCGGGCTGGGGCCCACCAGGAGGGCACCGCGGGGCCCGGCTGCCTCCTTGACCACAGCACGGCACGGACCTGGCTGACCTTGTCCGTGGGAGCCGGCTTCCCGGGCTCCACAGCGATCGCAGAGCGGTCCGGTCCTCTCACTGCCGCTTCCGTTTCCTCCGAGTGTGAAGGCTCACCTTGCTTTGGTGCCGTGGAAAACCCGGACACCCTTAGTAAGAGCTGCCTGTCAGACCTCCAGTGACGAACAACTCCCATCACCCTGCCTGCAACCGTGTCACCCCATGTGCGTGGTGGGGACTGGGGACTCAGCGGCCCCCTTTTACCCATCGCCATATCCGAGAAGGCAGCGTAATGGCACCCTGGCCACGGGACCAAGAGACCAAGGGGGGAGGGAGTGACTCCTCGAGCCTCTCTCCAGGACCCTGCATCTCTGCCCCTCCCACCAAGGCCCAAGGACGTGGCCACATGGCTCGCCTCTGGGACACGGCTCCAAGCCCCTCTGTCTCGAGCCCATGGAGCCCCCAGCTCCAGGACAGCTCTCCGGGCAGCCAGGGTGCGGCCACGGCCCAGCCGCAGCAACAGAGAACGCAGCCAGCAGCCAAACGCTTTGTTTTATTTCATGCTGGGACCAAAGGCCCGTGGACGCCCTTCTCCACCACTTTACCAAGAAAGTACCACCGCCCACTGCCAGCCTCCTCCCGTGACCCGGTCCCAAGCCCACAGAGCAAGTGCCTAGAATCAGGATTGTTTTGTGAGTCAGATGCATAGCTTCCCAGAGGCCACGAGCCTGCCTGGCTCAGCCTTGGGTCAGGTGCACCCTGCCGCTAAGGGGGAGCTGGGCCGGGGGTCTGCAGGAGAGGTGCGTGGGAGAGCCCCGGGTGGTTTTCCAGGTGATGGTGGGGACAGCGCCTGGGGTACTTAGGGAGGCCGAGGCTTTCCTCTTGTTTCACGCGGCCTGTTGTCACGCCCCCTTCGAAACAGGCAGAGGGGGCAGATCCACCCGAGAGCCTTTCGCCTGGTGGCCGTGGGCTCCAGGATAGGTGAAGCAGCCTATCCAGGATAGGTACCTGCAGCCTCACATGGTGTAGGCTGCCCAGTAGACGACATTGACCGCCACGAAGGCAGCAGGGAACACTGCGCGGGCGTAGATGTCGATGGTGTCTGCGTCGATGGGCTTGAAAAGCCCACGGAGGCCTCCCTGGCCCCCCGAGCGGTGCCCGCCCCGCTTCTTGGCCTCCCCCGTCTCCATCTCCACACACCTGTAGGTGCCCATGAGGTTCCCAGGCGTGCGGCAGGGCCGGCGGGACACTGCCAACTCCTGGGTGACGCCAGCGGCCGACAGGGAGAAGAGCACAATGGCATTCTTCACGTCCATCTGCACAGGGGGACGGGGCAGGGCTGAGCCAAGGGCGGGCTCCGCTCCAGGACCCCCCACCCGGGCCACGGCTGAGTCCCTCAGCAAGTGTCGCTGTGAGCCGCAGCAGGCAGGGCCTGCTCTCCTGTGCCCGGGGGCTGCAAGCGAACCCCCCAGAGCAGTAGGCAGAGGGTCCTGAGTTGGTCCCAGGAAGAGTGGCCCCACCAGCACTGCCCCTCTGTGTCGGTGGCAGGGGGTGTGTGTGAAGGGCATGGGGGGGGGGGGGGGGGGGCTGTCCTTGGTGCTGAACACAAGAGCGCCCACAGGCTCAGCCTCACCTCTGTTCTCTGCTCTGTGGCCTTGACCTTGGCCTTTTGCTTCTTCCGGTAGTCAGCATTGAAGTGGGCAAAGGCATACTCCACCAAGGCAGCAAACACGAAGACGTAGCAGATCCAGAAGTACACGTCCAGCGCCTTGATGGCCGAGGCCCGCGGGAGGGAAGAGCGGGCACTCACCATCAGCGTGGTCATGGTCAGCACCGTGGTAATGCCTGCCGGGAATGGGTGGTGCCATTGCTGGGGCCCCTGCCACCTCCCTGCCCTCCCCACCCCTGCCCCAAGCCCAAGTGAAATTCAGACTCTTGTGACCAGGCCTGGCTGGCCACTGGCTTGGAACAAGCGGCTGGAAGGCAAAACATGGGCTCATGGGTAGCAGGGTTGGCGCCCTGCTTCTGGGCTCCCGCCCTTTCACCGGCTCCCTCGGAGGAAAGGTCAGGGCCCCGTACCTAGAGACACCCTGGCGGGCACCGCTGCCTGGCTGATCCAGAAGGAGACCCAGGACATGGCAACTAGGAGGATGGAGGGCATGTAGGACTGGATGATGTAGACGCCCCGATTCCTCCGGAGGTGGAAATGCAGGCTGAGCCGAGGGAACTGACCAGCTGCGGGAGAAACGCTCCCTGCTGGGACCTGACCCACCACACGCTGTGGCACCGGGGGGCAGGGGGTGCGGGTGGAGAGGAGGGCTTGGCAGGCACGGAGGGGGGCAACCACTTCAAGCCTCAGGCCCCTGCCTTCCCCACTTTCCCCACACAGCCTGATGGATCAGGAGTCTCCTGTGCCCTGGGCCTTGTCCTGGGAGAGAGGCAGGGCCACCCGGAGGCAGGAGAGGAGAAAGATCCCAGTGCTGCACTGGCCCAGGGCACTGTCCCGGAGTGTGGCCAGCTCTTCCAGCCCTCCCTGGAGCCCAGCCAAGCGAAAGGAAAGAGCCAGCTGGGCCGGCTGGCACCAATGAGCAGGCAGTAGGAGCTGGGAAGGGGCAGGAGGGGTCAGGACAAAGGCAGCCCCAGGTGAGCCCCACACCCTTCGTGTCCCCCCCAAACCGCAAGCACTGAGAGCCTGCAGGAAGCAACCAAGGACCGAGGAACAAGGCAGAGAGAGCCTGACCCGTATCCGCACTGTGGCGCCCTGAGTCCCTCGGTCGGGTGCAGCCTGTGCCCATCAGTGCTGTTCCAGGGGCATCCTCAGGGGGTCCTCAGAGCCAACTAACGGCTTGGTTAAAAGTGCTAGAAGACCGCGAGCCAGGCTCCCAAGAAGAGGCCGCGAGAAGCCGCGTTACCCGATTTGAAGTTCATGAGCTCCGTGGCAAAGTGGTAGCTGGTGATGGTGAACTGGGCCAGCTGCAGCTTGTTCAGCCCGTGGATCTGCTCCTGGTTCTCAGACCAGTAGTACACGATGTCCTCGGATGAGTAGCCATCTGCAGGAGAGCCCCAGGTGGTGTCCCCCGGCACAGGGGGCAGGGGACAGCACAGGACACCCAGCCAGGGTCGAGAAGGCCTGTGGCCATGCCCAACCTCCGGCAGGCAGACAGGACCAGGAGAGCTGGAGAAAGGGCAGGCCGCCATCTCTAGGTGACTCGCAGGGGCTGTCACGCTGGCTCGATGACACAAATACATGCCTTGTCTGGGCGGCACACCCGTCTGTGACCCGTGGGCAGAGGGTCGGGCTGCCCAGGCCTTCCAGCTCCCTCTCTGCCTTCTCTTCAGCCCTCCTGGCCTGAACCACTGAGCCAACCTCGCTCCACGGGTCCTATCCCAGACGCTTCCCTGTCCCCGAGCCAGGCCGGCTGCAAAGGTCCCTGGCGGCCCGAGTCCCCTCTCCCCCCGCAGCACAGTTGCCGAGCAGAGCCCCCTGCCCGGCCCCGGAGGGGCACTCACAGCTCTCCAGATGCAGCATGCACTCTTGCTCGTCCATGGGGTATTTGGCCAGGTCCATGTCGCAGGCCACCGTGGAGGTGATTCTGCCCAGACAACATGCTGGTGAGGCCTCCAGGAGCGAGGCCAGCTCCCGAAATCCTGAGGTCCTCCTGCCCCACCCCCCAGATTTTTTTAATCTCCTGGTTTTTAAAATGTTGGCCGCTAACTCTGTTTTTCAAAGACACAGGTCAGAAAACACATATTCATACATGCACATGTATGTTCGGGACAGCTCGACACACAATAGCCAAAAAAGTGGAAACGGTCCAGTGTCCACGGACGGATGAGTGGATGCCATGTGGCGGAAGGTTACTCGGCCGTAAACAGAAATGACATCCCGGTAAACACCACGACCCTCAAAAACACTGTGCTGGGTAAAGGACAGAAGGCAGACACAGAAGGTCACGTGCTGCATGATTCACTTTATCCGGAAGGTGAGGTCGGTGGGGCGGGCGGACGGATGGAGAGCGAGCACTAATGGGCGTGGGGTCTCCTTCCTGGGGAATGAGACCTTCTGGAGCCAGACGGGATGTTTGCGCAACACTGAGAACGTGCTAAATGCCGCTGGGTCCTTCACGTTCAAATGGTGAATTGTATGTTATGTGAATTTCACCCCCACGTGAAAAACCAAAAGCCACCGTGTTGGCCACAGAGCTGCATCCGTGCGCTTCTTCCCGCGGCCACCTCTGCAGCTGCCGTTACCAGGCGGCATGGGGCGCCGCCAGAGGACGGACGACCCATCCGGCTCCCGTCTGAGCATCTTGGGGGGGCCGGTCCAGGGCTCACCGGATGCTGTACAGGATCACCCCGTCAGGCTGCAGCCGGATAAGCTTGTTCTCCACGGTCACGTCGTGGAACCAGGCGGACTTGGCATTCACAATGAAGGTGTCCGGGAGCCACAGCTTGTCCACGAAGCGGCTGTCCAGGCCCAGGGTCTCGTTGGTGTGGTTGTAGGCCAGCCTGCTGTCCCGCCAGCTCTGGTGCAGGAACACGGTCATGGTGTATTCCTGCAGTGGGAGGCGGGAAGGGCCACTGGCCGTCAGCCCCGCTCCTCTCCTGGGGGCCCACAGCCAGGGGTGGGTGGAGGCTGACCAGCACCTACCATATTCACCTCTGAGATGTGGTCGATGCTGGCCACCTCGATGGCGAGGGCCACGTTCACAGGAGGCCCTGCAGGGAAGAGGCTGAAGCCAGGCTCCCCACCCAGCGCAAGCCCAGGCAGGCAGGACAGGGGTCAGCCAGGGTTTTGCAGGGAAGACCATGTTGGAGGGAGTCTGCCACGAGACCCTTCTGAGAAGACCCACCTTCCCAGCTGTCTCCTGGGGGCGGGGGGCTACCGTCGAGGTGTGACACATGCCCTGGGGACCACAGACGCACCCCTCGAGGGAGCCAGCCCAGGGCCGGCAGGGCTCACCCCCACAGCCGGACGCAGGAGACTCCCCCGTGCCCCCACTGGCCGCCCTCACCTCCAATGCCAGGCCGGAAGTTGCGAGCATAGCCCTCTATCAAGCCATCCAGGTTGGGAAGCCAGGATATCTCCAGATTGGAACCAACATAGTCCCCAATATCATTCATTGCTCTGGAAACGCAAGGCCCACTGGTCACAGGCAGGGTGCCAGGGACAGAGCCCAGCTCCCTTCCTCGGCACCTAAGCCAGGGGCGGGCGGGGGAGACCACGGCGAGAGCCCCTCCAGGCGGGACCTGGCCAGTCCCAGTGAATCCTGCCAGAAACGAGGAGCCCCAGGACTCCTCCACCTCACCCACCAGCCTCTGCTCAGCTTCCGCCGGCCCACCTAGGCTTGAGTGAGCCTTCCAGGTCACACAGAGTCCCCGGCCTCCCTCCACAACTGGTTCGAGGAGGGTGACCAGCCCAGAGCCCCGGCCCCTGGGGACTCTGGATGAAGAGCCTTGGAGGACCCTGACAAGGCACATGGCCCCCCTTTCTGCCTCTGATGGCAAAGTGTCCTGCAGGAGGTGACCTGGGAGAAGAGCTGCGTGACCAGGAAGGTGAGAACAGAGAGAAGGAGGGGATGGGTGAGGTCCCACACCTGACCCAGGCCAAGGCTAAGGGCCCATGGGGACGCTGGAGCCGACCTCCTGCTCTCCGTGCCTTTCCAGGCCGGCCCAGCCCTGGCGGCAGTGATCCCCAGTTGTCACGTGCTCCTGAGGCTTAGCCTGACCCCAGAGTGGCTGGGGCCGTGCCAGTGGCTGCAGACTAGTCCAAATGACAGCCCGTGCTGGTCGTCTCTGGCAGGGCTGCAGGGGGCGTTCCACACGTGGCATCTTGTGGCCTGTACACACCAGACTGCCCAAAGCCCCCCAGCAGTCCACCCACCCACCCCTCCTTGTGCTTACCTGTCCTGGGGTGAACCGGGTCACCCAAAACTCACGTCCACCCAGAACCTCAGAATGGGACCTTATTTGGAAATTGGGCTATAATTAGTTAAGATGATACCATGCTTGATTGGGGTGGCCCTCAATCCAATGAGTGGTGTCCTTATAAGAAGAGAAAGCAGACGCACAGGGAGAAGGACATGTGACAACAGAGGCAGCGACCAGAGACATGCAGCCACAAGCCAGGGGACACCAAGGGCTGGAGAGAAGCATGGAATGGATCCTCCCCCAGAACCCTCCGGAAGGAATCAACCCTGCCCTTGGACTTGATCTTGGGCTTCTGGCCTCCAGAGCTGGGAAGGAATAAATGTCTATTAAGACCCCTAGCCTGTGGTCACTTGTTACTGCAGGCCCCAGGAAGTCACACAGCCACCCCCTCCCGCCCACAGGGCAAGGCCCATCCACAGTCAGGCAGGAAGTGAGGGGGGCATTCAGGAGGGCACTCAAGAATAACTCTCTTGTGTTATCTGTAATGACGCTGCACTCACAGGTGGGTTCTCAAACACCTGGAAGGCTGCCTGGGTTAGGGAAGCACCAGCAGCTGGGCACCCAGCCCCTCCTCTGTCCCACACGCTGGTCCTTGGAAGAAGGTCAAACTTGAACCAGGAGCTCCCTAGCTAAGGACACTCACAAACCCCTGACTTATCCCGTAGGACCACCTTAGGGCCTCTAGGCAACGTCCCGGTCTGGTCCAGGGTGGGGGTAGGGCCGGTGATTTGCTAACAAAGTATAAGGAGGAACTGAATGAAGTCCTGGACCCAAGTAAAGCACAGTGAAAAGTGCAAATGGAGGTCACCCTAACGATCAGACGTAAAGGGACTCGAATTAGGTTTTATTTTTGGACTGGCCCAGCTGCCATCTTGCCGCAGCGGCTCGCCTGCCGGGAACAAGGCTGTCGGGAGACATACCATCCTTCCCTGGCCTCAGGGTGGTGGCACAGGCAGGCGCCCCTTCCCTCAGCTGGGTCCCATGCCCACTCCCAGGCACAAGGCAAGGCCACAGGTAAGCCCCCGGCCACAAAGTTCGCCTTGAAGTGGCAGGATGCCAGTGGATTTCCTAGACTTTGCCACCCCCAGGAGGTGTGAAGGGAACGGACTCCCTGCCCCGTGTCACTTCTCACCTAGCACAGGGGCTGTTCATTTTTCCAGCTGTGAAGAGATGTCGAGGGCCATCCAAGGAGGATGTACTAATGCTAGCCCGGGTGCTGGAGAGCCCTGCTTTCCTCGCACGGTTTAGGTGGGCAGGTAACGGAGTGGACGGGGTACACGCTCTATGTGGGGGGAGGTTGTGGTGCCTCTGATCAGCACCTTGGGGGAGAGGTTCTGCGTCATCTGGTCGCCTTGAAACCCAAGATGGCCTAGGGTGGGGGCTCCCGTTGTGCAGACAGAGAAACTCAGAGACACATGCTCAAACTCCTGGGGTGAAGTGGGCACCATGAAACACTGGCGGCGGCTGCTTGGGCGCCATCAGGCCTCCCTCCCTCGACTGGCCCCTTGAGTACACAAGCCCACCCTTGTCACTTGTCCGTGCCCCTGGGGCCAGAGAGGAAAGGTGGGTGCAGCTGAGCAAGGCGGTGGGGCCCTCCTCCCTGCAAGGACCCTTCCAGCATGCACACACAAGCCCACAGTCCCTGGCAACTCTGCTCTCGGAGCAGCACTAGCTGCGCTGGCCCCTCAGTTACCAAGGATAAGAGGAACAGCACGACAGTCGCACGGTGAGCTAGCAAAGCAGGAGCCACACACACAGCTTCTCCAGGGAGGTGGAGATGCCAGCAATCCAGAGGGCCACCCACGAGGGTGTGCAGCCAGCAAGCTCGGGCCCCTGCCACATGAGCGGGTCTTCAGACTCAGGGAAGGCACAGCTTTGACCCAACCCACAAACGCTGCACAGCACATTTATTCTAAACCACCGAGACTTTCCTGCTGGGAAGCCCAGGATGTGACCTGAGCAGCGGCAGCCAGGACAGGCATCTCCTGTCCCCCTACCACTCCGGATGTGAGGACCTGGAGACCGAGGGAAAGGAGGGTGCTGACCTGCTTCTGGAGTGGAGGGTGAAGGGACAGGAAGCTGGCAGGGGAGGAGGCGCCAGATTGACAGCACTGCTCTGTCTGAAGGTCGCCCGCCAAGGCCCAAAAAGCCCAGAGGCTCTCCTTCCGGCCGGGGCCACAGCCTTCCAGCCTTCCTGCACGGGCAGACGGGCACACCCGTTACCCCCCACTTCCAAGCCAGATGTGGGACAGAGACCAGGATGTTTCAGTTTTTAGAAAGGCGATATAATGTACATATGGACTTGGGATGGGGGCGGGGGTGGTCTGGAGAATTTCCCAGCAGGAAAGTACAAACAGGTCCCAAAAGTAGGGTGAGTGAGCTTCACGTCAGAGCAGAACAGGCTTGGCCACCAAGTGAGTTTTGGTGTCAAACTTGGGCTGAGGCTTTGAGGTTCAGAGCAGCTTGGACTCCAGAATCACAGCTACGTGGCTATGCTGGACCAACAGCTGATCCCAGGCCTCCAGCACATACATCCACGGCCACGCCTCAATGCTTTGCCCTTCCCCTTACCTTGAAGTAGGAAAAGGGAAAAGGGCCATGGAGCTGGATAAGAGAATGAAGCCTTCCGAGGACAGGGGCAGATCAACATTGCCTGTGACCTTCGGCACGATGACCACCCTATGGCCAGACTCAGACCTTCCTGGCTCTGCCCCCCACCCCACAAACAAGGACATTCTGACCACATCCCCCCACCTCCGTGTCACATGCTGCCTGAGTGCCTACAGCCCAAACACAGGCTGATGTTCAACCATTTCCAGTTTCTAAGGCCTTTGACAGCAATTGATTGCCCAGAAGTCTGGAATGCTGGGGGGCAGAGGGGTGTGCTGTATTTGCTCTGGTTGTCTGCAGCCCATGCACTAAGATGATTTTCAAAAAGGGCCCTCACAACTCCCAGGAAGGTGGCGGGCATATGGCCATGGGATGCCAGACTACCCGGAGCCCATTTCAAGTCCCCAGAGGACAGAGAAGACGTTGGGGACCCTACTGGTCCCTAGAAGCCAAAGGGAGGAAGCCACAATCCATGGGGACCCTCCTTCTTAGCCTTTTCCTTCCTTGGGGAGACAGAGCCCTCCTCCCCTCCCCCAGCAGTTAGAAATCCTGAGTCTTCTCTGTCCTCCACCCCCTCACCGCCCCCCACCCCCAGAGGCAGCTCGCTCCTTCCCACCTGCATGCTCCAGAGTTGAGAGGCTGCCATTTGAAATGGCCCCTGGAAGGAGACTCCACAGCGTCCTGGGCCCGAACTTTCTAGCGACCACACACAGCCCTCATGCCGTCCCCCCAGCCCTGCGGGCTGCAGCGGAAGCGTGTCTGTGCAGCTCGGCTCCCATGGGGAAGGGGAGCCTCCTCCCCCGTGTCCGCGGGATGGTTCCTGTCTTCCTCCCTGCAGCTCGTGCCGCGCCGAGCGCTCAGCCCGCGCCTGGAGGGGCACCAGCAGCCAGGGACCGGCCAGGTGCCGCTGGGGCCGAGGACCCCACGCGAGCCCAGGCACCGGGGCGGGGGGTGGGGGGCGGGAATTGGGAGCGGCTCCCACGTCCGCGCGCAGCTCGGCGGCGCCGGTTCAGCACCGGGACGGCGGACAGCACCCGGGGGCGGCCCCAAGGGCAGCGGTGAGTCCGGAGCTAGGGGCCCGCGGGGGACATGGGGTGGGGGTGGGGTGCTCGCGGGGAGAGACGAAGACTGGAGTCGACGGGGAAGGTGAAGACGGGGGTGGGGGCGGGGAGGAAGACCGAGGGCGGCCCCGGGCGCCGCGCGGACCCGGCTCGCTCACCTGGCGCCGCGGTGCTGCTGCGCGCAGAGCATCAGGAGCGGGGGCAGCAGCCAGGCCAGCGCGTCCATGGCCTCGGCGCTCGGCGGGGACCGGGGGCGGCGCCGGGGTCCGGCCGGTCGCGGGCGCTCGCGAAGTTCTTCCCGGCGGCCGCGGCAGCGGCACAGGCGGGGCGGGGAGCGGGGAGGGCGCGCGGCGCGGGCGCGAGGGCGGACCGAGCGCGGAGCCCGGAGCCCGCCCCGCCCCGAACCGGGCCGCCCCGCCCGTCCGCCCCCACCTGCCGCCGCGCCCCCGCCGCACTTGGGAGCCGCGCCGATTCCTCCCCGCTCCTGGGCCACGCAGCCCTGCCCCGCCTCGGGCTCCCGCCCGGCCTGGCCGCGCCCCCCTCCCTGGCGGGCCGCGCTCCGGGGCCCGGGGAGGGGGGGTCCCGCACTCCCCGTCGCACCACCGCTGCCAGGGAGGCGACCCAGGCCCACGACCCGCTTGGTCGCAGCCTCCCGCTGCCTGGCCAGGCGCCTGCAGACAGACGGGCACGGTGAACCTCGTCCCGGGGCTGTTCGTGGGGGTCACAGGTCCTGGAGACTTGGCGGTGCTGGGAGGGGGCTAGCGTTCCTGCGCCTTACCGGCTACTGGGAGAGACCCCCCCGCCCTCCAACCCGCAGCTCCTTCCAAGCCCCTCACACTCGCGGCAGAGCCAGAGCCCGAGGGACCACTGCCCCCACTGGGTCGGCCTGACCGGGAGGGAAGTGGGGGGGTGGGGGGCAGTGCGGCTGCTCCTCTGGCTGAGGTCCTGGTCACAGGATGCAGCGACTTCTCTGTCCCGCCTGGTCAGGCTCCGTCACACCTGTGCCCGCCTCTGGAAGGGCACTGCAGATGGCTGGGCTGTAAGGAAGGTGACATCTGCCCTCTGCGGCCCGCGAAGCGCTGAGGAAGTCCGGGCCCTAAGCATTCTCTATTTGAATTCTTTCCAACAGAAGTTGTGCGCAATTCCCCTCAAAAGACATCACAAACTTTAATCTCTGTTGGGTCTCATTTATTCACTTCTGGACTCCATATCAGCTGACAACAGAAAGTGAATTCCCATGAAAACACTAAGAACGGGCAAACTTGTCCCGGAGGGCATTAAGTCTGCTCCCATGACTGCAGACGCTGGCCAGAAAGGGGCAGGGAGAAAGGGCTTTGCTGCTGGGAATTTCCAGCACAGTCTTGAGTGCCAAGTGTCTAAGGATGGGGCTGGCTCCCAGCTTTCTATCCTGAAGCCAGGAACGGGCCCTAAGAGAGCCAGTCAGGTCTCAGCGTGAACGCCTCCCTGCAGGGCTGTGCCAGCCCTCTTTGGGTATGGAAGCACTGACCCCAGAATGATCACACGCTGCACATGTGCGTGTGCTCTGGACAAGTCTTGGGGCCTCCTGGCCTCATTCCTGGGTGTCCTTCTGCACACGTTTTGGGAGAGCAAGGAGTTCATCCCTCACAAAGTGAGCACAGAGCTCACTGCCTGGCACGGAGCACGGGCCGTGAGCGCCCACTGGCACTGTTATGACTCCCCCACCGGAACAGGGATCTTATCTGCTTGTTTCCTCACAGAACCCCTCATGTCTAAGCCTCTGGCACATAACAAGTGCTTAATAAATGTAGGAAAGGACCCAGGCTCAGAGTCTCCAAAAGCCAGCCAGATGAGCCTGGTCAGCAGCACCTCTGCTGCTCGGGGTTTTTGCCTTTCAGTCCCAGGCTTTGATCTATGTGCTGGTCAGGCAGCCAGGCGGGGCTCACCCACACACCCCTTTGCGCATTTGAGAAGGTCCGCGGCTGACAGCCTCTGAGAAATAGTGTTAACCTTGAATCACTTGACTCAATTAGCTCAAGGCGAACCAGACTCTATCGCTATCTTCTTCACTTGCCTCTATTACCTGAGGCACAAAACTAACCTTAAACCTTCCACTGCAAAGCTGTCCTGGACGGGCATTTTAGCCATAGCTCTGGCCGTTTTCTCACCAAATCGCCTCATCTTCCTCAAGCCCTGGAGGCAAGCCTGTTTCAAAGCCGTGAATGGAGAAAGAGGGAAGGAAGTGCCGGGCACACACCCGACCTGCCACCTGCCGTATGGTTCGCCTCCCGCAGATCTCTCTAGAAGCAGCTCTGTCCGGAGTAACCAGGATATTCAGTGACCTTCAGTCGAAACGCTTAATTTCTTCCCCAGAGTCTGCAAGCTTCATTCTAGTTCTCCATTGCCCCTGATTGGTCTGTTTGGACCTGAAGAATGGGGATTTTCATTATTCCTGCTTCAAGTTTTTTGAAAATTAGCTTCTGGCCACTTCTGGATGTAACCGGGTAGTGCCCCCCCCCCCCTTTTTTCATTCTCAGCCCCATTCAGACAAGCTCCAGCTGCCCCAGAACAGAGAGCCAATGCAGGGCAGCCCCACCAAAGGTCAGGAAACAGGCCCTTGGTTCTGTGTTGGCCAGCCACCGGCCTGGCTGAGGCGAGCCCCAGACTATAGCATCATCCACACCTGTGAAATGGAAACAGCCTACTTCTCCCCTCCCTTGGAGGATTCAGGAAATGCTCCCCGAGTCAGAGGTCTGGGTCAGGCCACCTCCCTTCTCTGGAAAATATGTAGGTTACTCCCTGTGTTAATTCCATGCCTGTTACGGGAGAGGGGGGAGAACCCACCCTCCAAGTACGACTCTGATGAAACTCAAAATCCGTAAGAAGAGGTCTCCCCCAGCGGAAGGCTGTCTGTTTCAGATGAGGTCTGTGCTGTTTCCCCAGACGCCCCGGCAGCCCCAGCCCCTTTCTTGGTATCACCAAGAGCACAGAACAGTAGGCCTGGTGCCAGACCACAGGAATGAAGATAAAAAAGAAACTCAAATTTCAACCTAACGCATTTGATCCCTGCACATCTACTTAACTTCTCCATGGCCTCCCTTCGACATGGTGACCTCTCCGTCAGGCAGGACCCATGCAGGGCCCTCTGGTTTCAAGCTCAGGGCAGTGACGTCTGTCTCTTTCTCCTGTTTGATGCAGGGAGGCGTCATGCTCTCCCCATATGGCACTGAGCAGGACAATCATGCATTCGGCCCTGGAAGGTATGGAAACCGTCTCCTTAGTTAGTCCCCGGGAGTCATGGGCAACACTTCCCCGGGACAGAGCACACCAATGCCCTAGGCTGCATCTAGGAAAGCCACAAAAGTGTGGTCTGCTGGTCTCTTTGGTTCTTGAGATCATCAGCCTGCAGCTTTTTTGTATTATTTACCTTTTGGGTAATCACTTTGCCGGGTGCTCACAGCAAAAGGGAAGGGACGGCACTAAGTCTACAGCTTGGGCGGAGAGCTGGCCTGAACCCATCCTGGCAGCAGGATGGGCCCCGGGAGGTAGAGGTGAGTCATAGGGATCCGGGAGGGGAAACAGCACTAGCTAAATTTAAAATCCCTGCCTGATATATTTGTGAGGTTGCTTTATTATTTTCCTGGGGGAAAATGCACCAAATAGAGAAATGGCAGGGACACAGAAGAATTTTCTCGAGCTCAGGATGTAATTATTAACGCTATGATTTTCAGATGGAATCTATTCATTTGAGAAGCTGAGGAAACTTGGCAGAAAAGATCAAAAGCAAACTACTTGCAGTCGCCTGAGGTCGTCTGTCTGCTTAGACAGAGGACGGGCCCACAGGAAACAGGGCTTAGCTGGGATGCTGTTCTCAGTAATCGAGGCCCTGAGAACCAATGCACAATCGAACTTGGCCACTCAGAATGTTTTCTACACGAGTTAAATAGACACGCAAGTACAATTGGTCACGTTTAGGGGCACCTGGGTGGCTCAGTGGGTTAAGCATCTAACTTCAGCTCAGGTCACGATCTCACGGTTTGTGGGTTCGAGCCCTGCCTCAGGCTCCGTGCTGACAGTGCAGAGCCTGCTTGGGATTTTATTTCTCCCTCCCTCTCTGCCCACTCATGCTTTCTCTCTGTCAAAATAAATAAACTTAAAAAAAAATTGGTCATATTTAATGTGGAGAAGTGAGAATTCTATTCTTCTATTTTGTATTTTTTAAAGTAGTGATTTGGGGATGCCTACGTGGCTCAGTCAGTAAAATGTCTGACTCCTGATCTCACGGTTTGTGGGATTGAGCCCCGAATCGGGCTCTGCACTGACAGCATGGAGCCTGCTTGGGATTCTGTCTCTCTCCCTCCCTCTCAGCCCCTCCCCCCGCTCGCTC
The DNA here is from genome assembly GCF_018350155.1 of Leopardus geoffroyi. Classification (NCBI taxonomy): domain Eukaryota; kingdom Metazoa; phylum Chordata; class Mammalia; order Carnivora; family Felidae; genus Leopardus; species Leopardus geoffroyi. The sequence goes on along the minus strand of NC_059328.1, from coordinate 898,288 downwards.
TCTCTCAAAAAAACAAAGTAGTGATTTGAATTCTTTCACGTGGCAGCAAACATGAAACACAAATTAGCATTCCTAACAACAAAGGCTGTCAGTCCAGTGGGGAAAACATTCCACTTGGGATAGAGCCACACGGAATCAACCACATAGAAACTCTCAGGGAGCCTCTGGGGAGAAGGGGGCCCCGCTGGCAGCTGGGGTGAGGCTGCCCCCCGAACTCTGTGACAGGAAGACACTGCTTCCCTCACCTCTCGCTGGTCCTCCTTGCTGGTCCTCTGGACAGGACGCTGGGAAAATAAAAACAGTAATCTTTTTTATACTTAATATTCAATTACCTTCATCAGACTTCCTCAAGAAAACCCCACACACAGATCAATGTTCATTTAGCCAATATTAGTAGGATTATCCAGCCTGCTGCATGCCAAGTATTCGTCTAGATGTTGGGTGCGAAGAAGATATAAAAGGTCCCGATCCCCACTGAGCTCCCCTTCTAGAGGGTGGAAGACGGACCATTAGTAAACGAACAAACCATTGTGAAGGAAGAAATGCCTGCTGTGAAGGGGGACAGTTAGGGCAGTCAGGAAAGACCTTGTGGTGAGGTAACATTTTAGCTGAAACTTGAATTATATCCTATCCCTCCTGGAGCAAAAGCCAGCCACATCAAGGCCCAGGTAAGTGCTCTAGGTAGAGAATAGAAAATGCAAAGGTCCTGGGGTGCCTGGCTGGCTCAGTTGGTGGATGTGCAACTCTTGGTCTCTGGGTTGTGTGTTTGAGCCCCACATTGAGTGTAGAGATTACTTTAAAGTTTTTTTTTAATTAAAAAAAAAGAAAGAAAGAAAGAAAGAAAGAAAGAAAATGCAAAGGTCCTGAGGCTGGAATGAGCCAGCAAGTTCAAAAAGAGACAAAGTCAGGCCAGTGTGGGCTGTGACAGAAGACGTGAGGGAGGGGAGGCAAGTAAGGGGGGGGGGGGCTCCAGGTCAGGTCAGGCATGGCCTGTGGGGTTGTGGCCTGGATCTAGGTTCTGTTTCATTTTATTTCATTTTCCATCAGTTTTGTTGACATACAATTTACATATAATAAAACGCACCAACTTTAAGTATACAATTTTATGGGTTTTGAGCTGTGCGTAGGATTGCATAGCCACCATCTCGATCAAGACATTACACCTTTCCACCAGCTTAAAATGTTCCCTCCTGCCCCTTTGCGGTCAATCTCCCCCCGGCCCTGGTCCCAAGTGACCACTAGCGTCTGCTTTCTGTCACTCTAGTTTTGTTTTTCTAAAGTATAATGTAAATGGCACCCCACAGCATGAGGTCAGTGGTGGCAGTCTCCTAAGTGATCCATGCCTCCTGATACTGGGCAACCCCTTCCCTGGCAGGGGACCCGCATCCACGGACTTGTTTCGGTGATAGGTCAACAGTGACAAAACCTCACTCCCAGGATCAGCTTGTAAAAAAACTGCGACTTGGGTCTAGCTGGCACTCTATTTGCTCACTTTGACGAAGCCAGCAGCCACGTTGAGAGCCGTTATGGCAAGAGGCTCAGCGGGCCGGGAACGGGGGACTGTCAGCCCCTGGTCCAACAGAGCTGACAAACCTCTAGATGACTGCGGCCCTGGCCAATATCTTAGTCACAGCTTTGTGAGAGACAGAGCTGGGACCCCGACCTACAAAAGCTGGGTGATAACTATGCTGTTTTACCCACCATGTCCCTGGCCGTTTGTTACACGGCATGAATTCCTCGCACAGTAGTAACAAAGTAGACTTCTCTCACTTAGTACAATGTTTGAGATTCACCCACATAGTAGTGTGGATTGGATGTGTCTTTTTTTATCGCTGAGGAGTGTTCCTTTGTATGAATATACCCCAGTTTGCCTCAACCCACCTGCTGATGGACATTCGGGCTGTACCCAGTTTTCATCCGTTTGGAGTACAGCTGCTTTGAATGCTCAAGTGCAAGTCTTTGTGTGGTCACACATTCTCATTTTCTTGGAATAAATACCTACTTCTAGGATTGTGGGATCTTAAGGGGAAGGTATGCTTATGAGAAACTACCAATCTATATTGGTGTGGCTGTGCCATTTTGTATTCCCACCAGCGAGGGATAAGATTTTCAGATGCTCTGCTTCCCTATCCACATGTGCTTAGGAGTCTTTAATTTTGGCCATTTTTGTAACTATGTAGAGACATCTCATCGTGGGTTTAATGTGCATTTTCTTAATGAGTGTTGACACTGAGCACCTCTTCATGTGCTTCTTCAAATCTTTTGTCAAGATTTAAAAATGAGATCGTTGGTCTTCTTATTGAGTTGTAAGAGTTCTTTGTATATTGTAGATACAAGGGCTTTGTTGGATGTATGTTTTGCAAATACTTCCTCCCAGTCTGAGCTTATCTATTCATTTTTCCTCCCTTTTTCTCTTTCTTTCTTTCTCTTTCTTTTCTTTCTTTCTCTTTCTTTCTTTCTTTCTTTCTTTTGACAGAGAGAGAGTGCATGCACACATGCAAGCAAGCAGGGTGGGGAGGGGCAGAGACAGAGAATCTCAAGCACACTCCACATTCAATGCAGAGCCCGACAAGGGGCTCAATCTCACGACCCTGGGATCATGACTTGAGCCAAAATCAAGAGTCAGATGCCCAAGTGACTGAGCCACCCAGGTGCCCCATTGTCTATTCATTTTTTGCAACTATTCTTCCAAGAGGTAAAGGTTGGGTATGTATGTATGTATGTATGTATGTATGTATGTATGTATGTATTTTGAGACAGAGAGAGCACGAGCAGGGTAGGGGCATAGAGGGAGAGACAGTATCCCAAGCAGGCCCTGCACTGTCTGCAGAGTCCAACTCACAAACCTTGACCTGAGCCGCAATCAAGAGCTGGACATTTAACCGACTGAGCCACCAAGGCGCCACAAAGTTTTTAATCTTGATGAAATCCATTTTGTCAATTTTCCCTTATAGCTCATGCTCCACCTGGGTCCCCCTTTTCTAAGTGGCCTGGGAGCTTTCTCCAGGCAAGAAGTTGGGATCCCCAAAGGGCTCACCTAACTTGCTCCCATCTCTCAGGGATCACTGTCCGTAATTCCCTGGTGTCCAAAAACCTGACAGCTGATGTCACTTTGTATATACATATTTTGTTCAGTTTCTTAGTTGTTTCAGGCAGGAAGGTAAATCTGTCTCTGTTACGCCATCTCAGTCAAAAGCAGAAGCTTGCCGTCGTTCAAAAAAATTTTTTTTAAATAACAGCTTTATTGCCATATAATTCACATGCCATAAACTTGCTTTCACTTTTCAAAGCTGTTCTGAGTACAGAAGTTTCAATGGTCAGTGGTTTTTACTTGTTTTTCTTCTTTTCTCTCAGTGTCTTCGAGTTGTTGCCCCATTGTCCCTGGATGGTGTGGTTGCTCTCACTCAAAAAGATTATTGACGTCACTTTGTTGCTCTGTATGCAATGCATTTTTTCTCTGAACGTTCCAAAGAGTTTTTCTTTAATTCTCATTTTCATCAATTTGATTATGATGTGCCCTGGTGCGATTTTCCTATATTTATTCTGCTTGAGGTTTGTTGAGCTTCTTGGATCTGTGGGCTTATTGTTTTCATCAAGTTTGGAAGATTTTCAGCCACTTTGGCAGCAAGTTTCCTATCCCCTGGGGTCCTTGCCAGGGTATTAAATCCATATCCTGAGAGAATGCCTTACGTCAACAAACTCTCCCTTTTATAGTCGCATGTTTGGCCCCCTGATCAAGCACCTTCAAAATCCATTCCATGGCTCATTCTTGCAGCTCCTTTGGCAGATAGCCCCTGTTAGCCTTAAAAATAAAACTTCCAGTTACCTTACCAGCAAAAGATAGGTTTATCGGGGAATAAAAGAGAATTGCCACGTGGGCAAGCAAACTACAGCAAAACCACTGGTGAGTCCAAAGAGCAAAGGGGAGGCGGACTCTTTTAAAGAGCAAAGAGGGGGAACGTAAGTTGGGCCGGCGGTTATAGGCAAAAAGTCCAGGGGCGCAAACTAGGAGTTTGAAGTGAAGGGTCTTCTCATTGGCTGGGCTGTGAGAGTCTCCCATTGGCTGGGCTGTTGCTGGCGTGATAAGTAAAGCCTTTCTTCCTGCAGGTGGAGTAGCCTCAAGAAACATCCACCCGCAGGGTCCCTCTCTTCCTGGGTGAGCAGTTGATGAGGAGTGGTAGGGCCTGAGAGCGCCCCCTGCATAACCTCCCAGCTACATTTTAGCGATTTTTTCTGCTGCTAATTTTCACACCCCTTTCTCTCTTATCAGGCCCAGCATTTATTCAATGAGGCGATGCTACGACTTTTCCCCAGTTGTCCGGCTGGCAACCAGGAGGGGGTGGGGGTGCAGATACGGAAAGGGACCTTGTTGTCCTGTTTTCGAAGCGTCTACAGAATCTTCCGATAAGGGAATGCTAGCTCTTCCTAGTTAGGGGTGAGCAACCGTTGCAGGCTCTAAAGTTTCAGAAAAGTCTGAGGAGCCAAAACCTTTAGGGGCATCCACCCAGATATACTCATCGGATGTGTCAAGGTTTTCCCAACCAGGACCCTGACCTTGGCATTGCAAAGCTACCTTGACTGAGATTCAAGGCAGCTCTATTTTTATTTTTTTGAGGAAACTTCATGCTTTTTCCATAGTGCTTGCATCGATTTGCATGTCCACCAAAGCGCACAAGTATTCCGTTTTCTCTACGTCCTCGCCAACTCTTGCTAATTCTTGTCTGTTGGATAGTAGCCATTCTAACAGGTGTGAGGCGATATCTCAGTGTGGTTTTGATTTGCATTTCCCCAATGATTAGTGATGTTGAGCATCTTTCAATGTACCTGTTAGACATCTGTATGTCTTTGTCTTCCTTGGGACAATGTCTCTTCAAATACTCTGCCCATTTTTTTTTTTTTTTAATCGTCAAATGGTTAACATACAGTGTAGTTTTGGCTTCAGGAGTAGATTCCCATAATTCATCACTTACAGACAACACCCAGTGGTCATTCCAACAAGTGCTCTCCTCAATGCCCATCACCCATTTTTCCCACCCTCCCAACCTCCCACCCACATCAACTCTCAGTGTCTCTGTATTTAAGAATCTCTTACGGTTTCCCTCCCTCTCTGTTTGTATCTTATTTTTCCTCCCATTCCCCTACGATCATCTGTTAAGTTTCTCAAAATCCACATAGGAGTGAAATCATCTATCTGTCTTTTCTGACTGACTTATTTCACTTCGCATAATATACTCCAGTTCCATCCACGTTGTTGCAAATGTACTCTGCCCATTTCTTAGTTGGGTTGTTTGGATTTTTTGCTATTGTGCGAGTTCTTTATATATTTTGGACATTAATGCTTTACCAGATACATGATTTGCCAATATCGTCTCCCATTCCATAGGCTGCTTTTTATTTTGTGGATGGCTTCCTTTGCTGTGCAGACGGTGTTTAGTTTGATATAGTCCCGCTTGTTCATTTTTGCTTTTGTCACCTTTGCATTTGGTGCCAATACACTTACTTTCTTAACTGTCTCCAACTTCTCAGATCCCTGGACGGGGTGCCAGTGCCAGTCAGCATCAGCGAGACCATCGTGCTTGCATGTCTCTGTCACCCTCCCAAACAGACATCCTTCTCAGTCACCGTACCAACCGCTCTTCTCCCAATTTATTCCTGGTGAAAATGTTGCCAGTGGGCTGCCTCCTTGTTCAAGGCGTCCACACACCATGCAGGATGAGCAGCTCACTACCAGCTGGGCAGCGAGTGATCTAGTTACAAATCCCCACCTCACCATCTACTTTCTCGGACCATTGCTGCTACCAACTCTGTTTATTTGGGTCCTCTAGTAAGCATACCGTGAGATGGCGTTCAGAATGCAAGAGATTCATTGGGGGCTCATGGCTATGAAAGATCAGGAGTGGGGGTGGGGAGTGAAATTGGGCCGAGGAAGTCGGCAGACTGCAATACTGATCTGAAGCCTGTGAATGGAAAGTGGGAAGTAGAATCGGGGAGAGAGAATCTAACTCTCATGCAAATCTAACGAAGTTTGGGCCAACCCAAAGGAAGGGGTTGGAGGAACTTTGGCGCAGAGATTGTCCATTAGAGGAGTCCTGGGTTGATGGGTATGGTCCACCCAGAGCCCCCGCCATGCTCCATGTCTGACCAGAGACGACCCAGAAAGAGAGTGAACTCAGCGTACTGAACCTGGCGGGCAGCCAGCTGCACTCCTAGCAGTTGAATGCAAATTCTCTCTGGAAGGGAGATCAGAGTGGAGCCTCCTCCATGGCTGGCGGCTACCACAGAATAGTCACTTAGTATCCTAGCATCTGTCAAAGATGATCAATGAAGATTTTATTTTTTTTAATGCGCTCATGGATATTAACACATTTGCCATGCTTCAACCTGTTACATTTACTTTTCTTTTTGATACTCAAATTGTCCTTACTTTGGCTAGTGGGAGCGCCTCCGGCTAGCGAATCCTCTGATGCAATGCTGGTCCCACTGATAATTTCCTTGCTTTCTGTTGATAAGAGGCTCCAGGACCATCTTGTGTGTGTGTGTGTGTGTGTGTGTGTGTGTGTGTGTTGATGTTTATTTATTTATTATGAGGGAAAGACAGTGCCTGTGCCAGTGGGGGAGGGGCAGTCTGGAATCCCGAAGCAGGCTCCGCACTGTCTGCACAGAGCCCAACACAGGGCTCAAACCCACAAACCGGGAGATCATGACCTGAGCCGAAATCAAGAGTCAGATGCTTAACCAACGGAGCCCCCCAGGCAGCCCCATCCTGTGTGCTTTCTGCCTCAGGTCTGAAATCAGTCATGTTCCTATGAAGCTATGGCTTGTTTTGGTGGGAAATGGCATGTAGGGACAACAATCTGGGTGCTAAGAGTACTCGCTTGTCCTGAATTGGTTTGTTTTTAGACCAGTGCAGCCCGGGAGAACAATGAGAACTTTTTATATCTGCCCTAATATAGCAGCTACTAGCCACACGGGGCTATTTAACACTTGAAACCAAGAAACGGAATTCTTTTTTTTTTTTTTTTTTTTAATTTTTTTTTTCAACATTTATTTATTTTTGGGACAGAGAGAGACAGAGCATGAACGGGGGAGGGGCAGAGAGAGAGGGAGACACAGAATCGGAAACAGGCTCCAGGCTCTGAGCCATCAGCCCAGAGCCCGACGCGGGGCTCGAACTCACGGACCGCGAGATCGTGACCTGGCTGAAGTCGGACGCTTAACCGACTGCACCACCCAGGCGCCCCAAGAAACGGAATTCTTAATGTTATTTAATTGAAATGTTTTTCTTACAGTAAAGTATACATGACATAAATGTTACCTTTTTAACCACTTTTAAGTGTACAGGTCACAACATTGTGCACATTCACATTATTTGCCAGCATCACCACCGCCCATGGCCAAAACCCTTCCATTTTCCCACACTGAAACTCTGCCCCATTAAACGCTAACTCCGGGGCGCCTGGGTGGCGCAGTCGGTTAAGCGTCCGACTTCAGCCAGGTCACGATCTCGCGGTCCGTGAGTTCGAGCCCCGCGTCGGGCTCTGGGCTGATGGCTCGGAGCCTGGAGCCTGTTTCCGATTCTGTGTCTCCCTCTCTCTCTGCCCCTCCCCCGTTCATACTCTGTCTCTCTCTGTCCCAAAAATAAATAAACGTTGAAAAAAAAAAAAAAATTAAAAAAAAAAAAACGCTAACTCCCCATTTCACACCCACCCCCACCTCCTAGCAATCAGTTTTACTTCCTGTCTCTACGAATTTGACTACTCCCTGTACCTCATAGAAGTGAAATCAAACAGTATTTCTTCTTTTGTGTCTGGCTTTTTTCACTCAGCATAATGTCTTCAAAGTTTACCCATGTTGTATGTGTCAGAATTTCCTTTCTTTTTATGGCTAAATAGTCTATTATATCTATATATACATATCACATTTTGCTTTTCCATTCTTCCACTGATGGACATTTGGGTCGTTTCCACCTTTTGGCTATTATGAATAACACTGCTATGAACATTGGTGTAAAGATGTCTGTTCAAGTATTTAATTTTAATTAATTTTTAAAAATTTTTTAATTTATTCATTTTTGAGAGACAGACTGTGAGTGGGGGAGGGGCAGAGAGAGAGAGACACACACACACAGAATCTGAAACAGGCTCCAGGCTCTGAGCTGTCAGCACAGAGCCTGACACAGGGATCAAACTCACCAACCATGAGATCATGACCTGAGCCAAAGTCGGACGCTTAACCGACTGAGCCACCCAGGCTCCCCTTTTTAATTTAATTTTCAATTTAAATAGCCACATGTGTCCAGTGGCTACCATATTGGACAGTTCTAGACCTTTCCAGTGGATAGAGCTAAGAAATACATTTTTAAAAGATATTAAGTCATACTAATATTTCCCATTGAAATCCAAGATTACAGGTTTTTAACTTATTTTCCATCTCTTCTCTCAAGCTAAAAGCATTGATATTTAAAAGCATCTAATATTTAAAAAAAATTTTTTTAACGTTTATTCAATTTTGAGAGATAGAGACAGAGCATGAGCAGGGAAGGGGGAGAGAGAGGGAGACACAGAATCCAAAACAGGCTCCAGGCTCTGAGCTGTCAGCACAGAGCCTGACGTGGGGCTTGAACTCACAAACTGCGAGATCCTGACCTGAGCCAAAGTTGGATGCTCAACGTACTGAGCCACCCAGGTGCCCTTATTGGCTCCTAATATTAACCACACTACTTAATCGCTCTATCCCACTTTACACAATTCCAAAATAGCAACAGCAATGTTATTACCAAGACCAGGATTAAAGCAAACAGTTTGAGATTTCTTTGCAGCTCTTTTTGCCATTACTACTTATGTACAAAGTGTTGGGTTTTAATGTCACTTGAATTATTTTCTGTGTGGTTAAGCCCCCAACCTGACATACCGTTAGGATCATTGGTTTCATTTTGCTTCCAATTTTTAGGAATTGATTTACTTTTGGCTCTGTCATTACACAGTCCCAAAGCCAAAGGGACAAGCACATGTGGAGAAATCTAGCTTCTGCACACACCTCACCTTCCTGACCCTGGTGGGTAACCGTTTGTACGTTACTTTTCAAGGTAGGAAAATAGCCATGTACATTCTTATTGCTTCTACCCCTTCTTAGTAAAATACCATACACGCTGTTCTGCAACTTTATCATTACCTTTCTTAACAATACGTTCTGAGGGCCACTCTGGGACAGAACATGGGAGCAGTCTTTCACAGCTGCTCCAGGGCGCGGCTGCACACCTTCCCGACACCTACTGGTGAAGCTCCTACTGGTGAACACTGGAGTGTTTTCAGTCTTTTGCTTTCCTTTCCTTCTACAGTAGAAAGTGTATTGATGGTTAATGTGGAAAGGCCCAGAAAGGCAAAGCTGGGGAGAAAGAAGCCCCGCCATGTCGCCATGTGCGTGGGTGGGGAAGAGAAGTAGAATTTCTGGTAAAGGGGCTACCACCGGGGGCTGATACGGTGACTTCGGTCTCCCCCGAGGTCCCTCACTCTGAGCAGGGAGAAGCCCTGGCCAACACCAGCGGGCGATGAGGCGCAGGAGCGTGCTGCCACCGGCAGGCTCCCACCGTTCCCACCTTTGCTGCGCTTTTTGCGAGGCTTGGTGGCCCTGATGGATCGTCTTCCCTGCACAAACTTAAAGGACTTCCTGGACCTCACTGTGGCACCAGGAGGCAGGGGTCAAAGCCAGCACGCGGCTAGCGGGGCCAGCCACCTTGCAAGTCACACGCAAGTCTCTGCAAAGGCAGAGGTGCACCCACGCCCTCGGGTGGCCGGACGCCCCCTGTGTGGCCTGGCGGGAGATGCCCTTCGTCACACACACTCCCGCGCCAGGCAGGTCGTCTGACAGGAAAGGCGGGCAGGAGTTACGGTATAACGGCGACCCCGGGCCTCGGGGGACGGGGGAAGGGGGGGAGCGAGGCGAGGCTCGATTCCGCTCCAGCGCAGCCTGCTCGTTGTGCCCGCTCCCCCCACCCCCCGCCCCTTGCGCAAAGCAGGGGAAATGCAGATTTTACGTGAACACACCTAGTTTTTAGGGTTGACAGCCCGTCCGAACTTAGGTCGCCTTGGGCCAAACCCGGAGCGCCGACCCGGCGCCGGGTCCGATCCTCCCGGCGGCGCAGTCCTCTCCGAGCCCCGCCGCACGCGGCCTGCATCCCGGGCGCACTGCGCTTGCGCGGGGCGCGCCGGACAGAACCATCGCGAGAACGGGGGTTGCGTGCGGCGCGCGAGCTCCCCCGCCGCGTGGGGCCGCCCGTTGCCATGGAGCCGCCCGCCGCCGACGCAGCCGACGCGGAGCTTCGGAGGAGCCGCGGTGCGCGCCGTGCCGACCCGCTCCGGTCGGCAGAGAGGTGGGTCCGTCCGCCGCGTAGCCCCTTGGACGCGGCCCAGCGCCCTCGCCGCCCAAGTCCTGCCGGGCCGGCGCCTGCTGCGGCGGGTCTCGGGGGCCCTGCGCCCGGCGGTGCGCGCCCGCCGCGTGTGGTCGCCGCGCCTCCGCCGCGGCGGTGAGCGGACCTCGGGCGGGGTGGGAGGGCGCCCTGCGGAGTCCCCAGGGCCTCCCGACTCGGTTCTGCAAAGGATAACCGGGTCTGGGAAGCGGGAGGGCCTCCGCTCCGACGTCGTCCACCAGCGGATACTCGTTTATCCGCTCGCAGTTTTGGCTTGAGCGAGCCTTCCTTGAACGTGTGCAAGGACTGGGCACTGAGCAGGTGAGGAGCAGGTGGGGACTGGGCACTTATTAGGTGAGGGACAGATGAGGAGCAGGTGCCGAGCAAGTGAGGGGGCAGGTGGGGCCTGGGCGCCGAGCACGTGAGCAGGCCCCAGTCTGGTCTGCAGCAGCTCAGAAGACTCCCGCACTCACTTTCTGCGGGTAAGCCGTGCGGAAATTCATGCGCACAGCGTACACATTGGTTTTAAAGTGAACATCGGTGGCGACCCCCCAAGTCCAGAAATAAAAGCGTGTTAGCACCGCACAAGTCAACCCACCCCTCTCCTGCCTGGCAGACCTCCCCCCAGGACCATGAGCTGGTTTGTGAGTCTAACTCCCTTGCTTTTCTCTAGGTGTCCCACCTATGTGTGCATTCCTAAGCAATGTAATTAAATTCCACATGTTGTTAAACTTCATATAAATGGAATGATACGGTGTATATTTTTTCAATTTTGAAACAACCCCAAGTTGCATAAAAGTTGCAAGTTGAGCACCAACAATCTTCCTTTTCCTGAAGCATTTGAGAACGAGTAGCTTGCATGAAGCTTTATCACCACCACCGTACTTTTGAGTATTTCCTACCTGCAAGGGCCCTCTCGGGCATGACCCATGGTCCACGTGACCATCAAGGTCAAGAGAGTCACATGGATGTGTCACTACTGCTGGTCCTCAGCCCAGTCAAGCACATTTTGACAGTTGATCCCGTAAAGTCACAAAAGCAAAAGGACTCAGTCTGGGACGTCGCACAGCACTCGGTCATCATAGCGACTTAGCGTTTCTTCGGTGTCTTTCGGTCCACAGCATTCCCCAGCCTTTCTTTGGCCCCCATGACCCTGACACCTTTGATGGCTGCAGGCAGTGACTTTGTAGAAAGCTCTTCCATTTGGGTTGTCTGATGTTTCCTCAAGATTAGATTCGCATTATGCATCCTTGGCAGGAAAGTCACAGAACTTATGCACAACTTTCTTCATCCCATTCCATCCTGTCGGGTGGCTCATGGTGGCCCATTTGTCACATTACAGATGATGTTTGCCTTGATCACTTAATTAAAGTGGCGTCTGCCAATGTCTCCACTGGGAAGTTACCTTTTTCCCTCTGTAATGAACGCGTATTCTGTTGGGAGATACTTTGAGGCTAGTGGCCGCGTCACCCTTCCCAGGCTTGAGCTGGGCGGCTCACCGCGGGCTCCCCCTCCACCCTGCTTGGGCTCTGATGCCCTTCTCAGCGCTGCCTTCCTCCTACTCAGGCCCTGACAGCCAGCTCTGGGCCACCCGGGTCCCGCTTTGCCTGCCCCTCCTGGGGAACCTAGTCCGGAAGCTTCCAGAGGGAAGAAGGGTGTGCGCTGTGCACCATCTTCCCCTCAGTCGTTAGATCAGTCGTTAGAGGCGCACCCGCTCTGTGACACGGCGCCAGCTCCTTCCTCGTTACCATCCAGCACTCTGTGGGCCGGATCACGCCGTCGGTGTTTTCTGCTGTTGGTGGCCATGGGGCTTTGTTCCCAGAGTTGCTGCTGCTCTCTGAGGTCGTGTTGTGTCTCCTGTTGTTTAAGTCTGTGATGAATTGAATTGTGTTTCTTCAGGGGAAAAAAAAAATCATAGGTTGAAGCTCTAACCCCTGGCATCTCAGAATGTGACCTCATTTGGGAATAGGGTCACTGGGGATGGAATTCAGTAAGACGAGGTCACACTGGAGGAGAGTGCGCCCCTGATCCCATATGTCAGGCGTCTTTATACAAAGGAGGTATTTAAGGGGTGCCTGGGTGGCTCAGTAGGTTGAGCGTCTGACTTGGGCTCGGGTCATGATCTTGAGGTTCATGAGTTTGAGCCCCGCGTCGGGCTCTGTGCTGCCAGATTCTGTGTCTCCCTCTATCTCCGCCCCTCCCCCGCTCATGCTCTGTTTCTCTCTCCTTCCAAAATAAATAAACATTAAAAAAAAAAAAAAAAAGAGGTATTTGAACGTAGATGTGCACTCAGAGCATCACACGGAGGTTGGAGTTGCCCTGCCACAGGCCAGGAACTCTCGGAACCTGGGAGGGAGGCCTGGGACAGACCCTGCTGTAGTGCTTCAGAGGGAACAAGGCCCTGCCGGCACCTTGATGTCAGATTCCTGGCCTCCGGAAGTGTGAGAGAATACACTTCCGTTGTCCTGAGACGCCCGGTGTGCCACGCTTATGCTGTGACAGCTCCGGGACACGAGCATAACGGCTGAGACTTTCCGTAGGGCACACACCTAGGAGAGGAACCGCTGAGTCAGAGAGTAGGGGGGCGCGGAATGGTGCCCAAAGAGATCCATGACCTAATCCTTGGAATTTGGGAGTATGTTAGATGACGCGGCAGGGGAACTGAGGTTGTTACCCAGGTGTCTGGAGATGGGGAGATTGTCCTGGATTATCCACATGTGCCCAGTGCAGACACAGGGTCCTCAGAAGTGGGACAGGGAGGCAGGAGAGAGAGAGTCAGGGGGCCCCAGGAGAAAGACCACACTGACGCTGCTGGCTTTGAAGGCGGTCCAGTGGGCCCAGGAGTGTGCGTGACCTCTGGAAACAAAAATCCTCCCTAGAGCGTCCAGAAGGGAACGCTGTCCTGCCCACACCTTGATTTTCACCCAGTGAGACTCATTTCAGAATCCGACGTCAGGATCGTAAGGCAGTAAATCTGTGAAGTCACTGGGTTTGCGGGAAGTTGTTGCAGCAGCGGCGGGAGAGCCGCACGGAGGCGCGCGCTCCTTCACTCTACCGGGTGACGCCTGACTCTCTGGAAGTCATTGTCCCCGCTCTCGCTCCCATGCTCCCGCCATGGCCGAGTGAACGTTCCCGCTGCTTCACTCACGCACCTGCCACTGTCGGGCTTGTGATGTCTTACCAAGTGTGATGACCACGTAACGATAGGAGATTGTGACTTTAATTTTCGTTTCCCTAATTACAAATGAGGTTGGACAATTGTTGTTGTTGTTGTTGTTCATTACCAAGAAATAGTTTATCGTCCAAAGCACGACTTGGCTCAGAGTTAAAGGGAAACACGCTTAATCATGCCAGGAAAACAGGCATGAAGTGGGGCACGCGGTCACACTGGACACATGGCTGCCCCCCTTCCTGGCCATTTGAATGTCCTCAATGGCTAAGTGCCTGTGTGGGTCCTGCCATTGCCCCCGGACTGCCACCTTCTTTACTGATTTGCGGGTAATCCTTGCGTGGTCTTGATGGAGGACCTTTAGGATAATGTGTTGAATTTATCTTCTGGCTTGTAACTTTTTTCTCACTCTCCCGAGGGCATCATCTGAATGAAAGTTTTTAATTTAAATGTACGTGACCACCTGCCAGCTTTTCCTCTCATGGCTCATGACTTTGTGTCCTGTGTAAGAAACCCTGGAGGAGCCTGGGTGGCTCACTCGGTTGAGCATATGACTTTGGCTCAGGTCACGATCTCACGGTTCGTGGGTTTGGGCCGGTAAATACAGCTCCAACGGCTGAAGACTCACTTTTCGCATAACTGCAAAATCATCATCAACCCCAACAAAATTAATGTGAATTTCTTAATAAAATCTAATGCCAATTTGTGTTCACTTTCCCACATGATCTCAAAAACGTCTTTTACAGGTGCTTCCAAACAGGACCCCCACACCGCAGGAGGTGGCCTTTTGTCTTCCGGACCTTTTCACTTAAAAAGGCCTCCCGTGGGGTGCCTGGGTGGCTCAGTTGGTTAAGCATCTGACTTTGGCTCAGGTCATGATCTCACGGTTTGTGAGTTTGAGCCCCACATCAGGCTCTGTGCTGACAGCTCAGAGTCTGGAGCCTGCTTCAGATTCTGTGTCTCCCTTTCTCTCTGCCCCTCCCCTGCTCATGTTCTCTCTCTCTCTCTCTCTCTCTCTCTCTCTCTCAAAAATAAGTAAACATTAAAAACAAAAAAATTTTTTAAAAAGGCCTCCCGATCCCCCTTTCCCCCATGACACCCACTTGTTGAAGTGTCAGGATCATCTGTTCTGTGTATTTATTATTTAGGCCTCCTTTGCCGTCACCCGGTGAGGCTCCGTCATTTCCTCCTTAGTGGTTCTGCACGCCTTTTGTTGTGTTTGTCCTTACGCAGTTCGTATTTTTTGATGGAATTGTAAATGGCATCTTTTCCAAATCTTTGATAAATGGGAATATGTTTGGTTTTTATTATTGCATTTATATCTAACGACATTACGACATCGTCTCAATAACTTTCATGAGGGAGGTCTGTATACTCATTTGGATTTCCTATGTACACGGCTATGTTATCTGAAAACATTGCCATTTCTGGATGCCTTTTTGGTCCTTTTACCCGTAAAGGTTCTAGCTGGGAGGCAGGAGTGCCAGTGGAAGGAAGTAGCTCAGGGAAGCCCTTGTTTTGTTCTCCGTCTTTTTCTTTTTTTAATTTTTTATTCACCTTTTGAGGGGGGGGAGGGGCAGAGAGAATCCGAAGCAGGCTCGAACCCACGAACTGTGAGATCACGACCCGAGCCGAAGTCGAACACTTAACCAACTGAGCCACCCAGGCGCCCCCGTTTTCCGTCTTAAAAGAACATTTTTAACGTCTAGGATGATGCGTGATGCCTCCTGTACATTGTCGGCAGCGTGTAGTCTTTGTTACATGAAGGGGGACTGTTCCTAATGTAAGATTGCCAAGTTTTTTTTAAAGCGTAAGTGGCATGTTGAAGTTTATCAATACTTTTTCCCCACACTTGTCGAGTTGATCATATAATTCTCTTCCTTCGGTCTGTTCCTGGGGTGAATTAAGCTGACTTCCGATGCTAAGTAAATGCGCCGTGGTCCTGAAGTTTTATGCCGTGTTGACACTGCGGATCCAGGCCAACGATGCCTCTCTCTGCATTTTCGTGTCTGCGCTCTGAGCGACAGGAGCTCCCCGTCTCCGGTCTCCACTGTCGGTGTCGGGCTCTGGTGACGAAGGCTGCGTGAGCCCCACGAGAGAAGTCCGGACCTGCCTGTCCCTCCGGGAGGGGGTGCGTGTGAACCCAGTGGTCTGCGCCCGGCGTGTTTCCCACAACTGGATGGGGAAGCCTCTGAGCCTGGAGTGTTCTTCCTGGGAATGCATTTGACTGTTGATTGAGTTTCTTTTATGTTTGTGGGACTTTGGAAGGTTTTTTTGGTCAAACAATTCTGATTAGTAATATTTCTCTAATAATTTGTCCGTTGTCTACATTTTCAAATTTACTGGCATAAAGTTGTTAGTGACTTCTTTAGTTTTTAATGTTTTCCTGACATATTTATCAATTTTAGTCTTTTAAAAATACAAACTCTTGGTTTCCAGGAACATCTCGATCACGTACGTTCGTTTCTGTTGCATGAATTGTTAATATTTTCAGTCTGCTTTCTTCCACTTTCTTTGGGTTCATCTCGCAGTTCTTTCTGTAGCCACTCGAACTGGATGTTTCGTGCATTAACTTTTAGCCTTTTCCTAATGCCGTATATGTGTGAAGTTCAGGAGTCTGCTCTGCGTGGGGTCAGCTGCGCTATGGTTGATTGGAGCTACTGTCCTTGTAACTCAGCTCAAAGTATTTTACTGTTTCCAGCGTGGTTTTTTTCCCTTGACCCATGGGTTATTTAGAAGTATGTTTCTTATTTTCCAGAAATACTTCTCTATTTGTTACTGATTTGGGCTGGTGACTTTTGGTCAGAGAACAAGCTTTTTATGATTGTTTTTATTGAGGAATAATTGGCATACGATATTAATACTGTGTTTGTTTCAGGTGCACCCCGTAGTGATTTGATATTGTACATTGCAGAGTCACCACCGTGACAAGTGTAGTCACCGTCTGTCACCACACAAAGCTGTCACAGTATAACTATGTTCCTTATGCTGTACAAAGCCTTGTACATTTTAGTGTCTTAAAATCTATTGAGACCTGCTTCGGGCCCAGGAGATGGCTTTTGTAAATATTCAGTGTGTGCCTTCAGGGAGCACTTACAATTCTGTCGCTGGTATGCTCTCTGTATGTCTGTCACGTTCAGTTTGTTAATGATGTCGAGTGTCATTAATGACTTCTGCTATCTGCTTTTGTTATCAGTTCCTGAGAGCGGTGTGTGAAATTTTCCCATGAGAGTCTGCATTTTGACTTTTTCCTTGTTCTGTCGATCTGTGCCGTTTCCTCTGTGACTCCATTAGTGAACACACGTGGATGTAAAATTGTCGCTTCGGGACGCCGGGGTGGCTCAGTCGGTTGAACGTCTGACTTTGGGTCAGGTCAAGGTCTCACAGTTCATGGGTTTGAGCCCTGCATCGAGCTCTGTGCTGACAACTCGAAGCCTGGAACCTGCTTTGGATGCTGTGTCTCCCTCTCTCTCTCTGCCCCTCTGCCACTTTCCCTCTCTCTCTCTTTCTCAAAATAAATAAACATTAAAAAAAATTCAGTGCTTCTGTAAGCTTGTGTTTTAGATGTCTCTCCAATAGTGGACAGTTAGATTTTTTTGGTTGTTGCTATGAGTCTTTTAATCCAATTTAAAAGGAGACCTTTTTTTTGTTGTTGTTGTTACACCTTGGCCCTTTCACCTATTTACAATCTTGCCTTCACGTAGATTTTGACCTGATGATTTCTTACTTTCTAGTCAATTCTTCAAGGTTCTTAAGGCAATTAACATACAATTTTATGCGGCATTTGTGGTTATTTTTAGTGTGATGGCTGGCACGCTGGACAGCCACATGCCTAAAATGGAAATGGAAGTTCCACCTACTTCTTACGCATGTTTTAGCAAATCTGTTTCCGATTCTACTTCATCCCCATAGACACCGAGTTCTGGGGCCTTCCACGGGCAGTGGGGCGCACGTGGGTTTTTATGGCTCAAGTTTTCCCCTGGAGGTCGGTCCGTGCCTCTGCCCGCAGGGCTGCTACCGCCTCACACTCCCGGCTTCTGTTTTGTTCAAACTGTTTATTCTCCCATTGGCCGTGTCCTTGTAGATGCGTGTGTTGAAAAAACTGAATCCTTCTGCTGTGGTTTTAGTGAGAATTTAAGAGGCATCAGAGGCTCCCTGTCTGGAACGGCCCTGTTTCACTGGACATTCAAAGCGCATGTGGTTCAGCGGCACCTGGTGGCTCAGTCTGTTGAGCGTGTGACTCTTGATTTCATCTCAGGTCGTGATCTCGTGGTTCGTGAGATCGAGCCCCATGTCGGGATCTGCGCCGACAGCATGGAGCCTGCTTGGGATTCATTCTCTTCCTCCCTCCCTCTTTCTCTCTCTCTCTCTCTCTCTCTCAAAGTAAATAAATAAACATTAAAAAAAAAAAAGAAGTGTCGGGGCACCTGGGTGGCTCAGTCAGTTAAGCGTCCGACTTCGGCCCAGGTCATGATCTTGCGGTCTGTGAGTTCGAGCCCCGCATCGGGCTCTGTGCTGACGGCTCGGGGCCTGGAGCTGCTTCGGACTCTGTGTCTCCGTCTCTCTCTGCCCCTCCCCCACTCGTGCTCTGTGTCTCTCTATCAAAAATAAATAAAATGTAAAAAAAAAAATTTAAAAAAGAAGTGTATGTGGTTTAATGTCATCTTAAATGGAACTGTATGTGTGATGATCCACCTCGTATCAGGCTGCCATCCGTCCGGGGGACAATTGAGCTGCGCTGTTGATGAACACATGGAGTTCATGAGCGCGAGCAGAACAGACTCGGCCACTTTGTAAATATGTTCTAAAAGCTCTGCCATTCACAGATGGGGGGGGGGGGTTAATAGGTTTTCTCAAGTGGGAGGAATATTGTTGGCATTTGACAAGATGCCTTGAAATTTTGCCTCTCAGAACTGTAATGCGTGATTGTTTCTTTGCAGCATTTTTTAAAAGGAATCACTGGCCTTGACTTATTATTGATTCATCCAGGAAAATTATTAGGCTTTGAAAATATTTTTCAGTCAATTATTCCGAAGCAATTGTAAAGTGAAACATGAAAGACAAATTCATCTACAATTGTAGCATCTCCTACATAATATCAACATTCCACACGGAGTTCTGGGCAGGCAGGCTCCTAAGGTCCCTCAAATAACCTAAAGCGTGAGGGATGTTCTGAAATTCCTTAAGGGTTGCTTCTGACCTGCCCCGTAACACGCGACGTGCTATATAGCACGCACATCCCGAATGTTCGTTTGGATGAGGTTTGATCATCACGTGTGCAACCACCGCTAGAAATGATGCAGAACATCCCCCACCCCACTGTGCCCCTCGCGCCCCTCCCACTCCTTGCCTTTGACCCCAGATCCACGGCCGCCGGCAGGTAGTTTTGCCTGAATTGGGGTTGCCCGGTTCTCTTCCGTGTGTGGCTTCCTCCACCTCCGGCGAGGCTCCTGAGACACGCTCGTGTGCATCCGTTCGGTTCCTTCTTGTTCCCGAGCAGCAGCACGTGCTCACGATGACGGGCGCTTGGGTTGTTTTCCGGCTGGGGGCCCTCTGGGTGAACACTCGTGGGCCGGGTTGTTTGAGGGAGGTGTTCTGGTTTCTCCCGGGCACGTCCTGGAGGAGGATTTCCGGGTCACGTGCTGGGCCAGTGTTCGTATTTTCGATTTGGGGCGTTCTCACAGGTGTGCAGCAGTGTCTCGTGATGGTCTTACTTCACGTTTCCCCGGGGACTGATGCTGCGGCGCGAAGTGTCACAAGCCCGTTGGCCATTTGTGTATCTCCTCTTGCCATGGCTGTTCTAAAATTCCTGCCCCTTTTCAGTCGGAGTTTGGACTTTATGTTGTTGATGCTTAGGGGCTCTTTATATGTTCTGGATATACGACCGTTGTCAGATTTCTCTGCTGCAGATATTTTCTCCTAGTCTGGGCTTGTCCGTTTCCTTTTCTTCTTTTTTACAAAAGTTTATTTATTTATTTTGAGAGAGAGAGGGAGGGAGGGAGCGTGCGCCTGGGAGGGACAGAGAGAGAGGGAAGGAGGGAGAATCCTTAGCAGGCTCTGCACTGTCACCACAGAGCCCATCGTGGGGCTTGAGCCCACGAACCATGAGATCATAACCGGAGCCAAAACCAAGAGTTGGGTGCTAAACTGACTGAGCCACCCAGGTGCCCCTCATCCATTTTCTTAATGTCTTTTTACGAGAGAAATTGTTAATTCGTATGAAATCCAATATTTATGTTTTTTAACTATGATCCTATTCATCTATACCTGTTACAATTTTTTTTGTAGCTAATTTCTGCTTCCCAAGATGGAAGAAGACGCTAACCAGTTCCCTACGAAGGAGCTTTTGGACAATGTCCCGATTGTGGAAGACGGTAATAAAAGTCTTCACAAATAACAGGTGTTTTGGCAACAATGAAGATAAATGATGGGCTTTATAGTTTCCCTGAATTCCCTTTCCTTAGAAAGACTATATCTTTTAGGCTTGTTTTTTTTCCTCATAGTTTATATCATTCTGTCTTTAGTTGAAAAAAAAAGATAAATTATGGCCGAGATTCTTGAAAGCGACAGATTATAGTTTTCTCGTTTCCAGCGTCTCTATTGAGAAATAGGATGCCATTTTTATCCCTTTGATTATGACCTATTTTGGTTTTCTTTCCCTGGAAGTTTATAGATTTAAAAATAATCCGATAATCCAAGATAGGCCTTGATTTGGGCTAGTGCTGGACACCAGGCAAGACAATCAAACCTGGACTAGTTTCCTTGGTTCTCCATCTAACTGCAGCGCGGCTCGTTTCTCAGTTTCTGAGCTGTGGTGAGGTGAGGTGAAGCGTGAGGTGAGGTGTGGTTAGGTAGGTGGGGTGAGGAACTGTGAGGTGAGGTGAGCTGAGGTGTGGTGAGGTAAGGTGTTGTGAGGTGAAGTGAGGTGAGGTGTGGTTAGGTGTTGTGGTTAGATGAGGTGAGGTGTGGTGAGGTGAGCTGAGGAGTTGTAAGGTGAGGTGAGGTGTGGTGAGCTGAGGTGAGGTGAGGTACGGTAAGGTGAGGTGTGGTGAGGTTTGGTGAGGGGAGGTACAATGAGGTGAGCTGAGGTGAGGTGAGGTTTGTGTGTTGTGAGGTTTGTGAGGTCGGTGTGGTGAGGTGAGTGAAATATAGTGAGGTGAGTGTGGCTAGGTAAGGTGGGGTGAGGAGTTGTGAAGTAAGGTATAGTGAGGTGAGGTGAGGGGTGGTGAGGTAAGAGATTGGTGAGGTAAGGTTTGATGAGGTGAGGTGAGGTATGGTGAGGTGAGAAGAGGCGAGGTGCTTTGAGGTGAAGTGTGGTGAGGTGAGCTGTGGCGAAGTGTTGTAAGGAGAAGTGAGGTGTGATGTGAGTATGGTTAGGTAAGGTGAGGTGAAGAATTGCAGTATGGGGTGTGGTGAGGTATGGTACAGTGAGGCGAGGTGACGTGAGGCGTGATGACGTGAGGTGTGGGGAGTCGAGGGGTGGTTAGGTAGGTGGAGTGAGGAACTGTGAGGTGAGGTGTTGTGAGGGTGAGGTAAGTTGTGGTTCGGTGTCGTGGTTAGATGAGGTATGGCGTGGTGAGAGGTTTGATGAGGTGAGGTTGGGGGGAGGTGAGAAGAGGTGAGGTGTGGCGAGGCAAGCTGAGGTGAGGAGTTGTGAGGTGAGGTATGGGGGGAGGTAGTAAATTCGTCCCCACCTTTCCATCTTCCCAAATGTATAGGCTTTTTGTCTACTCTCTTCCTCCTGTACTCCTTGTGATTTTCACTGACGCCTTGTTCAATTCCTTTGTAGTCATTTTCACTGAGATTTAATGAAGGGTGGAGAGAAATTGCATAAGTTCGATTGGCCATGTTTGGCTCGAAGTCTACAGTGATTCTCTAAGATAATAATTCTCAAACTTTTTTGTCAGAGAACCCCTTTACATTCTTAAAAATCGTTGCAACCAGAAAGTGTTTTTTCTGTCGGTTACGATTTTTTTTTTAACTTTTTAATGTTTGTTTCTTTTTGAGAGAGAGACAGAGCATGAGCAGGGGAGGGGCAGAGAGAGAGGGAGACAGAATCTGAAGCAGGTTCCAGGCTCTGAGCTGCCAGCACAGAGCCTGATGTGGGGCTCGAACCCATGAACCGTGAGATCATGGCTTGAGCTGAAGTCGGATGCTTAACCGACTGGGCCACCCAGGGGCCCCTCCGCCCTGTTTATTCTGCTGCTCAATTTGTTCTAAATTTGGCCAGTAGGACCCTTCCCACCTCTGGGTTCTCTTAAAATTCTTTAAGCACGACTGAGCCACCCAGACACCCCTATGTCAGTTACATTTTTTAATATCGAGTGTATTAAAAATTAAAGCTGAAAAACTTTTTATACGTATTCAGTGAAAGTAGCAAAACTGAACCTGTTGTATGAAACGAAAAGAGTCTGGTTCGTCAGAAGACAGCCGGATTCCCGTTCGGGCGCGTTAGTCTGTTGTGACACGAGCCGTCGTGTGGACTTTGGGAAACTCCATTCTACACTCGTGAAATGAGAGTGAAAGGACACATGATGTTTCAGTACTACTAGGAAGGTAGTTTTGACTGAAGACGCTCCGAGAGAGTTCTGGGCCCTCCCACCAGGGTTCCCCGGGCCGCGCTTTGACAACCATTGCTCTAAGGCCATCAGCATCGTCGCCTGCAGAGGTGAGCGCGTCTAGGTTCGTCCCAGTGCTTCAGACTCGAACGTCTGCATCTACTTTGTGTTTCTTCTCTTGCCTGGGTTTCTAGAAAGAGATGAACCAGAGGCTCCAGAGTTCCAGGTTGAATTTCTTCCCCCGGCAGCTGAGAAGGGTGCCGACTCGGGAGGCCGCCGGTAACTACTCAGGGCGGGCCCCTTGCTCCCCGCACCCCAGCCTGGGCACCCCCGGCGGAAAGGCGGAGCCGGGCGGGGGCGAACAGCGCGCGAGGGCCGCCGCTGTCCTTCCGCCTTCAGCCCGGGGAACGCCGACGCTGACCCAAGTGGGAAGAAAACAGCCGCCCCAGCCGGGTTCCAGGCTTGCGGCCTGCGGAGGACCTTGGGCCGCCTGGAGACGCTGCAGGAGGAGAAAGAGCTGCTGGTTCAGAAAACCAGGTGGGCTCGGCGCCGGCGGCGGGTGGGCGGGGCCAGCAGGGGGCGGGGCGGCCGTCGTGGGCGGGGCGACCCGTGCTCCTGAGGCTTCGGCTGGCTCGGCTCTGCCGGGCCTCCGACCCTGGCGACCTCGGGGCCGGCCTCGATGGACGGATCTCCCCGTGCTCTCCTGGCCGTCACGTGAGGCGTGCAGAGGGTGTCCCCGTTGGTCGTGCGGGGCCCGGGCCTCGCTGGTGGCCTGCGTGGGGCTGGGGCCTCGGGTCGGCGCGTCCTGCCCCGGGGTCCGCTCCGGCTTGACCCGCGCTAACACTGGTAGCGCGTGTTCCCCAGACGTCCCGCAGAGAAGGTCATACGGGAAAGTGGAGAACACGTGGTCCCCGCTGTGACCCACGTGCCCCTGCCCACCTTCGCCTGTGGGTTCTTTCCCTGTGGGTGTGTGTGCCTGTGATTTCTGTCTGCTGAGTTGTGTGACAGCCGCCTGCAGGCATCACTCCTGCCTACTTGTCCCCGGAGCAAGTAAAAACCTCCTTCCGCCGGACCTCCGCACGGTTCCTCCCCTGAGGAAGTGAGCGTCTCCCGGCCGCGCAACCCTGCGTGTCCTCCAGGCTGGCTTAGAGCCCGCGCTCTGGGTTTGGTTCTGCTGTTCTCATCACAGGAGCTAGAATTTTGAATCGGATTCGATCCAGGCCCACACATTGGTCGCTTGTCCTGTCGGGTCTGGGAGTTCTAGAACGCTGACGAGGTGTTGCAGCTGTGTGCCGGGTGTGCGGCCCTCCCAGGCCTCTCCCCCGTGCCCTTACATGCCTGGCCACGTTCACGTGTGCCAGTTCCCGTGAACTCTCATTTGGGCTGAGGTCACACAGGTGGCCCCTCCGAAGGGCTTTCAGGAAACAAGACCCTGATCAGGCAGCTTGATTGTGTGAGAGACATCCCTGGAAAGATGATGTCACCTCGGCTCCTAACCTGGGCAAGGGGGACAGATGACCGGGGCCCCTGGCCTGGGTGAGGGGGGACAGATGACCGGGGCCCCTGGCCTGGACGAGGGGGGACATATAGCCGCGGCCCCTGGCCTGGGTGAGGGGGGACAGATGACCAGGGCCCCTGGCCTGGACGAGGGGGGACATATAGCCGCGGCCCCTGGCCTGGGCGAGGGGGGACAGATGACCGGGGCCCCTGGCCTGGGTGAGGGGGGACAGATGACCGGGGCCCCTGGCCTGGGTGAGGGGGGACATATAACCGCGGCCCCTGGCCTGGGTGAGGGGGGCCCGATGACCGCGACCCCTGCCCTGGACGAGGGGGGACATATAACCGCGGCCCCTGGCCTGGGTGAAGGGGGGCCGATGACCGCGACCCCTGCCCTGGACGAGGGGGGACATATAACCGCGGCCCCTGGCCTGGGTTAGGGGAGCTGAAGGAAGATGGGTTTCCGTCCGAGGCTCCTGAGGGAGAGCGTGAGGAGAGGCTCGATCCCAGAGAACTGCTTATCCGGATTCTGACTTCCCTGCAGAGGAGAGCTGCGTGCTTGCCGCCAGAGGATAGAGCTCATCGCCAAGCAGCAGGCGAGCGTGGAGGCCGAGGTGGCTGCAGGGAGAGAGGCCAACAACACGTAGGTCGTGCGGCCCGGGCGCCGAGCGGGGCGGGTGGCGGGGGCCCCCAGTGCCGCAGCAGAAGGCGTCCGGTCACCCGACTCGTCATCTATACTGACACCTGCTGCCTTCAGGTGCACGAGGAAGCAGACTGGCCACCCTCCAGGGTGGGGAACGGACGCACCCCGATACGGAAAGAGACAGGTGGTTACAAGGACAAGAGAGCTGGTGGCCGTGAGGTCAGGAGAGGTGGTCACTTTGAGGCAGGTGGCCAGGGAGGCTTCCTGAGGAGTTGCCTCCAGGCTGGAACCTGAGTGAGAAAAACAACTTGCCTGCAGTGACTAGGAAGGAACATTCTGGGGTGAGGATGTGCAAAGCCCTAGAAGTGCCCAAAAAGAGAGGCCACTCTGTGGGGACAGGGCAGGGACACCAATGAGCTTAGGGGAAGAAACATCAGGACTGGCTTTGTCTCGATCGACCAGCCAGGTAGTACCACTACCCAGATGAGGGGACAGGACAGGCAGGGGGTCAGAGGCCTGCGCGGCTACCTCACGTGGACACATCTGCTTGGAGCTCCCCGCGCCCGGGGCTGGTGTCCACAGGTGAGCCAGGTGGCGTCCATGCACTTCAGGCCCTATCGGTCTCACAGCAGCCCTTTGAGGGACTCAGGGACACTAAGTGAGCTGCCCGGGGTCACCCTGCTGAGCGGGGACACGGTGGGACGTTGGTCCTGGCGCTCTGAGCCAGAATCTGAATGTAGCTGCCCCACTTGCTGCCAGGAAGGGACGAGCGCCAGGCCCCACTGGCCCCAGGAGTGTAGGGGGCCTCCTGGCGGCTGGAGGCTGAAGTCCTGGGGGTCACAGGACAGACAGGACAAGGTGCCAGACAGCTCACCCAGCAGCAGCATCCTGAGGCCTGCAGCCCAGCCCCCTGCAGGCAGAGACAGGCTCTTTTGTAGGACTTTAAAATCCACCTGATTCATGGGACACAGCAAGCTGGATGTCGAGAAATGAGGGCCACACCAGCTGCTGGAAACCCACTCCCCAGCCGTACACGTGCGGGGTCCTGATCCATGGTATGCACACACTGGTCCTGAGGTCTTTGTCACCCAAGGCTATTTCCACACAGCCCCACTGGCCACCCCGTGATCATCTGTGATGATCTCAGAACATGCCTGAGCGGTCGGGTGCCTGGGTGGTGCACTGAGCCAGCCACAGCCCAGGACAGAAGAGGGTGCAGAGTGGACTCCCTACCTAGAGTCTCCCAGGGGCGTTTCGGCCGCCTGACTGCTTCCAGTCGGGCGAGTGTGCAGGATCCTTCCCTGATCGGAATGGGCCCGCAACTCGGACAGGCTGGAACCAGGGGATCCGGCTCCCTGACCCCGGGAGGGAAGTGGGCACTGGTGTGGCCAGGGCAGGTGCTCTGGCGGGTTCTGTGCCTGGCCAAGCAGCCAGAAGTAGGCACAGGGGCAGCTTTTCTTGAAGGCCTTCCCCGCTGGCCGGTGTAGACAGATTTCTCTCTTGAAAATGAAGAGGCCAGCTGAAGGCCTCAGTGGGACAGTGGCCACCGGGGGGCTTTCTCTGGGGGCCAGGCTGACGCCACCTCCCCGCCCCCCCACTCCCCTGCCCCCCGCCCCTCTGCCCCCGTGCCTCGGCAGCGCCTCCGTGGGCCGCCTCCAGGCGGTGTCCAGACGCCTGTGCACGGAGCTGGACGACGAGAGAGCCCTGCAGTCCCAGCTCAGAGCCGCGTTGCTGAAGAGCGAGTGAGTTGGGGGGGGGGGGGCTCCCTGCGCACAGCAGGACGCGGCCCGCGTAGTTTGCGCGCGACTTTTAAGCTGCCTAGGAGCGGGAAGGGAGCCCGTTAAATGAAATCATTGAAAGGATAAGACTTCACGTTTCTTGAAATGTTTCCCACTTTCTCCATGTTTGTTTGCGTTTCTGACACCTGCTTCTTTTCCTTTCCCCTCTTTCCTGCTTCCTGCTTCCGGAGAACCACCAGCACCGTGTTTAGACAGTGTTTTACCGTTTCACAACCTTTCTAGAAGCAACCCCCAGCAAAGACACTGGTGCTTGGGTTTGGGTCGTAAACAGCAGCATTGCCTCTAGCTAGCTGCTGCAAGAAAGGGGGTTTAGGAGGGGATCGCATTCCTGGTGTCCCTCGTGCCCTGCATCCCCCCCCTCCCCCAGACGCTGGCCGGGCAGCCTCTGGGAAACGCGCAGGAAGGCACAGAGGGCCAGGACAGGGCATTGGCGGCAGGCCACCCACTGCTGGACAAACCACAGCTGTCCCCTGCCCCTCCCGACCACAGGGACTCTCGGGGAGCGGGGGGGGGTGGGGGCAGGAATCCGTCTCTAACCCAGCCCTCCTTTAAGTTAGGCACAGTCCAGCCCTGGGTCCTGTGGTGCTTTAGCATAATCTAGTGGGGAGGCGGGAGGACAGAGAGGTGGCCGGGATGGTAGGGCCATCTGTGAGTGTGCATGGGAGGACGATGGACGTTTATGTGGCCCCTGTTTGACGGCGCAAAACACCCCGAGCCCCCTTGGCCCCAGCCGTCCTAGTGGCATCCTTTACGGCAAGAGGGTCCCACTTGGGGGTTGCAGGGGGTTATCCCGTCTCCAGCCAGGAAGACCCCTCACCCTTCCATGACACTCTTGGCCTCCACATTTTGAAGATTATGGGCCAGTGAAGGCCCCTTAAGTTGTCTTTGCGTGATGCTTCCTTGTGACTGTTGGCTGGAATACCCCCGAGTGATGCCATGTCCTTCTGGGGGGGCCTCACAACGAGGCGCATGATGGCGACCGGTCCCGTTTCCGGTGGGGGGACTTTGGTGGCTGGGTCGAGGTGGTGCCTGCCGGGGTTCTCCACGCAGCGCGACACCTTTGGAAACGAATCCGTAACGTGTGGTGGACAGTCAGAGACTCTGGGATCCTGTCCTCGCCCCCTTGTGGGCGCTGGTGTCTGAATTGAGTGGTGTTTCTTGCCTGCACCAATCATGATGGCGATGGCGATGGCGATGATGGCCCCCAAAGACGCTCTAAGTCCGCGCTCCTTCCGCGGCCGCGGGCCGGCCTTCTGGTGTGAAGAACAGCGTATCTTCTCCACATCCATTTGCTTTTTGGCGTAGACTCTGATTTCTGTTTTAGTCAGCGGCATACGGTCACTTCCGTCATCATTTGCCTTGACCCTCCGGTCCTCCCAAGTTGGTGAGCGGGCCTCTTTCAAGCTGGCTCCTAGGCCCTTTGACACGTGCCTGTCCCTGTCACTCTTGGAGTGCTCTCGGGCACCAGGACACGTTCCACGCCCCCCGATTCATCCTCCCGCCCCAGCTCTGGACTCAGCCTGGTTTGTAACTGAGGAGTGGGGTTTGGAGGTCTAGAGCTAGGCGCCGCTGATGCCCGTGGCTGCGAGGACCTTGCTGCTCCCAGGCCCTTGCAGCAGGTGGGGACAGCAAACCCGTGCACATCTGTGTGTCCCTGTCTTCCAACAGAACTGCAGGCTCGTCCCCACTGTCCCCCGCCGTGTCTGCACCTCCTTCCTGTGGCAGTGACCAGCCTGCCTGTCGCTACCCTCAACGTTTTCACTGATTTCCCCGGTCCCCATGTGTAGCCAGTCCGCCGACTCTTCCAGCGATCGCCCTGGGACCCTCCTCCTGCGGCCTGCCCGCCGGCCGCTGCTCACGTGGGCCTGGCTGCTGCCGGACTGTCATTTGCTGCCTTGTTAATCAGCTTTCCCTGAGTCTAATTTACACACGAGAAAATGTATCCCAGACGTTCCCTTGTGCCTCTCCTCAGTCAGCAGTCCTGCCCCAGGGGACCACTGGGGACCGCTGACACACTCTGTCCCTTCCTATTAAATGTGTTCAGTGTGCCAGGGCACCTGGTGGCTCAGTTGGTGGAGTGACGGACTTAATTTCTGCTCAGGTCATGATCTCATGGTTCGTGAGTCTGAGCCCCGCATCGGGCTCTGCATTGACAGCGTGGAGCCTGCTGGGGATTCTCTCTCTCTGCCCCTCTCCTGCTTGCGCTCTGTCTCTCTCTCAAAAATAAACAAACATTTTAAAAACATGTTTTAAATGTGCAGAACCAGGGGCGCCTGGGTGGCGCAGTCGGTTAAGCGTCCGACTTCAGCCAGGTCACGATCTCGCGGTCCGTGAGTTCGAGCCCCGCGTCGGGCTCTGGGCTGATGGCTCAGAGCCTGGAGCCTGTTTCCGATTCTGTGTCTCCCTCTCTCTCTGCCCTTCCCCCGTTCATGCTCTGTCTCTCTCTGTCCCAAAAATAAATAAACGTTGAAAAAAAAAATTAAAAAAAAAAAAATGTGCAGAACCATACCTGTTTACCCGGCGCCTGGTTTCTCCAGTCCACACAACGGCTCCCAGTTGCATCTGTGGTCTTGTGTGGAGCGGAAGTCCGGGTGCATCCGAGGTTTTGTAATTATTTTATTTTAGAGAGCAAGCAGGAGAGGGGGGCAGAGGGAGAGGGAGTATCTTTGGCAGGCTCCACACTCAGCACGGAGCCCGACATGGGCCTCGACCCCCGCAGCCCTGAGATGACCTGAGCCACCCAGGCGCCCCCACATCCACATTTGTACGTAGCAGGAGTCCGGGCGTGTCTGCGGTTTTTTTTTTTTTTAATGTTTTTATTTATTTTTGAGAGAGAGAGACAGAGTGTGAGTGGGTGAGGGGCAGAGACAGAGGGAGACACAGAATCCGAAGCGGGCTCCAGGCTCCGAGCCGTCAGCACAGAGCCCGACGTGGGGCTCGAACTCACGGACTGTGAGATCATGACCTGAGCTGAAGTCGGACGCTTCACCGACTGAGCCACCCACGTGCCCCGCGTCTGCATTTTTATGTAGCGGGAGTCCCAGGTGCATCCAGGGTTTAACACGACAAGCATTATTACCTCCCGGTCCCTGGATGGCCGGGAACCTAGGAGCAGCGTAGCTGGGGTTCTGGCTCGAGATCTCCCGGGAGGTTACGGTTGAGATGTCAGTCAAGACGGCATCGTGTGGAGGTTCGCTGGGTTGGACGGAGGATCAGCTTCCAAGCTCGCTCAGATCAACCCCCCGCAGGCCTCTCCTGGGGCTGCTGACAAGGGACACTGAGCCCCCAGGGGTGAGCAAAAGCCCCAGTGTCCTCTCGGAAGTGACATCGCATCACCTCTGCCGCATTTGGATCAACCCTGAGACCGGGTGGGCGCGGCCTGCTCAACGGTGTGCGTGCAGGAGGCGGGGTCATGGGCTGTCATCCTGGGGACTGGCCACCTCATACTGAGTCTCACATAGGCCCTTCCCCCAGCAAAACCGGCTGCTGCGCACAGCGCCTGGGGGGGGGAGGGGGGGGTACACTGAGTGTTCCTCGCGCCTCTGCGCTTCCGCTGTAAAATGTCATCGTGTGGACGTCCCGGCAACGCAAGATGAGCTGAGCGACTCTAGCCCCGCAGAGAATCGCAGCAGGTGACAAGAACACGGGTGGAGAAGGAAGCCCTGTGCGCAGAGGAAGTGACCATTCCCAGGAGCACAGATCGCCGCGCCCGCCTGGGTCCTGAGGGGCGCGTGTGCCAGAGTGGGGCGCGGCCTGCTGTCTGCTGCGGGCGGACAGGGCGCTCAGCGGATTGAGGCCAGCGCAGCCCTGGAGCGGGCGGGTCCGCGTGGCTGGCCCATCGGCCTCATCGACAGGAGCCTTCTCTCAAGTGGGGTCCTGACGTCCTCATGCTCTGGGCCCGTCCTGGGAAGTCCCGCCACCAGCCCCTGGGCCACCAGCCACACCACGAGCGCCGCCGCGGGGTCTCCGCGGATCTGTGCCTCCACAAGCGGTGCCCCCGGACGCACGTTCTTGGGACTCTGCTCTCAGGGATGACGCGCCTTCGGGCCCTCCTGTGTCGCTGCCGACCACACGCTGGGCAGAAGCCCCCGTCAGCCAGGGACTCCGAGGAGGTGGAGGGGTGGGCAGGCGAGGCGGGCCCCTCCAGGGGGCTCGTGTGCACTGGGGTGCAGGCGGGACGCCTGAACCTGTGGCTCCGTGGCTCAGGTAGTGCCGCTCACTCATTCAACAAACGGTGGTCGAGAACCTGCTGTAGGCCACACTCCGTTCGCAGCATTTAGGGCTCGCCGGTGAATAGAACAAGCGAAAAGCCGTGTCCGGGGAGCCTCCGTCTTCGCGGTAATGGGAGGCAGATGATCAGCCAAACGTGAAGTTCGGGACGGGTGGCCCGTGTCACGCGGTCCCTGCGTCCCTGGACTTGAGCTTCTGTCTCACCCGGGTCCAGCAGCAAGGCCAAAGGCCACGGGCAGCCTCGCACCGCAGGCTCCGTGCGGGGGCCCGGCCACGCCCGGGGCAGGGTGTCTGCCGCAGGGGCCCGGCTGAGAGCCTTTGCTGACCTTCCTTCCGGCGCTGCGGCAGGCGGCACACGCGGACCTCGCGTCCCCGAAGGTGATGCCCACACAGATCTCACTGGGCTAAAACCAAGGGGCTGGCAGGACTGCCTTCTTTTCTAGGGAGAACCTCTTTCCGGCCTCGTCCAGCCCCCAGACGTGCCCTCCTTCCTGGGCCCACGCCCCTGCCCCATCCTCTAGGCCAGCAGCACCTCTGTGCCTCTGATCTTCCTTCCATCGTCACCTTCTCTTTATTCAGAGAAAGTGGGAAGTCAGTCAAATCGCCATCTTTTTCAGGCCTGGGGGCCAGCAGTCCATCAGCCACGGTCAGACGTTCCCACCGCCTGTCCGCGCCCAGACACCCCCCCTGTAGGTCACACAGGGTGCTCATATGGCAGCAGCCCCCTTCCCCTCCGTGTCCTGTGCTGCCCCCCCCGGCCCTGTCTCTCGCTGCCGTGTCCCCGTGCCACAGGGAGCCTCTTTCAAAGGCGGCATCTCCCACCTGTGTCCCGGCCTATTTCAGAGTGCCACACCGGTCCTCGGGCCAGCCGTGGGCACTCAGGTCCACGAGTGCCGTGGACACTCAGGAAGTGCAGATCCACGTTCGAGCCAGGCCGGGGCCCGTAGTGCCGTGGGTGAAGGGGGCAGCCTTCCTCTCCCCTGCGGCTGCAGGCCCAGAGGGCTTCCAGGAGGAGGAGCCACCCTTGACTGGTGGTCATCAGAACTGCGTGGCCAGGCCCTCCCGGACCCCCTGGAATGGACGCTCCTCAGAGGGTGTGGCCTTTGCCGACACAAACAAAAGTGCCTCTTGTTTGAAGGAGCGCCATGTGGCACATTGCGATCCAGAAGGGACGGCTTGAGGACGTCCAAGCGTCTGCCCAAGAGGAGGAAGCGGCTGCCAGGAAGGGCCTCCGGGCGCACGCGGCCGAGCAGCTGCACCGCGAGGAGGAGGCCCTGAAGAAGGCCGAGAGGAACCGGCTGCTGAGGGTCAGGTGGGTGGCCAGGACCTGCCGGGGGCCTCAGCCCTTCTCCAGAGCCAGCTCCTCTGTGGCCCCGCCTGAGCCCCTGGCCAGAGTCCTGACCCTGCGGGTCCCCGGGCGCGGCCCCTGCCCAGGGCCTCCTGTTTGGCCAGGCCGCTGAGCAGGGCAGAACAGCGCCCGCAGGTGCGTCACAGGCCCGCTCCCGCTCCCCTGGTGCGGTCCCCATCTCCTTGCCTCCCAGTCCTCGTCCGGGGTCCTCCCCACCCCTCCCCCTGCTCACCCCTTCCGGCCCGTTGCCAGCTTTCCCTGCCGCTTCTATGGGAGCCAAGCCCCTGGACACCGGCAGCGCTCTCGCCCTGGGCACAGGTGCCGCCGGCCTGGCTCTCAGGGACCCCTGTTCCCTCAAGAGCCGGTGCCCCATGAGTTTCCGTTCCCACTGTCCCCCGCCACCGCAGGAAGGCCATGCACCTGCAGAAGGAGCACGGGCTCAGGCACCAGAAGCTGGTGGAAGACGCCAAGAAGAATCACAAGATCGCGGTGAAGTTCCTGAGGGCTTCCCTGGGAAGGTAGCGTCCTCAGACTCCCCCCATTGATACCCTGGAGGAGAACTAGAAGAAATACAAGAATCTTTTTTTTGTTTTACTGTCCCCGATTTTATTATTAAATCATTACCCTACTGTCAGAACATAATAAAGCTGTATTTTTAGTTTCAAGCTGACTTCCTGCTTGTGTTCAGAAAAGGACCTGCGGTGAGTTGCCAGGGGCCTGTCCAGAGAAGCCTGTTTCAGTGTTCCCTAGAAATTGACGGGAAAGCGTTCAACATAACGCTTTCCGTGTGTCTTTAATGTGGTCACGTTTAATTATTTCCTTGACGGACGTGACCACCGTGCAGTTCTGTAACCGCAAGTCAACGTGCCCCGGTACCTGTGGTTAAAAAACGTGCCTTCTTCTTCCAGAATCCGCGAGCAGGAGAGGGAGAAGGAGATGGGGTCCCAGGAGCACATGAGGAGGCGCATGGACGCCGTGCTGGCTTTGAAGAACAGTATCAGTGCCAACAGGGTAGGCGACCTGTGTCCACCCTTGCCCTCGGGGCGCATCGCACTCCAGGAGGGACAGCTTGACACCCTCGGGGCCCCACGCAGTCCTACAGGAGCCCTCCAGGCAGGCGTGTTTCCTTCCAGGCGGGGGTCCACACCTCGACCCCTCAGCCTGCCCTGCCCTGTCATCTGGCTTCCCTGCCCCTTGGGACGGGAGTCCTGTGTCCTCAGACTCGCCACTCAGTCGCTTCCTGGGGGCTACAGAGCCTCCCCCCACAGGTCTGTTGCCCCTGGGCCCGTGCTGGCACTAGCCAGGTGCCCCGCCAGGCAGGAAGAAATCAGCGCAGGCCTGTCCTCCTGGGGCCTGGTCCGCGGGAGGAGCCATGGCAGGTCTCCAGGGGGACCGGGGTGCAGCGAGGCCATGTGCAGGGGTCCAGGGTCCTGTTGGAGGAAGTGATACCCCCTGGGGCCCAAGGGTGTGGCAGTTAGGCCTGGAGAGTGGAGAGGGGAACAGCATTTGCAAAGGCTCAGAGGCAAGAGTGAGCAGGCCTCCTGGAGGGGAGCCCAGCATGGCAAGGGGGCAGAGGCGAGGCGCCAGTCCTGCAGCGCTGTGGACGACAGCCAGCTTCGGGGGGCGGGAAGCCCCTGAGGATGTTAAGGACAGGTGGTCGGTGGGTGGGCGGGACCAGGCAAGGGTGGGGCTCTGCAAACCTGTGCTCCGGCATCTCAGGGCTGAGTTAACGTCACCGGCTCAACAGAGAGCTGCCGTGTGTGTGTGTGTGTGTGTGTGTGTGCGCGCGCGCGCGCACTTGTGTGCACACGCGTGTGCATGTGCCAATGGTATACCCTCATTTTTCTCTATTCCCAAGGAAACGCTCCGGAAATTTCAAGCATGGGGCCAGGCCAGGGCAGAGCTGGCTGAGCAGAAGGCCCGGGCCCAGAAGGAGATGATTCTGGCCCAAGGTGGGGACGCTTTCAGACACCTTTCCCATCAACGCCAGCGCCAGGAGCTGGAAGCCCAGAACCGGTGAGTGCGAGCTGGCTTCCTGGGGGAGGTGCCCGCCTGGGCCGAGGGAGGCCTGTCCCTCACAATTAGCCAAGCTGCTTTCCTCCCTGGGCTTCTCCCCAGATGGGGGCTCCAGCCCTCCCTCCACACCCTGCTCCCCAGACCCCAACAGGTGAGGCCTCCCGTGGGCCTCAGAGCACAGACCTTTCGACCCCCATCACCTCTAGCGTGGCCCCTGGCCTGGCTTCCTGGTTTCTCAGGAGCTGCCCCAAGCCCCCGACACAGCTCACTCTCCGTGTCTCCGGGCTCTCCGGGCCCCTCTGTAGGGGGCCGTGGGGGGTCTGGGCTCACCCTTCACGCCCTCGTGGGCTTCGCTTTCCGATTTCCTCCAAAGGGCACTCGGTGCCGCCTTCTCAGTATGCCCTGCACCCTCGTCATTCACCCTGAGAACCCCCCTCAGCCCTGCAAGGTCCCAGTACACAGCTCTCCAGGCCACACTCTGCCCTGCCTCCCGCCCCCCCACCCCCCGCAGGCGTGGGCTTCCTGAGATCCAGAGGTCCGCGTTCTGGTCCTGCCCACCTCCTGAAGGGCATATCCCTTCTCCGCCCCCACCACCACACCCCCTTCACAGGCACGATTGGTGCGTACCCAGGTGTGGCCTCCTGGTCCTCTCCCTGGGGACAGCATCTCCTGCCAGGGAGTCACAGTGCTCTGGCTGTCACCACAGGAGCTGTGCCATCAGTCGCCCCGCTAGGGGCTCCCAGGGGCGGCTCCACCCGTGCCTTCGTCTGGCGCAGGCCGGGCACGTAGGAAGAGCCGGGGACAGAGTTGGAATGAGTGAAGAAATGAATGAGTGAAGGAATGAATGAGCACGTGAGTGAATGGCCTCGAGCCCTAGTGAGGCCGTGGTTTGTGCCTCGCTGGAGTGCCCGGCTGCCAGCCTGGAAACCTGGAGTAAAAGGCACGTCCTGTGGGGTCAGGTTTGCTGTGGGGCCCGGGCGGGGCAGGAATTTCAAGGCCCGGGTCTCCGGCCTGGCAGCCTTCCTGGACCTCATCTGTCTGCTCCCTTGGGAGCCAGGGGGCCCGGCCAGAATCAGCTCCCGGCAGCCCTGAGCCCAGCGGGGCGGCACCTCCTGGGGGAGGGGCCCCAAAGGCAGCTCGCAACTCACCTTCCCTGGTTCCACACGGCGTTTTCCCACAGCGCCTTCGAGGAGCAGCAGAGGCTCAGAAAGCAGGAGATCGTAGGTCGGATTCTGAAAGAAGAGGCTGCGGGAGAAACCAGGAGGAAGAGGCGGTCTTCTCCCACCAAAACCACGGGCCGGCTGACCCTGAGAGATGAGACGTGGGGCTACATCTCGGACGTCTGCGGGGACAGGGGCACGGTGGCCCTTCCCCGCAACCTGCTGGTGAGCCAGAGGCCCCTGTCTGGTCACAAGTCCCCGGGGACGTGGTTGGGCCTCGAGACATTGCGTGACCATCTCCGGCTAAGATCCCTCAGCCGAAACTGTGTGGCCTGCCCCGGGCTGTCTTCCGGCCTCCCCACTCCCCGGGGGCCCCGTGGGGGGGACGCGCTCGGGCTTCCCCACGGCTCCTCTCTGCGGCACGCAAGATGGCGGGCCACACGGCGTCCACCTGGGAGCTGTCCTTTCCCAGGTGACGGCGCAGGTCCAAGGGGCCGAGACCCAGGTCTCTGGTGGCTCACCCGCCACAGGATCCACCTCTGCGGACTCCACTGCAGGTGTGGAAGCCCGTAGCGTCCTCTGCAACAAGAGTGGCTCAGGCCGCCTTACCTGTCCCTAGACAAAAAGACAGGCAGTGACCACAGGCCAGTCCCGGGCCACGGGGCTATCTGTGCACACGCCTGTCACCACCCTGGCACCAAATGCTCTCAACACCCCCCAGAGACCAGCCGCTTCCACGTCCTGTACTCCCTCGCCGCTCACGTGTCATCCTCCTGAGGGCCGGCTCCAGGCCAGCACCCCCACTCCACCCCCGGGGCTGGTGACCCATACCTGTCCCCAGGAGTGAGGGGCAGGGACATCAGGACCCCTCCAGAGCCCAGTTCAGCACTCCCACTTCTGCCCCGTGCACCTCGAAACCTGAAGGTGCGGGTCGCCGGCTCCCCTGGGCCTCTGCGGACTCTTCACTCTGTTCCCAGGCGTTTTCGGTCTCTGCCCGGTCCCTGCCCGCCACTGTGCAGTCTGCCCCTCCGGGCCGTCACCCCTGCCACCTCCTCCCTGGCCCGCCCAGCCGCCTGCCCTGCCGTCCACAGTAGGTGTCCTGTGTTTCTCCGTGTCAGCACCCAGTCTGCTTCCCCGGGAGCTTTCCACACGTTGCAGCCACATCCCCCTCCGTCTACGGCTGATGCTCCCTAGAGGGAGGCCCCACGCCGTCCCCTCTGAAGCCCAGTCCCAGAACCGGTGTCCTCCGGAGGGAGGGCTTTTCCAGGGCGTGGTTTATATAAGCAAAAATTAGAAATAACACGGAACTGAGGATGGTGAAGAAGATTGTAGTAGGCTCACAAATCCATGTTCTGTGGACTCTTTTGTGGGTATTGGAGAAAGATACGTAATGATGTGTCTGAAGCTACTTATATTTGAAATGGGAAAGGGTTACGAAACAGACCGTGTTCTAGTCTCCAGGTAAAGAGGAAAAGAACCCGTAGAAGAGCCAGGTTGTCCGTAGCCATGTGCCCGAGGGTCTTGTGATGGCGGCTATGTTCTTCTCTCGCTGATCTGTAGAGTCCCTCGTCTTCTGTGATTAGCTATGAATTTCTCTCCCCAACAGCAGGACAGCGAAGCGGTCTCACCCCCCATAGCCTCTCAGTTACTGGAAGCCATCTCCTATGAGTCCGTCCAGGGGGACTCGGGGAACATCACCTGGGAACATGACACGCTGGCCGAGCCGGAGATCCCCGGGCTCTGGAAGGAAGACTATAAGCCGAGCCAGGTAAGCGCTTCCTGCCCTCAATTCCGAGAAGTTGGATAGCAGCCCCGACGCCGGCTGACCTGGAGTCAAGGCCGCAGACAGAGCCCCTTCCCCACTCGCGTCCCTCAGGGAGGCACCTTTATTTGTGCTGCCTGAGAAAACATGGCTCCGGTTAAACATTTCAAACCTTTCTCTTGGCCTAATTGAAAAATCTAGAAACCCCCCGCCTCTGCCGTCACTTCCCGCAAATCCAACGGGATCCTGGACGTGCCTGCTCGTCCCTCTTTCCTTTTCCTCTGAAGTGAGGACCGCCAGCCTCGCTCAGGCCTGGGCTCTCTAAGTGGCCTGCCGGGCGGTCGCGCTCCCCCTGCCCTGGGCCGCTCTGGGCCCTGACGCCGTGCCACTAACTTCTGCGGCCCCCGGCTGCCCTAGGCCACCTGGAGCGGATCGCCTCGCTGGGCCTGGGCTTGCCCTCGAGCGCGACGCTGTTTCTGTGGAAACCCAGGTACCCAAAGAGGAGGTGGACAGGAAGCCCGTGGGCGGGACAAAGATGGACAAGGACATCCTGGCGCGCACCATGGAGCAGCTGCGCAGCAGGGTGACCCACAGGCAGGTGGCATCCGGGCACGAGTTCAAAGGTCGCCCCTTCAATAGCAAACCCAAGCTCATCCACTTCAAGGTGAGGAGGGGCTACTCGCCTGGCCTGGTGCTGAGAGTGTCGAGAGGGGTCAGACGCCAGCCCCAGAAGGGGACCCGGCCCGGGGGACAGTCTCCCTGGAAAGGGACAGTGAGGAGGTCGGTCCTCACACGTAGTCACAGCCGCCAGACTCTGCAGGGGAGGAGGCTGGCGGGCTCCTGGGATGCCACACGGGCCCTTGTCCTTCAGACGGAGTGGGGTGCCGGCCCCAGAGCCCACACCATCCGAGGTCCCCAAGAAGCCATTTCCTGCCCCCGCTGCCCCTACTCTCCATGCGTCCCCAGGGGAGCGCTTCCTGAGTCGGGAAACCTTGGGACTTGTTCCTGGTCTCCTATCAGGATGCTCCTCCGCTTGTCACCGAGACCTTCCTCGTGTGGTCACACGCTGGCCGTCGGGGGGCACACGAGGAGAGGCCGCCAGGCGCTCACACGGCGCCTTCCCCCCGACGGCTTCGAAGGGCTCCCCTGACTTTTCCAGGACTTCGACGTCGGCAAAGTGTACAAGAAGAAGATCACGCTGATAAACGCCACCTACGCCATCAACCACTGCAAGCCGGTGGGCGTGGAGGAGCACCTCAGGGACTTCATCCGCATCGAGTGAGAGCCGGCGGGGCGCGGGTGCGGGTGCGCCGTCCTCGGCCTTCACGCCCGCCTGGCGCTCGCTCTGGTGGCCGCTGCGTCTTCTTGTGCTGACGCGGCCCGAGGCCAGCCCGGGTGTGCGTGATGACTCTCCTTCCGGGTCGGTGTTTCGGCGCCCACCCCTCTGGGTGAGACGTCCCTGGCGGTTGTTGGGGCTTCTCTGGGGGAAGGTTCGAGCCGTCCCGCTTCAGGACCGTCCCCTCCCACTGTGCGCGTGTCCCCTGTGTAGCCACGTTTCTGTTTTCCTTCTTTGAAGCCCCTCTGGTGCTTGAGAGGCGGCCCCGTCTACCGTTTTCTTCCTGGCCCCTTTCTGCTTGCTCATGTCCCGCTTTAAGTTTTCCTCATTTTTCTCACGTTCTTCTGTCTCTCGCCGTGTCTGCTGTAGTGTCTCTCTTTTCTCCTGCTCCGTAGCATTTTGCCTTTGGTTTTAAGAAGGTTTCTTCTGGTTCTGCCAGCTTTTTATAGACGGGTCTGCAGGCCCGAGACGGCCCAGGATGGCTCTCCCCACCGCCCGTCCCCACGGCCTCTCCCTGTGATCCGCACTCGCTGACCGTGGGACACACTGTTCTCTTCCGGGGGCAGCTTGTGGCTCAGACGTGGCATCTCTGTTCCCCCTTCTCTCTTTCCGCCAGCTTATCTGCAAAGGCGCGTGTGGGCAGAGCGTGGCCAGGAATTCCTGTGTATCACTAACTTATTCTGTCCTGCATTCGTGCTGGAGGCACAGGATTTACTTGTGGTCTGCTAGTTTTTCATGTTGATCTGCGGGTCTCTGTGGGACTTGGGGCCCAGACTCGCGGTATCAGCCCCCCGGCGTCCTGAAGCACTCCTCCCCAGGACCGGGCTGGGGTCTGATTGGCGGCTGTCTCCCCCCCCCAACCCCCCTACCATGGAGATTATCACCCTCCGTCTGCTGGCTTCTGTGGCTGCTGCTGGGAAGGCCCGGCCCTGGGTCGTTGCCTGGCTTCCCATGTGGTTGCCTTCAGACGCCCTTGTCCCTGGGGTCCGGCAGCGCCTCCGCAGTGTGTCAAGTGCGGGTTGATCTGCTTAGACGGGCTTAGGGCTCACTGAGGATTCAGACCTCCGAAAAAGCCTACACGCTTCTCAGCCCCACCCTGTCCTCCACCCCTGAAGTGTGTGCTGTGGTATTTTCTCGAATCCAGCACCCCACTGGCCCTTCCCTCTTTGTGTCTCCGAGAGCCTCGTATTTCAGGGCCATGCTTCTTGTTTCCGGAAGCCTGCACTCTGCCTCAGGTCAGCAGCCACCGGACACTGTCTTCTTCCTTGTCACCTCTGTGATTCTCTATTTCCATCTTGGATAATTTTGTTTGTCTTTAACTTTTTTTACGTTTATTTTTGAGAGACAGAGTGTGAGCAGGGGAGGGGCAGAGAGACAGGGAGACAGAATCCGAAGCAGGCTCCAGGCTCTGAGCTGTCAGCACAGAGCCCGACATGGGGCTCGAACCCACGGACCGTGAGATCACGACCCGAGCCGAAGTCGGACGGTTCACCGACGGAGCCCCCAGGCGCCCCGCCATCTCTGATAATTTTAACATGACGTCTTTGAAAGCCTCCATTCAACCATTGTCTTATCGGAGGCTCTTGGAGTTTGGCCCTGCTGTCTGCATGTGTGTGGCTGGCTTACACGTGTCCTTTCCCGCCTGGGATCCCCATCTTCTCACCAGGGGGGGCTCCGTCCCCTGGAGTCTCTGTGATATAGTATCCAAAAGCTTCCCTCCCCCCTGGAGAAGTTTTGGATTTCTTCTGCCTGGTATGTTGGGTCATTACCAGGCAGGGGAAAGCACTTACATTAAACTTTTAGCTTGTGTATTTCTAATCCAAGCACCTTAGGTAAAATTCAACCTTGTGAAAACACACCTCACGTTAGCAATTCTCTGGAAGCTGCTTTTCCTCACCCAGGATCCAGACCAAGACAGACCGACTGCCTTTGAGTCTCCCTGTGAAGCGGGGGCTCTTTTCCTGGCTCCTTCACTGAAAGTGGGGTTCAGAGGGTGCCAGTTGTGTGCAGGGTCCGTGCTAGCTCCCAGCTGGCTCCCAGCCCTCACGCTAGTGTTAAAACACGAGGCCCTTAGTTCCAGACCTGACACCGCATGTCCCCAGGGAACCGTGGCCACCGCTTGGCCCCTGGCATCCGTTGGGGACGCGCCTCACTCGCCCCTTTTCTC
Organism: Leopardus geoffroyi; assembly: GCF_018350155.1. Lineage (NCBI taxonomy): Eukaryota > Metazoa > Chordata > Mammalia > Carnivora > Felidae > Leopardus > Leopardus geoffroyi. The sequence continues at coordinate 858,198 of NC_059328.1, read as the reverse complement.
ACTCCGCACACATTCAGATGTTATTCGAGTGTCTCCTGGGGCCTGGGCACTGGGGCACAGCACCCAGGATGGGCGGGGAGGGCTCCAGAAGGCCCACTCGGTGCCTGCTCGGGGCCGTGGCTGTTGGGAAGTTCCAACAGCGCCTCCCCCGTCAATCTGATGACGAGCCCCATGGATTGTTGTGCCCACAGCTTTGACCCCCCTGGTCCCATGTCAGCCGGGATGTCTTGTGAAGTCCTTGTCACCTTCAAGCCCATGGTGAGTGTCTGTTCCAAAAGCAGATGATGCGCAGGGATTTTTCTCACCCGTCGTGAGTGGGTGGTGGGTAGAACGAGGTCTCTGCAGACACAGATGATGGGGGAAGGACGCGAGGGCCTCAGCAGGGGTCACACACGCCCCTGTGCCGCTTTATCTCCGGGCACATGCGGCACGTACCTGACATTGGTCACAATTAGGGGCCTGCGCTGAGGGTTCGTAGCCAGCAGGCGGGTCTGTAGGTGCTCTTGGGTCCAAGTGGGGTGTGTTAGAGTGTTCGGACGGGCCCAGGCCCAGCCCGTGGTTGTAGAGACACAGCCCGTGTCCCTGGGCAAAGTTACAAATGTTATGGTGCCTGGGTGTTTTATTTTTTAGATAAACAAGGATCTGGAAGGAAGCATCTCATTTCTGGCTCAGACGGGTGGATTTTCTGTTCCACTGAAATGTTCCACGAAGAAGTGTATGGTACGTTCAGGGACGCCTGAGCTGGGTGGGGCTGCACCGTGTGTCCTGGGTCTGGGCCCAGGTCCGAACAGCTCAGGTCAGGCTGGGGCCGACTCGGGGGTGGATCGGAGCACACAGGCTGTTCTGGGGAGGTAAACGCTCACATTGACGCTGGAAAGCGGGGTGCCGGGGCGGGGGGTGGGGTAAATCCCGTGCTGTGCAGAGCCCAGGTCGCAGGAGACCCTCGGGCCCATCTCAGGAGGTGCTGGTCCCCTCAGCAGCTCTGGGGTGTCCCCTCGATTTCCCTTTTAAAGCGTGGTCACCAGGCTGTGCGTTACGCCCCCAGAACCGGTAACTCAAGTTTGTACCCTTTGACCCCTTTTCCCCATTTCAACCGCCCCCCTGCCTCCTCAACCACCACTCTGCTCTCTGTGTCTATGGGCTTGACTCCACACCTGTGTGAAGCCACACAGAATTTGTCTTTCTCTGTCTGGCTTATCTCACCTAGCCCAGTGCCCTCAAGGTCCATCGGTGCTATTACAAATGGCAAGTAATTCCACTGTGTATATGCCCCACCTTCTTCCGTTCGTCCATTGACAGACACTTAGGCTGTCCTCACTGGCTGGTTATTGTAAATAATGTTGCTGTGAATATGAAGGTGCAGACAGTGGGGGTCCCCTTAGTGGTTTCATGTCCTTTGGATGTATTGTCAGAGGTGTGATGGCTGGGTCTAGGGTAGCTCTGTTTTAACTTTGGAGGAGCCTCCACACTGCTCCCGAGTGGCCGCACCAGCGTGCGCTCCCCACAACGGTGCACGGTCCCCCTTTCTCCGCATCCTCACCGACACCTGTTGTTTCCCGTGTTGTTGATTGAAGCCAGCCTGACAGGTGGGTGTGAGGTGGTCGCGCCTTGTGGCTGCGAGTGGTATTTCCCTGATGATCCATGATGTTGAGCGTCTTTCCATGTACCTGTTAGCCATCTGGATGTCTTCTTTGGAGAAATGTCTATTCAGATCCTCTGCCCAGTTTTTTTTTTTTTTTTTAAATGTTTATATTTGAGAGAGACAGAGCATGAGCAGGGGAGGGGCAGAGAGAGAGGGAGACACAGAATCTGAAGCAGGCTCCAGGCTCTGAGCTGTCAGTACAGAACCCGATGTGGGGCTTGAACTCATGAACCACGAGATCATGACCTGAGCCAAAGTCGGATGCTTAGCCGACTGAGCCACCCAGGCACCCCCTTTTTTTTTTTTTTTTTTTAATTTTTTTCAACGTTTATTTATTTTTGGGACAGAGAGAGACAGAGCATGAACGGGGGAGAGGCAGAGAGAGAAGGAGACACAGAATCGGAAACAGGCTCCAGGCTCTGAGCCATCAGCCCAGAGCCTGACGCGGGGCTCGAACTCCCGGACTGCGAGATCGTGACCTGGCTGAAGTCGGACGCTTAACCGACTGCGCCACCCAGGCGCCCCATCAGGCACCCCTTTAATTTTTTTCTCTTGAGAGAGAGAGAGAGAGACAGAGCATGAGCTGGGGAGAGGCAGAGCAGGATAAGGACACAGAATCTGAAGCAGGTCCCAAGTTCTGAGCTGTCAGCACACGGCCCGACGCGGGGCTCAAACTCACAAGCTGTGAAATCATGACCTGAGCTGAGGTCGGACGCTCATCAACCAACTGAGCCACCCAGGTGCCCCTCTCTGCCCAGTTTTAATCAAATTGCTTGGTGTTTTGCTCTTGAGTTGTGGGAGTTCTTTATACATTTTGAATTGCAAATATTTTCTCCCGTGCCAGAAGTTGCCTTTTTGCCTTATTTGCCTTTGCAGTGCAGAACTGGTTCTTTTTAAAACTTTGTAATTAATTTTTAATTTTTACTATTGGAGTGGAGTTGACACGCAGTGTCACATTCGTGTCAGGCATGCGACAAGTGATTCCACACCTCTGTCACCCGGTGCTCACTATGGTAAGTGTAGTCACCGCCCATTCTTCTTTTGATTAAGAAAATTTCAAACATAAGGAAAAGCAGAAACAGCACAGTGAACGCCCGTGTGCTGCCTGGATCCCATCTGTTGGCATTCACCACATTTGCCTCGTCTGTCTGTCTGTCTGTCTTGCTGACCCACTTCCAAGCAGACCAGCAATAGCGTAACACTCAACACCGCACCCTCGCAAAACTTCCACACGCATCCCGAAGAAGGAGGTTCTGCTACAGAAACCGCCACGTCATCGCCTCTCCCGAGCGAGCAAGTCAGCGCTGACTGCGGTGATGCTGCGGAACAAAACCTCCTACGTCTAGCAGCTTATCGCAGCCGCAAGCATTCTGTCTCACGGTCAGAGACACGCCGGCGACTGTGGTTTGGCCGACCCAGGCCGGGCTCGGCTGGGCGGCTGGCTCCAGGCTGCAGGTGACGGGGCCTCCTGGCGGGAGCCTCTCGCGGACGACGGTCGTCGCCCAGGCAACGAAGGCCAGCCACACGAGCACATTTCACACCAGTCTCGTCCCCTGTCCTAACGATGCTGACTAAAGCAAGTCGCGTGGCAATGCCCTGCGTCAGTGGAGCAGAGAAGCCCCCCGTCCCGGCCGCACGGGAGGGCGGGCCGAAGGAGGGAATGGATGAGGGGCGACCGCGGTCTGGAATTCTTGCCCGGAACCTGAGCACTCCTAACCAGCGCCCGTTCCCGGTCCACGTTCACGCGCGCCAGCCGCCCCGAGCCGCCTCCTGTGTCTTCTGCTCTGTCAGCCGGGCACCGGCGTGTGACTGCTGTGTTGTTGTAAGCCGTTCCCTTTTCTCTCTTCCATCTTTCGCTGTGGCAAAACACACACGGCACGGAGTGCACCGTCTTGGCCGCGCGAGGGTCCGCGCCTCAGTAGATTAAGTACATTCACAACAGGCAGGCGCCGGCCCCATCCTTTCCGGAACTCTCCCACCTTCCGGAACCCAAGCTCTGTCCTGTGCCGCCCTCTCCGCCCCCGGGCGCCTCCTCCCCACCCTGGTCTCCAGGGATTTGAAAGCTCCAAGTGCCTTACATAAGTGGAATCACGTGGCACTTGTCCTTTGTGACGGGCTTCTCTGGCTTAGCACGTGTCCTCAGGAGCCATCCGCGCGGCAGCATCGGCCAGCTTGCTTCCGTCATGTTGCCCCGTGTTTTCACGCGTCCCTCATTTCCTGTGTGGCTGTCTTCTTTTGTGTTCAGTTGATTTTTTTATAGCGAAATGTTTAAGTTCCTTTCTCATTTCCTTTTGTGTTTATGCTGTAGCTATTTTCTTTGTGGTTACCAAGGGATTACGTTTAACATCCTGAAGTTAAAGCATTCTGATTTGGATTTATAGCAGCTTAAATTCGGAAGCCTGTGAGACGTCCGCTCCTTTACAGCTCGGTCCCCACCCCCTTCAGTTGTTAATGTCACAGAATTGCATCTTTGTGACCGTGTGTCCAAGACCACAAACTAATAACGTCTTAAATGCATTAGTCTCTTAAAACAAAACGTGGAGTTACAAACCAAAGCGATGATAACATTAGCTTTTAGACTAATACCTGCTTTAAAAAAGAAAGTATTAGAGGGGCGCCTGGGTGGCGCAGTCGGTTAAGCGTCCGACTTCAGCCAGGTCACGATCTCGCGGTCCGTGAGTTCGAGCCCCACGTCGGGCTCTGGGCTGATGGCTCAGAGCCTGGAGCCTGTTTCCGATTCTGTGTCTCCCTCTCTCTCTGCCCCTCCCCCGTTCATGCTCTGTCTCTCTCTATCCCAAAAATAAATAAACGTTGAAAAAAAAAAAAAAAAAAAAAGAAAGTATTAGACTGTGAAATCACGTAGAAAACACACAGTGCGGTTACAGACCATCGTTACAAGAGCTCTAGCTTCTCTACTGCCTGTGTGCTCGCTTCGATGGGGCTGTATTTCCCCTTAATGCTTCGAGCGACTGGCTCGTGGCAGCGTCTCCTGCAGGGCTGAGTGCCCACGGGGCTGTTCATCGGGGAATGTCGTGGTTTCTCCCTCACTTTTGAAGGACAGTTTTGCTGGAGAAGGGTTTTGGTTGACGCTTTTTCCTTTTGGCCCTTTGTATACACCGACCCACTGCCCTCTGGCCTCCGAAGCCCCTGAAATCTCGCCGAGGCCTCGCGCGCTGGGTCACGTCTCCCCTGCGGCCCTCGGGAGTCTCTCTGTCTCGCAGCAGTTTGATTATGACGAGTCTTGGTGTGGGTCTCTTCGGGTCCATCTTACTTGGAGTTTATAGAGCTTCTTTGATATTCATATCCCCTTGGGCATTTGGGGCCAGATTCCTCCTTTTCTGCTCCTGGGCCCCCTGTGATGGGACACTGGTCCACCCGCGGTCCCGTAGGCCCTCCTCGCTTTCCTTCAGACTCGACACCCCCGTTGTCCTGTCTTCAAGTCCCTGAGTCTTTCTTCCCACCTGCGCTGGTGCTGCCACCAAGGCTAGTCTCCTGGTGACAGATCTCCCGGTGATGGACCTCCAGGTGACAGAGTTCTGGGTGACAGGTCTCCTGGTGACGGCTCTCCCGGCGACACGGCGGCAGATCACTGTGCCTGGTCCCCGGGCACGACAGGGATTGCCACCTCCCCACAGAGCAAGGCTGCCCCCTGCAGCCCCTTCCTCCGTGGGGGGGACAGGTCTTCGGTGACAGTGTGCTTCCTCCGCCCGGGGCTCCGGAGGGAAGGCCGCTGATGTTGTTTTCTGCGTGAAGCTGTTGCTTCTCATGTTCTCCCTCCTTCACTAGTGCTCCGTGTAAGGAGGGGTTGGAACAATTATCATTCCCAACGGCCGGTTAGCTTCTCTTTTTCCTGTTTTCTTGTGGATTCGTGGGCTTTGCGTGCTCTGCATGTTCCGATCGTATGGTCTCCGTTCCCAGCACTCAGGTCGCTCCGCCGTGGCCGTGGCAGCCCTGGGCCCTGCCTGGGTTCACACACGGCCCGAGTACCGTGGCCCGGATGGTGGCAGCCCTGCCGGGGGCTGCCGAGCCTCGCTGAGGCCGTGGAGAGCCGACGTCTGCTGTGGCCTCCCGCACCCCTTGCCGCGTGTGTACCCCCTTCTCGCAGTGGCCCAGGCAGCAGGGCTCGCTGGGGACAGGCCCCCAGAAGGAGCACGTGCGTGCCGGAGTCAGGATTCACACATAGGACCCAGCGTGGTGCTCCCTGCGTGGTGTGGCCTCGGGCTCCTTTCTGGGCAGGCCCGGCCCTTCGCCAAGTGCACACGAGGCCAGCTCCCTCCAGTCACACACCCAGCTCGGGTCGGAGTGCCTCTGGCCTCCACCGAACCATCAGGTGGAGCTGCCGCGACAAAGGCGCCCTCAGCGAGGACTCATCTCTGCCTCCGATGCGAGGGTCTGGGCTGTGCCGCCCTGCCACCCTCCACAAATGGCTTCCAAGGCACCATCCCTCCTGTCAGGTCCCCTGCACCAGCCGGAAGTGACCGTCGCGTGGTGAGCCCTGGCTGCAAGGTAGGCTGGGCAGTAGAGTCTTCCCAGGGCGGCTCTGTGTCCCGCTGACGTTCAGGGCTCCGTCGTGCACAGGAAGAAGGGAGAATGCCCCGCAGTGTCGCCCCCTAGCCACGCAGTCGCGTGTCATCACCTGTCCCCCCCATGCTCAGAACACACCGGCCTCTGCCCAGGCCCTGCCTGCAGCTGTGGGAGCGGCCACCCTCCCATCCTGCGTAGATGTGGCTCCTGGAAGTCTGGTGACCTGTAACCAGGAGACGGGTCACCTGCCACCTACTCCATACACACGCACGCGCGCTCACACATCCACATGCAGACGCACACCCGTGCACACACGTGCACACCCACGTATGCGCACAGGCTGCTCCGTGTCTGGTCTGTGGGAAGCTCTCGTCTGTCTGCCGCCTCTGGTCTCGCGGGGGCAGAGAGGAGAGTGGGGCCCCTGGGTCTCCAAAACTGGCGGCCAGAAAAGCTGCCCGGGGTGGCAGGCTGCACACGACCTTCTTAGCCAGCGCCCAGATGGCCAAGATGCCCATGCCCACGAGGGTGGGGGGAGGTGTGCCCTGGGGGATGTGCCTGCACCACATTGATCTCACAGGGACGGCAGCCTCGTCCCCAGACCCTCTGAGCCTTACTGTGTCCACTCAGCCCCACAGCGAGGGGTGTGGTAGCTCGGCTCATTTTGAAATGACTTTATTTTCTAGAATGGTTTTGGCGTTAACACAAAACATGCGATTCTGGCTGACTCCCCACCCAGGTTGCCCCAGAAACATCTTATGTAGTGTAGCACGTTTATTAAATTATTAACCAGTGTTGACGCATTATGATGATTATTAGCTGGAGAAGACACGATATTCAAATTCCCTTAGATTTTACCTCACGTCCAATTTCTGTGCTGGCGTCACACCCCAGGAACGTGGCACGTTCCTTATGCTGCTGTTTCGCCGTAGGGTCTTTGCGGCTGTGACAGTTTCTGGGACTTTCTCTTTGTTGATGACCTGACGGTTTGGGAGGGTGCCAGGCAGTTGCTGTGTAAAATGTCCCCCGCTGGTGGGGCGCCTGGGTGGCGCAGTTGGTTAAGCGTCCGACTTCAGCCAGGTCACGATCTCGCGGTCTGTGAGTTCGAGCCCCGCGTCAGGCTCTGGGCTGATGGCTCAGAGCCTGGAGCCTGTTTCTGATTCTGTGTCTCCCTCTCTCTCTGCCCCTCCCCCGTTCATGCTCTGTCTCTCTCTGTCCCAAAAATAAATAAACGTTGAAAAAAAAAAAATTAAAAAAAAAAAAAATAAAATGTCCCCCGCTGGGGACATGTCTGGATTTGTCCAGAGTTTATCTCATGAGTAGACTGGGGTGGCGGGTCTCCAGAAGGCCGCCACGGTGGTTCTGGCCGAATCCCATCACGGGCGCGCACTGCCACCCAGCCTCGCGCTGTGACGTGGCCTTCACCGCCTGACTTCTCACTGTGACGCTTCTCTGCCGTCCTGCCGCCAAACTGTGCTCCGTGGGAGGCCCGGGGCCGGGAGGGCTGGACGTCCCAGTGAACCGCTTGGAACTCTTCTGTGAGGGACACTGATCCCTTCCTCGTTCATTAATCCATAAAATCGTTGATTTACGTCACTCTCTGGACCGGAACCAAATACAACTTTCTGTCGCTGCTCACACTTTTCCCGTCCGCACCGTGGGAGCAGTTTCGGCTCCCTGTCCCTCAGGCGCACGGTTACACTGTGCTCGGAGCATTTCCCGTTGAGGACTTCCGTTCTTGCCAGACAACGCCCAGGGCTCACGTGCCCATCTCCTGTGCCAGCCCTGGAGCGAGACCTCCAGCAGCCCAGCTCCTCGTTCCAGACAGGGCGTGAGAAAGTGGTGCGTGCACAGGTGTGCCCGCTGCTGGCACGTCGGCCCTTCCACCTGCACCCACCGGACCAGCCTCTGCCCTTGCCGACCTGTGAGCTCCCGTCCGATAGCGGGGGCGGGGCTCCTGCACCTGCAGCCCGCGCCCCGGTCGCCTTCAGCCCGCAGACCCCACTCGCCCCCGGAGCTGCTCAGCTCACACCTTTCCCGACTCTCTGTCATCAGGCGCTTCATCAAACTGACCGAGCCAGATCGTGCCCCTGCGCCCACACACAGCTGTCCCCACCGTCGCCCTCCCCTCCGAGGGGCCGTCTGTGGCCGCAGACAAAGGACAGGGACACGGCATGGTCTCCCAGGGTGCCTGGTCTACAAAGGGTCGCTCGCTGCTGTGCTCTGTGGTTTGGGCAAAGCTGTAATGACGCGCGGCCACCACTGGGTCACGCGGAGTACTTTGACCGCCCCCCCAGCTCCTCTGTGCTCCGCCTGTTCATCCCTCCCTCCCCACAAACCGCTGGCATCCACTGCTCTCCCTACTGTGTCCTGAATTTTGCCTTTTCCAGAATGCCACACAGTTGGAATCATGCCGTATGCCCTTTTCAGGTTCTCGGTAATGTGCATTTGAGGTTCCTCCGTCTTTCCAGGGCTTAACAGCTCGTTGCTTCTTAGCTGACTTGACTGTTCAAAATTTGGACTCCGGAGCTCCCAAATTGTCATGCTTCGAGCCTATGATTTCTAGGACGCGGACCCTGTTCCTGGGGTGTGTAGAGGCCCCGCCTGGAGCCAGATGCTGACCCCGACCCTGAGCCCGAGTCCCCAGGGCCGCAGGGCCACAGGTGGGAGAGGAGAGCTGGCCGCAGACTCGACGGCTGCCCTGGCTCATCCCTGGCTCTCTTGGCAGCTGTCTCTTGACAAGGAGCTCATCGACTTTGGCAGCTACGTGGTGGGTGAGACCGCCTCCCGGATCGTCACGCTGACCAACATCGGAGGTCTGGGCACCAAGTTCAAGTTTCTTCGGGCATCAGAGTCCTGTGAGATGGACACCTCCCAGTCGGTCGCGAAAACAGTGAGTGTGGGGCCCGCTTCCGATCCATAGCCGTGGCTGCTCAGCCAGGGGCACGGTGTGATGCCGCCCGCACTCACGACACAGTCCCGGCAGCGTAGAGGGGGAGGAGTCTGTCACCGCAGGGCTGGAGGAGAGGGGGGAACAGGGGTGCCATCGTCGGGCAAAGTGGGAGAGACCAGTCTCCGTAAGGAGGACACTGGAGCCACCTGGCAGGTGCGGTGGCAACGGGACACCGACCCCTCTTGAGTGTGCGGTGACTGACAGGGCGGTGGCCAGGAGCTCCAAGCCTGAGAGCCACAAGGGCCCACCTTTCTCCCGACGTGCCTGTCGGGTCCCAGCACGGGGTGGGCAGGCCGGGAGGACCTTTCCGAAGGGGCGAGGTGAGCCGCGGTCTTCTCCTGGGAGGGCTGTGCAGACGTGCTCCTAAGTGAACGGAAACAGCCTGAGGGACGCAGGTGGGACCCCATCTGTGGAGGCAACTTCTGCCACAGCCAGGGGACGCTGGGAAGGTCTCTCAGGGGTGTAGGGGTGAGGAAGGGCGAGAGAAACTTCCCGCAGGAAGCCCTGAGCTGCTTTGCAGTTGGGTCCACTCGTTAAGCGGTCTCAGGAAAGACCCTGGAAGTGTCTCCCCTGGGGAGGGACAGGACCGATGGGGTGGAGGCAGAGGTGTGAGGGGCTGGGGGTGTGAACCCAGAGCAGGGCGAAGGGGCGATGGGTGAGGTGGGGGGTGCAGGCCGGGCCAGCTCTCAGGCCCGAAGGCGTCGGAGCTGAAGCCAGGAGAGTGTGGAGCTGGAGCCTGGGGCCCCAGCCACACGCGGGTGGAGGAGCCAGGCCTCCCAAGGGAGGAGGGCACACAGTGCGGCGAGCCGCGTGCCAGAGCCCGGCACACGGCAGAATTCACGACTGGGTGTCGGTGTCCCCGGGGAACAGGGAGGAGCCAGCCAGCCTGGGCTAGAGACAAGAGAGGCGGGGGCCGGCCCTGGGCCCCTGGGCAAGGAGGCCCTGCTGTCATCTGGGTGCCTGGCTCGGGACAGAGTGGGAGCTGGCGAGGGGATCGCGTCGGGCTTTCCACGTGGCCCCCCGACAACGGGGGTCTGGGCAGTTGAGTGGGAAAGGCAAGCAGGAAACTGCCAGTGAAAGTCTCACGTTCTCTTTTTAGAGCAATCTGTTCACATATGAAGATAAAGGTATTTACGATAAAATCACCACCAGCTTTTCTGAGCAAAAGATCGAGGGCAATGAGTCCCCTCCCATAGACATGACAAGCCAGAAGGAGTCTGGGAAGCTGGACGGCAAGGAGCAGGAGGAGGGGCGCCCTGCAGGTGAGCAGTGGGGGGGTGATCGAGCACCTGCCGGCCTCCTGGGAGGCTCTGAGGAGCCCGCGCGCCAGCGGGCTGGACTGCGTGGGGTGTTTCTAGGGCTTCGACGTTAAACGACAGTGTATTAGAGTGTGTGTGTGTGTGTGCGTGCGTGTATTCGTGTTCAAATAAACACTGCTTATGGAGTGGATTGACATTTGTAGTCATAGTTAAGCTAACGTAACGTTTAAAGGAAATCCCAGCCTTGGACCACCCGGTCGGCCACAGCAGGCTTGCCTTCCTCGTGGCTCTTGGGGGTCCTTGTTGGGACAGTTGAGGAGTCCTGCTCCAGGGGTGTAGCAGCTGGGTGGAGGGTGGGGGGGGGGGCGGGGGAAAGACCCAGAGGCTCTGCTGACTGGGTCATGGGGGCACAGGGCTGTCTAGGGCCACCCCGAGCCCTGCTGGTACAGGAGTGCCTATGACAGGTGAGGACAGTTCACAGAAGAGCCGGGAAATAGGCACCACTCCCCCCAGCCCCGGGCCGGTGAACTGGAGGAGGAAGAGCACTCCCCACAGGCCTGGCCTCGCCCCGAGTCACCCCCTTCTGCACCAGCGACTACCGTCGGGACGGTTTCCATCACCTCCCTGCCTCCCTGAACAGTTTCATTCAGCACACATCCAGAAAGGGCAGGATTCCTCCTGTTCCAGCCTCATAGAAACAGAGCCTCGGGCAGCCTGTTGTGGACACTGCTGTGTAAGCTGTTGTTTCTGTTTCCGCGGCTGCGTGCCACCTGCTTCCGTGAACACACCTCGAGTCACAGACCCGCTGGCCCTCGTCACGTGTGGGGACTTCAGGGTGCGTGGCGGCATCCCCGGGACCACGGCTCCCTGCGCGTGAGCGTCTGTGAGGCGCACCCGCTGCTCTCCTGCTGCTTCTCTTCTTTGCCAACGTTAAGTTCTTTTTCAACGTGTTTGTGCCGGTTCAGACTCCCACCAGCAGTGTTGGGACCGAGCAACCCAGCACAGCTGCCACCAGCCTCTGTCTGGGAAACTGACAGTTGGTTCTCAAGTTCTTACGGAAACCCCAAGGACCTTAAATTTCCAAAACAATTCCAAGAAAGAACAAAGTTGGAAGACTCAGACGACGTCATGTCAAGATTCATCTGAAGCCACAGTGAGAAGACAGTGTAGTGCTGGCCAAGGGAGGGACACGGAGACTCAGTGGAACAGAACAGAGTCCAAACACAGACCCACACAAACATGGCCAATCAGACTTCACTAGGGATGCACAGGTAATTGCTCGGAGGTAAAAACAGTCTTTTCAACAAGTGAGACCTTAACAGTTAGATAAACATATGTGGAAGAAGTTAACCTCCATCCAGTCCTCATGCTATAAACAAAAATTGCTCAAAATAAATCATAGACCTAAATGTAAGACCTAAAACTATAAGCCTACAAAAACAAAACATAGGAGAAAATCTGTGTAATCACATGTTGGTCAGAGATCTTTTAGAAGTGACATCAAAAACATGATTCATGAGGGGCGCCTGGGTGGCTCAGTCGGTTAAGCGTCCGACTTCAGCTCAGGTCAAGATCTCGCAGTCCGTGAGTTCGAGCCCCGCGTCGGGCTCTGGGCTGATGGCTCAGAGCCTGGAGCCTGCTTCCGATTCTGTGTCTCCCTCTCTCTCTGCCCCTGCCCCGTTCATGCTTTGTCTCTCTCTGTCTCAAAAATAAATTAAAAAAAAAAATGAAAAAAAACATGATTCATGTTTTAAAAATTACAACCTGCTTTGGAATGCAGCAAAAGTGGCTCTAAGAAGGAGGTTTATAGCAACACAGGCCGACCTCCAGAATCTAGAAAAGTCTCAAACAACCTAACCTTATAGCTAAAGGAACCAGCAGAAGAAGAATAGACAAAACTCAAACCCAGCAGAAGGAAGCAAATAATAAAGATTAGAGCAGAAACAAATGTTCTAGAAACTTAAAAAACAATAGAACAGATCAAGGAAACCAGAAGCTGGCTCTTTAGAAAGATGAACAAAATTAAGAAACCTCTAGCCAGACTCACCAAAGAGCAGGGGTGGGGCGGCGGGGACCCAAATAAATAAAATCACAAACGAGAGAGGAGAAATAACCACCAACAGCACAGAAATACAATTACAACAGAATATTATGAAAACCTACAGCCAAAAAATTGGACAACCTAGAAGAAATGGATAAATTATTAGAAACATACAAACTACTAAAACTGAAGCAGGAAAAAATAAAAAATGTCAACACTCCAATTACCAGCAAAGAAATTGAGTCAGTAATCAGAAAACCCCCAATGAACAAAAGTCCAGGACCAGATGGCTTCACAGGTGAACTCTACCAAACATTTAAAGAAGAGTTCATACCTGTTCTTCTCAAACTGTTCCAAAAAATAGAAAAGGAAGGAGAACTCTCAAATCCGTTCTATGAGGCCAGCATTACCCTGATACGAAACCAGATAAAGATGCCATCGAAGGAAAGAACTGGCCAACGTATCTGAAGAACACGGATGCAAAAATGCTCAACAAAACTCTAGCAAACCAAATCCAACACTAATTAAAGGAATCATTCACCACAATCAAATGGGATTTATTCCTGGCTTGCAGCGGTGATTCAGTGTTCGCAATCAACGTGATATGTCACAGCAATAAGAGAATAAAACCCATATGATCATTTCAATGGATACGAAAAAAGCATTTGACAAAGTACAACATCCATTCATGATATTAAAAAAAAAAAAAAAACCCTCTGCAAATAGCTTTAGAGGGAACATACTTCAACATGATAAAGGCCTTACATGAAAAATCCACAACCAACATCATCCTCAGTGGGGGAAAATCTTGAGAGCTTTCCCGCTAAGGTCAAGACCAAGACAGGATGCCCACTCTCACCACTGTTGTTTAACACAGCAATAAAAAGAAATAAAAGGCATCCAGATCAACAATAAAGAAGTAAAAATTTGACTATTTGCAGATGACATGATACTTTTATATAGAAAACCCTGAAGACTCCACCAAAAAACTGCCAGAACTGATGCACAAATTCAGGATACAAATTCAAGGTACAGAAATCTATTGCATTTCCATACATCAATAATGAAGTTGCAGAACGTGATATTAAGAAAACCATCCCATTTATAATAACCAAAACAAATAAAACATTGATGAAAGAACTTCTCAAGATGTCACAGGGAAAGACATTCCACACTCATGGGTTGGAAGAAGAAATACTGTTAAAATGTCTCAATTACCCAGGGGGTGCCTGGGTGGCTCAGTCGGTTAAGCATCTGACTCTTGATTTCAGCTCAGGTTATGATCCCAGGGTCATGGGATCTGGCCCCGAGTTGGGCTCTACACTGACAGCATGGAGTCTGCTCGGGATTCTCTCTCTCTTTCCCTCTGCCCCTCCCTTGCTCACGCTCTCCCTCACTCTCCCCCTCTCAAAATAATAATTTTGTAAAAAAAATAATAAGTAAACATTTTTTTAAATATTTATTAAAAAAATGTCTATACTACCCAAAGCAAACCACAGATTTAATGCAACCTCCAGCAAAATGCCAATAGCATTTTGCACAGAATTAGAACAAGCGATTCTAAAATTTGTGCAGTGCCGGAAAAGACCCTGCGTAACTGAAGCAATCTTGAAAAAGAAAACCAAACTGGATGCCTCACAATTCTGGACTTCAAGTTACATTACAAAGTGGTAGTAATTACAACAGTATGGCACTGGCACAAAAATAGATGCTTAGATGGATAGGATAGGATAGGATAGGATAGGATAGGATGCCACAAAATAAACCCACAACTATATGGTCAGCTAACCTTTGACAAAGCAGGAAAGAATGTCCAATGGAATAAAGACAGTCTCTTCAGCAAACGGTGCTGGGAAAACTGGACAGCGACATGCAGAAGAATGACACTGGACCACTTTCTTACACCAGACCCAAAAATAAATTCAAAATGGATGAAAGGCCTAAATGTGAGACCCAAAACCACAAAAATCCTAGAACGGAGCACAGGCAGTCATTTCTCTGACACGGATCATAGCAACATCTTTCTAGCGATGTCTCCCGAGGCAAGGGAAACAAAAGCAAAAATAAACTACTGGGACTTGATCAAAATAAACAGCTTCCGTACAGCAAAGGAAATCAGCAACAACACTAAAAAACCTAAACCTACCAGATGGGAGAAGATATTTGCAAATGACATACCCAATAAAAGGCTCGTATCTAAAATCTATAAAGCACTGATACAGCTCAACACCCAAAAGACAAATAATCCAACTAAAAAACGTATGGAAGACATGAACACACATTTCTCCGGAGAAGACATCCAGATGGGCAACTGACAATGTGAAAAGATGTTCAACATCACCCATCCTCGGGGGAACGGGCGTCAAAACCACCATGAGATGTCACCTCACACCTGTCAGGGTGGCTAAAGTCAACAACAGGTGTTGGCCAGGATGTGGAGAAAGGGGACCCTTTTGCACTCTTGGTGGGAATGCAGACCGGTGCAGCCACTGCGGACAACAGTCTGGAGGTTCCTCAGAAACTTACAAATAGAACTAACCCTACGACCCAGCAATTGCACTACTAGGCATTTGCCTAAAGAACACAAAAACACGAATTCAAAGGGGTACGTGCACCCTGATGTTTACAGCAGCATTATCTACAATAACCAAATTATGGAAGCAGCCCAAGTGTCCCTTGACTGATGAGCGGATAAAGAAGAGGTGGTATGTATGTACAATGGAACTTTACTCAGCCATTAAAAAGAATGAAATCTTGCCATCTGCAGCAACGTGGACAGAACTCGAGTGTATTATGCTAAGTGAACTAAGTCAGCCAGAGAGAGCAAATACCATATGATTTCACTCATGTGGAATTTAAGAAACAAATGAGCAAGTAACAAGATTTAAAAAAGAAACAGAGAGGTAAACCAGGAAACAGCCTCAACTGTAGACAACACACTGATGGTGTGTGGGAGGTGCAGGGGCGGGGGTGAAACAGGGAATGGGGATTGAGGGGTGCACTCCGGATGAAGAAGTAAAAGAAAATAATTCAAAAATAAAAATAAAAGCGATAGGGGCGCCTGGGTGGCTCAGCTGGTTAAGCATCCAACCTCAGCTTAGGTCATGATCTCATGGTTCATGAGTCCAAGCCCCACATCGGGCTCTCTGCTGTCAGCTCAGAACCTGCTTCAGATCCTCTCTCTCTCCCTCTCTCTCTCTCTCTCCCTCCCTCCCCTGCTTGCTCATGCACTCTCTCCCTCAAAAAAAATAAACACCAAAAAATAAACATTGTCTATATATAACAAAAGTTGTAACTTGGACTTCATCAAAACTAAACATACCTGCTCTTCTAAGGATACTGTTCAGAGAATGAAAAAGTGAACCACAGTTTGGCAGAAAATATTAGCAAATTACAAGTCTGGTAAAGAACATACCCAAACTACAGAGAGAACTTTGAAAACTCAATTAGAAAACAAATAACCCAGTGTATTCAGAGAGAGAATCCCAAGCAGGCTCCACACTGTCAGCACAGAGCCCAGTGCAGGACTCCACCCCAAGAACCGAGAGATCACCAACTGACCCAAAATCAAGAGCCGGCCACTCAACCGACTGAGCCCCCCCCCCCGGGCTGGGCGCCCCAGCCGTCCTATCGAATGGCGTCTTCACGCCAGAATCGCAGAAAGACCTTCTCACACAAGAGGAATCAGCACCTGCTTTCAGGGGCCTTCCGGAGAAACGGCCAGGCTGGGTCAGAACGCTCGCCCCACCGGTGGGGAACATGGCAGCAGCTCGCACACAGACAAAACGAACTCACTGGCGATTAGGCTGTGACATTTGAGAGGCGATATCGTAGACCTTCAGGCCTCGGTCCCTCTGCTCCACTGGCCACCAGAAGCTCCTCCCACCCCTAGGCCGCACCCCAGCGCCTCTCCCCTCCCTCTGCATCAGCCCTCCCCTCTGCAGGGCCTTTCTGTCCCCCCCCCCCCCCTCGAGCCCACTCTCCTGTCCCCAGACCCTGAAGGGCTGGCTCGCTCTGTCTTCTGCTCCGACGCTCAGGCCGCTGTACCCCACGGACCACGCCCACCCAACTCCTTGCCGGCCTGCCCTCCCCTAGCCAGGGTCCTGAGCGACTCTGGCCCCCTCCGGCCCCCAGCCTCCAGCTGCTGAGGCCGTGGCAGCCACTGTGCGTGTCCACCAGGGAAGCCCTGCCCCACTCTGCCCCTCCTGCACCACCCGGTGGCGGCTCCTTGCAGGGCAGGGCCAGATGGAGGGCTGCAGCCCTGCCTAGGTCTTATCAGAACGACAGCCGACAGCCGGGGGGGCGCCTGGGTGGCTCAGCCGGTTAAGCGGCCGACTTGGGCTCAGGTCACGATCTTGCTGTCCGTGAGTTCGAGCCCCACGTCAGGCTCTGTGCTGACAGCTCGGAGCCTGGAGCCTGTTTAGGATTCTGTGTCTCTCTCTCTCTCTCTGACCCTCCCCTGTTCATGCTCTGTCTCTCCCTGTCTCAAAAAATTAAAAAAAAAAAAAAAAAAAAAAAACGTTAAAAAAAAACGACAGCCAAAAAACGACAGCCGGTGGCCCAGGAGAGGGAGGGACCAGATTCCCCGGCACCCCAGCTCTCCCCTGGCCCCCACGGGCTGCCCAGCCAGCCCTCTCATCTGGTCCAGGAGAGGGAGGGACCAGATTCCCCGGCACCCCAGCTCTCCCCTGGCCCCCACGGGCTGCCCAGCCAGCCCTCTCATCTGGACTCCCTTCTCTTCCAGAATCAGAGGGAGTGACCATGAGCGCTGTGATGACCGTACCTCCCAACGAGGAGCAGACGGAGATCTCGCTGGGAGAGGTCAGCCGGGCCCGCTGGCTCCCAGCCCCCCTTCCTGAGCCTCCCCTGCCCACCCCGCCCGCAGGGTGGCCCAGGGTGGCCCTTCCACTCGACTGGTCTGGACTCATAGCCTCTGCACAGTTTGCACTGTCAGTCAGCCTGCGGCCACCCCCGTCCCCCTGGGGCCAGGCAGGACTGGAGCAGCAGACCTCATGTCCTGGGTGCAGGGCACTGGGTCCCACTCCGAGAAGACACGAGCGGGGCCTCCCAGGCTAGAGCATGGTGTGCATGTGTGCGTGCGTGTGTGTGTGTGTGCGTGCGTGCGCGCCCGTGTGCAAGGGCCCCGGGGCATCGAGAGAGCAAGTACACACACGGGCAGGAAACATGCCGGGAGGGGTTCAACTGTGTTGCTGGGCGGTAAGTCCTCGAAGGGCAGGGCCAGGCCACCCAGGGACACTCCCCCACACGGTGATGCTGCCTGCGGTGAGGACATGGGGAGGCGCCGTGACAGAAACGGGAAGCCTGGCTGTGTCTGCGGCAACTGTCTTCGCCTGCAGGTGGCAGAGGGGGAGATTGGCCCCTTCAGCTCCATCAAAGTGCCGGTCATCTTCACGCCCATCATCCCAGGAGCGGTCTACACCAAGTTCAAGGTCGTGTTTAAGAATCAGCAGTGTCCCACGGTGAGTACCCAGCCCGGGCGCCAGGGTCCCTGCCGCTCGCACTCCCCCCGCCTGGACAGCCAGCTGGTGGCACAGATGGCCGGCACCGCGGCGCGCGCGAACGTGCACGTGCTCCCACACCCGTGCGCGCACACGGAGCCCTTGCTCTCCACCGCTAGAAGCGCCTTGCCTGGTTTCCAAGTGGTTAACATTTTTACTCGTTAGTTTTTATTATTTATTTACTTACACGTTTATTAAATTTTTTCAGAGAACGTGATCTGCATACTTTTTTATTTTGTTTTCATTTTTATTTTTTAAATTTTTATTCATTTTTGAGACAGAGTCAGAGAGGGGGCAGAGGGAGGGAGACACAGAATCCGAAGCAGGCTCCAGGCTCTGAGCTGTCAGCACACAGCCCGACGTGGGGCTCGAACCCACGAACGTGAGATCATGACCTGAGCCCAAGGCAGATCTAACCCCAAGGCGCCCGAATTAGTTGTTCGTCGTAACCGAAGGCAAGACTGAGATTGTAGATGTGACGCCAGCACCTGTCTAAGGGCCGCCAGCGGATTCAGGAGTTAGCTCGTTCCCCTCGGTTCCACCCTCAGTGCCTTCCGGGCGCTCGCTCCCAACAGACGGCCACTGCCGCTGCGTCCTCGTCCCCGTCCAGCTGTGTTCCCGCCCGGCAGCCGGCCCCCTGCATGACCTCCCGGGTCCAGTGACCGTGCCCAGGCCCCGCCAGCTCCGCTGGGGCTTGTGTCTGCCCACACTGCCCGCGTCCCCTGACACCGTCCTTCTTGCCGGCCCCCCTGACGTCTTCAGTCCCCGCTGGGAGAGCCCAGCGCCCTGGCACAGCCTGGCAGGAAGTTGTTTCGCTCGGTCCCTCTTACTTCAGGCTAATTGTGTTACTTAGGGGGCCGTTGGCTCTCTCGCGGTTCTCTCGTCCACCCTGGCATGAGCACGTTGTTATTTATTCCATTTCCCCCTTTATCTGGAAATTCCACTTTCCATTCCACGAAGGGCCCCCAAATCCCATGAGACTTTCTCTTCTCGGGTGGAGGGGCCCTCAGAGCCAGATGCTCGCCCTCACGTGCTGAAGACCAGACCACGGTGCAGCTTGGACCCTTTTATTTACCCCTTTCCTGGCCCTCAGCTACTCAGGTCAGCTAAGATTTCTTCCCATGGCGCCCATGGCCTCGGGGGCTCCTCCCTGACACCCACCACCCGCCGCCAGGATGACGGCCACCTCTGCTCAGGGGTGACCATTTGATGACGTGTCCGCCATCACCGCATTCTCCTCATCTCCCTTCTCCTCGTTAGGTGTCTCTGCTCTGGAGAATGAGTCGTCAGGGCTCAGGGATTTGAGACGGCAATGCCCATTTATAACAGGAAGCCCCAGGCTTAGGGAAAACCCCGTCACCATACTGCACAGGCACCTCCAAACTCAACACTGCTCCAAGGCATCCACAGTACCCATGGTATCCCGCAACACTCCACAGGCCCCACAGCGACCCCACAGGACCCACAGTGACCCCCAGGACCCCACAACACTTCACAGGACCCGCAGCGACCCCACAGGACCCCACAACACTCCACAGGCCCCACAGCGACCCCACAGGACCCCACAACACTCCACAGGACCCACAGCGACCCCACAGGACCCCACAACACTCCACAGGACCCACAGTGACCCCACAAAACTCCACAACACTCCACAGGACCCACAGCGACCCCACAGGACCCCACAACACTCCACAGGACCCACAGCAATCCCACAAAACTCCACAACACTCCACAGGACTCACAGCGACCCCACAGGACCCCACAACACTCCACAGGACCCACAGTGGCCCTGCAGTGACCCTACAGGACCCACAACACCCCAGAGTGACCCCATAGGACCCATAGTGACCCCACAGGACCCCACAGTGACCCCATAACATCCCCACTGGACCCACAGTGACCCCACAGGACCCACAGTATTTCACAGTGACCCTGCAGGACCCCACACCGCCCCTACAGAGGTGACAGGAGGGAACAAAGTCTAGAACTTGGTGACCAAAAGCTCTTAAAGAAGCCGGCCCGACAGGGGCTGTGACCTTGGGTCGCGGTGGCCCTGCTGGGTAATCTGGGCAGCAGACACCCTGGCTGCTCTCCCTCCCTCTGGCCTCCCGCCAGCAGGAGTGAGGCGTGCACGGTCCCCACGCCGTCATCCTCCCCAGCTGAGAAAGGGCCTGCATCCCGAGCCCCGCTGCCCATCTCCAAGGTGGGCCTCCCCCCTGGCGGTCCACAGACGCTGCCCACTGTCTCCAGCGAGGACAGCCCCAGTGAGGGTGGCTCTCCTTTCACAGGCCTGTGCGAGGCTCTGTCACTGAGCCTGGCTGGACTGCCGTGCGGGGACTCCCACTGCGGTCAGCCCGCATCGTGAGCCCTCTGGGACGTCCCTCATCTGTCCTCCAAGTCTCTGTCTTTCCTCCACCTGGCCTGTCCCGTGTCACCCTCCACCTCACCTGGCTGCTGACTCGGGTGCTCACAGGCATCGCCCTCCTCCTAACGGTTATCTGACGGCGCAGTCAGGCTCCCGGGCCTCATGACCCTCTGCAGGGGTGGCTCCAGGCCATGAATCAGCCCGGCCACTTGCTAGGCACTCAGCCGCTCCCCCTACCTCGGAGCGATGCTACCTGCTTCCGCCCGAGTCCCCTCCTGCCCCCCGGCAGCCCATCTCTCCAGTGGGTGCCGTCTTTGTTCCCCACGTTCTTCTTGTCTCTGGCGCCGGAGACCCTGTGGCCTCTGGCCTGCTCGCTGATGTATTCTAAGTGTCACAAGTCCTGGGCTCCGTAGCCCCCACCCCATCCTGTGGGCAGGTGGCCCCATCTCAGGCTGGGGGTCCTGGAGGAAGGCATGTGGAGTCCTCAGCTCACCACCATAGCAGCAGGACAGGACCTGCCCTGCCAGGGCCCTGCCCAGCCCGAGGGACACATGCTGTCCCTGCAGGACACCCACAGACCCCCCCAACCTCCCCAGACCCAGGACTCAGTTTGGCCGGAGGAGCCGGCAGCCGGGAAGGGGAGAGAAGTGGTTCCCACTGCTCCTCGTCCCTCGAGACCTCTGAGCCTCCTTTCTGTGTTGACTGCGACCGTTTTATGAAGTGTCCATCCCATCGT
Organism: Leopardus geoffroyi; assembly: GCF_018350155.1. Lineage (NCBI taxonomy): Eukaryota > Metazoa > Chordata > Mammalia > Carnivora > Felidae > Leopardus > Leopardus geoffroyi. The sequence continues at coordinate 837,159 of NC_059328.1, read as the reverse complement.
GTGATGCAATATTCTGTGATAAAAGAGGTGTTTTTTAAACAGCTAAAAATGTTGATAATTACGAAGCTATGTGATGGGCACATGACAATCCATTATACCGTTCTTTTTTTAACGTTTCTTCACTTATTTTTTTGGGGGAGAGAGAGTATGTGTGTGTGAGCTGGGCGGGGGGGCGGGCAGAGAGAGAGAGGGAGAGAGAGAAACCCCAGCAGGCTCCTTGCTGTCAGCACAGAGCCTGATGCAGGGCTCAGACCCACGAACAGTGAGATCGTGACCTGAGCCGAAATCAAGAGTCAGACCCTTAAGCAACTGAGCCACCCAGGCGCCCCACCATTCTATCTTTTTATGTTTGAAGATTAGGATAATAAAAAGGATTGTTTAAATGATCTGATATGAAAACAGCCACAGAACTCCAAAACATAGTTGGTGTAAGTATGAAGTTCCCAGCACTCGTAAGACTTGTAAAAAGCCTCGGCTGGGCTGTGTTGGCATTCTCTGTCATTGCCTGCTTTGCGGACAAAAGCGTGTCCTAACATCACACCTTCAAACTTAGTTATATTTCAGAGTCACAGGCGTTGCTATCGACGTGCCCGTGTGGGTGCCAAAGCCCAGCGTAGACTTGAAGATCTGCATGTACGACCGGCTGTATCAGGACTCCGTCCTCGTCCACACACGGTGAGCCCGGCAGGCAGGGGAGCCCGGGACCCCGGGACCCCTCCACGCCCAGGCCCTTGGCCCCTCGTGGACACAGACAGGAGAGTGGGGAGCCCAGCCAGGAAAGGAAATGTGGACCGAGGCCTGAGGAAGGAAACGTGTTTTCAAAGGCGTCCAGACCGGAGCAGTCAATTCTAAATACTTTTTACCAAAGTACAACTTAGGGGGAGAAAAGAAGGCAAATGCCATGGTTAGCGCTCAGTGGGCGCTCATTCCCCAGACCGCCTGGTGCCGGCACCTGCTGACACCAGGCCCACCGGGCGTAGCCCGGCCCTGCTTCCAGCCGCAGAACAGCCTCGTAGGGGTGGAAGTCCTGCAGACTTCCTCTGTGACCGTCCTTCCGCATAGGGGACTTGCCTGTCTCAGCTTCAGGACCACAAATGTCAGGGGCCTCGAGAGGGGCTCCAGTGGATTTGTTTGGGGAACAAGGGCTGGCCAGCCTCTGCCAGTCAGTTTATCTCAGGGTGCAAGGTGCAGCCACTTTCTGGGGGAGGGCAGGGAAAGAGGAGGGGGCAGCACTCGGTCTGTGGGGTAAAGGAAGACCCCAGCTGCATATGCAGGGCGCGTGTGTGTGACAGAGTTGGCCAGGTGACTTGGTTTGGTAGAGACTCGAAGGGAGGCAGGGGCGTGGGGAGCCTCATGGCAGAAAACAGGAAGGTTCCAGCTGAGCCCAGATGGGGGTGGGGCTCCCGGAGGCACTAACCAGAAGCAGGTGACTGTGTGTTTGGGGGCGCACGCGGCTTCCTCCGGCTGCTCTGGAGTCGGAGGCGGACAAAACCTAGAGAAGCCACAAGGCCTGGTCATCCTGGGGCCTGTGGGGCCCAGCCCCCCCCAGAACCTTGGCCTGGGCAGGAGGCAGGCAGAGCTCCAGGTGGGTGGGGGTCCACCTCTGCCCCCACACCCCTCCAGGTCCTTGCACCAGGTGCCTGCCCGGCAGAGGTCTTCCCAATAAAGTCTCAGGTTTCTGAGAACCGCCTGGAGACATACTTCGGTGGCAGTGTTTCTGTTTGTAAGAATTCCGCAGCAACTTCTTCCTCGGCATGTCTCTGGAGGCCAGGGGAACAAAAAAAAAGGAACTATTGGGACCCCATCAGGATAAAAGCTTCTGCCAGCGAAGGAAACAATCAGCAAAACTAAAAGACAGCCTACAGGGGCACCTGGGTGGCTCGGTCGGTTAAGCGTCCGACTTCGGCTCAGGTCATGATCTCATGGTCCGTGAGTTTGAGCCCCGTGTAGGGCTCTGTGCTGACTGCTCAGAGCCCGGAGCCTGTTTCAGATTCTGTGTCTCCCTCTCTCTCTGCCCCTCCCCTATTCACGCTCTGTCTCTCTCTGTCTCAAAAATAAACGTTAAAAAAATTAAAAAAATAAATAAAATAAAGGCCTACAGAACGGGAGAAGATATTTGCCAACGACAGATAAAGGGTTGGTATCCAAAAATCTAAAGAAATTATCAAACTCAACACCCAAAAAACAAATAATCCAGTGAAGAAATGGGCAAAAAACATGAATAGACACTTCTCCAAAGAAGATATCCAGATGGCCAACCGGCACATGAAAAAATGCTCAACATCACTCATCACCAGGGAAATACAAATCAAAACCACAATTGGTGAGATACCACCTCACACCTGTCAGAAAGGCTAACATTAACAACTCAGGCAACAACAGATGTTGGCGAGGATGTGGAGAAACGGGAACCCTCTTGCACTGTTGGTGGGAATGCGAACTGGTGCAGCCACTCTGGAAAATAATTAAAATAGAACCACCTTACGACCCAGCAATTGCACTACTAGGCATTTACCCAAGGGACACAGGTGTGCTGCTTCGAAGGGACACATGCACCCCAATGCTTATAGCAGCACGATCAACAACAGCCAAAGTATGGAAAGAGCCCAAATGTCCATCGACGGATGAATGGATAAAGAAGATGTGGGATATACATGCAATGGAGTATGACTCAGCCATCAAAAAGAATGAAATCTTGCCATTTGCAACTACGTGGATGGAACTGGAGGGTGTTCTGCTAAGTGAAATTACTCAGAGAAAGACAAAAATCATATGACTTCACTCATATGAGGACCTTCAGAGACAAAACAGATGAACATAAGGAAAGGGAAACAAAAGTAATATAAAAACAGGGAGGGGGACAAAACATAAGAGACTCATAAATATGGAGAACAAACTGAGGGTTACTGAAGGGGTTGTGGGAGGGGGGTGGGCTCAATGGGGGAGGGGCATCAAGGAATCTACTCCTGAAATCACTGTTGCACTATATGCTAACTAACTTGGATGTAAATTAAAAAAATAAATTTAAAAAAATTTCGGAGATGCAAAATAAAAAAAAGTTCCTCATCAGGAGATCTGCCCCTTAGCAAGCGAGCTGTGAAAACCCACTCGCCCTCTGCCTTGTGAGGGCAGGCACCGTGCATCTGTGGGATGTCTGGCCCGTGAGAAGTGTGTCTGTCCCGCGGGACCAGACGCACAGCGTCTGTTTGACGTCCTTCCGTGTCCCGCAGGTCGAAAGCGGCCCTGCGTCTGAAGTTTGAAGTGTGCAAGGAGCTGAGGGGCCACATGGAGCTCCTGCCGGAGACGGGCTACATCCAGGCCCAGTCCTCCTACACCGTGCAGCTCAAGTTCCTGCCGCGGTGAGCGCCCGGAGGCCGCGGGGCTGGGCGGCTGGGGGAGCACATCTCCTGGCTCTTCGATTTCTTGCATTGCCTACCATCTGTAGCTCCTGTGTGACCTAAAACACACTCACAGGTCAGCTCTACGGTCGTCCTCCAAATATAAAGGAGAAAAGTACTTTTGAGCGCATCCTATCTCTTTCAGACACTCCCTCCCAGAAGACGCAGGGAAGTATTTCGACAAGGAAAGCAGAGTCCTGGAGGCCCCAATGACAATCCGGGTGGCTGACCAGGTCTGCATGGGACACTTCCCAGGAATGCTGGACACTCGTGGGGACCCGAGCGCCTCCCCCAAAAGGCAGGGCCCTGGCGGGTTCCGATGACCTGACCCGCAGCTCTGTCTCCCACCCCGGCTGCTGCTGCACAGTGGAGACGAGGAGGGGGTTGTGGATCAGAGGGAGAGACCTGAGGGCTGTGCAGGGCCAGCGGGGCGTCCCCCTGGCACCTGAGCCCACACGTGCCCGGGTGCACACGCCGAGTTTGCTCACGGCCGCACGTGCACACTCACAGTGCACACGCGCGCGCGCTCATTCCCTCCCGCGCCCCGCCCACCTGAGGCTTCTCCCCTCTTCTTTGGCACCTGCTTCCGTGCCCTCCCGAGTCAGGCACCACAGGCAAGTGGCCGAGACAGAGAGTCTCGTGTCTGGGAAAGGGCACACCGTCGGCTGCCAGGTGGACACAATGCTTGTGCCCTCCTTGTCGGTGGAAACATTCGCAGAGACGGATGGGCAGTGACCGGCGCCCACTCGCCCTTTGCGCTTCAGATCAAGCCGGTGGGGTTTACGGTACACGCAGTGGTCACCACCTCGGACCTGGAGCTCAGCCCCTCGGCAGTGGACTTTGGCCACTGCACCGTGTACGAGGCCGTCAGAACCCAAGTCAGCCTCTGCAACCTCTCCCTCCTGCCCCAGGGTTTTGGGTTCGTCGGGCTCCCCAAGGTGCCTCACTCGGTCGGGGAGGGGCACAGGGCGCGGGGACAGAGTCGGGAAGCTCTGGGGACGTACCGGGGCAGCTGCCACCCCAGGGTCCGGGCACCCAGCACCAGGTGGCCTCACCCCTCCCCAGGCCCCACGCCCACGCCAAGAGCCTCGGCCTGGCATCTCCCCCTGCCCGTCCCTCTCCTCATCCCCACTGCCCGCACCACCGCCTCACCTCACCTCTCTCTGTTCCAGCCTCTCCCTCCCTCTCTGGCCCGCTGCCCTGCCAGGACTCGGAACTCCCCTCCCTCCCTTCCTTCCAGAACTCCTGCCTGCCTGGCCCTGCAGGGCAGCCAGGATGGGGCTCAGATCAGGCTGCCCCCCCCACCCCACCCACCCTCCACTTACATGCATGCAGACACACGTATGCATGCACGAACATCACACTCACAGGGGTGTGCTCACGTACACCCACACGCTCACACATGCACATAGACGTGCTCGCATATACCCGTGATCACACGTGTGGTGACAGACATGCTCCAGACATGCCGACACTCACGTACACACGAACGCGCTGACAAACACCCATGAGCTGGTCTACGGTCGCTCCTCCACACACAGACATGCTTACACATGCCCGGACAGACAGACACTCACATCCTCGCAGACACAGTTACACACCCAGGTGCACACACATGCGCTCACACCCCTGCCACGCGTGTCCACGCAGCCCCCGCGATAAGCCCCAGATCACCGTGTTCTCACTTCGGCGTCGACGGTTTTCCATCCGCCAGTTTGTGGACGTCCAGCCCAGTGACGGGTTCGGGACAATCCTGCCGCTGGAAACGCTGCAACTTGACGTGATCTTCCAGCCCACCAAGGCCAAGGAGTACAACTTCGAGCTCGTCTGCAAGTCGGAGATCAACCGGTGAGCCTGGCGGGCGAGGGGCGCGCAGAGGGCCCCGTTCGGCAGGTTCAGCTGGCTCCGTCCTCCAGCGCTGGCGGCCGGGTTGACCGCGGGGCTGGGCTGAGACACCGCTGGCCGCAGGGACTTCGGACCCAGGCACAGGCTCCTGGGATCCGGAGCCTCGCACGCCGGGCCAGCTCGCCCATCTGTGTGCATGCGTGCGCGCGTGCCTGTGTGTGTGTGTGAGTACGTGTGCATGAGAGCATGGGAGCACACACGTGTGGACGTGTGTGCATTGTGTGTGGATGCACGTGTGCGAGTGTGTGTGGTGTGTAGATTGCCTCTCTGCACTCAGGAGGACCTGGACGTGGGCCCCACTTGTGCTGACATGCTGTGTGATGGGAACAGACCCTGGACCTCCCTGAGCCTCCCGTTGCCACCCTGACAGATGGGACGGAGGAAGTGGTAGGGAGAGAAATCGAACAGGATGCAGACCGGGTGGTCTGGGACGAGGGGCCGGTTCCTGTTGCTGCCCAAGACTGTCAGTCCCCAGTGAGGAACGTCCTCGCTGTCCTGTGCGGGTGTCCAGCCGGGCGCTGGGCCACCTCCCCACAGAGCCGTGCCGCCCACCCGCCTCTAACCCTGACTCTTCTCCTGCCCCCACCTGCGTGCCAGCCTGTCTGGTCCTGCCTGGGGGGCCTGGGCGGCCCCGGGTGGGGTCGGGCTGGCCAGGGCCCACGGGCCAAACCCTCTTCTGGTCCCGGGCACGTGACCGTGGGCAGGAGCAGTGGCCACCTGGGATCTGACAGACTCGCGGGGGAGCAGGGATGAGTCCACGGGTGGGAAGAGTTGAGGGGGTGAAGTGCAGAGTTTGTGTATGTACCGAGTCCTGCCCTTCATCCCCAACAACAACCCAACGTCTCTCCGCCCACGAGGATTTGTTTTGACATTTAGAGCCTGTGGTCACACGACACAAAAAAGTACATTTCAATATTTCAACATATGAGCAACACTACCATCACAGAGCAGTGTCGACATCAGCCTTTAAGGCATTAAAATATGCGTAATTAGGATGAAATCCAACGAGGAGAGCGTAGTAGCAATCAGGGTTCGAAGATCTGGAGTGTAAACATTCCACCAGCTAAAGTAACAAATATCTGTTCTTTTTTTTTATTTTTATTTATTTTTTTATTTTTTTTTAATTTCTTTTTTTCAACGTTTATTTATTTTTGGGACAGAGAGAGACAGAGCATGAACGGGGGAGGGGCAGAGAGAGAGGGAGACACAGAATCGGAAACAGGCTCCAGGCTCTGAGCCATCAGCCCAGAGCCTGACGCGGGGCTCGAACTCACAGACCGCGAGATCGTGACCTGGCTGAAGTCGGACGCTTAACCGACTGCGCCACCCAGGCGCCCCAATTAATACACTATCTTATTTTATTCATATTCCAGTCTGATCACACGTGGTCCAAGAACACTCGCCCACAAACAAACACACCCACACCACAGAGGTGTGTGGACTACCTGTCTTTGTTTGAGACAGGTAATGACAGAAATGAACTCACTAGGGTTTATAGATTCCTGTGCTCGTATTTAAAGAGCAGTTTATCAGTTTTATTGTTTTAATGTTTATTTTTGAGAGAGACCGAGACAGAAACAGAGAGAGAGACAGAACGTGAGCAGCGGAGGGGCAGAGAGAGAGGCGGACACAGAATCCTAAGCGGCTCCAGGCTCCGAGCTGTCAGCACAGAGCCCAACGTGGGGCTCGGACTCACGAACCGTGCAATCACAGCCTGAACCACCCAGGCGCCCCTATCCGTTTTATTTTTAAGTGTCAATGAGTGTCTAACAAAAATAAGCCAGAAATCCCCTCCTCAGCAAATTGGGATGAAATTTTTAACTGTCCACTTTTTTGGCTTCTGTGCAGGGGTCTGTGGTATTTTCAAAAGATAGTAAAATTCGTCAATAAGATAGCAAAACCTGAGCCACCGTCTCCGTTGGAGGCCACCTCCCACAGCACCCGGCCCCACGGCCAGCACCGCCTCTGAGCCGCCCACACCTGCTCTTCCAGGTGCTTCAAGCTGTCGTGCCGAGCCGTGGGCGTCCGCCCGCCCCTGGGGCTGTCCCACTACCAGGTCAAGTTTGCAGCCACGTCCCTGTACCACACATCCGTGGCCACGCTGTACGTCATCAACTCTCACGTGAGCATGAGCTCACTGACTCACTCCGCTCCCCGAGTCGGCTCCGAGGACGTCTCTCCCGTGGGGCCCACGACCTTCGAGTTCCTGCCGCCCCCCGACTCGCCCATCACCATCTCGCCCTTGGTGGGGACCGTGCTGCCAGGAAAGGCAGGTGTGGGCCCCCCAGGTGGGCCGGGTGGGGACGGGGGAGGCCTGGCCCGGCCCCAGAGGCAGGGGCACCCGCGGGCAGCTGACCCCGCAAGCACCTGCCTGGGGGCTCTGGCAGTTGGGACTGAGGGCACACAGACCCCTGGACCTCCCAGCAGCTGGGCACAGAGGGCCTGGTCACCAGAAGGGCAGGGTGTCCGTCCACTCCATTGAGAAGGGCTCTCCTGCCTCTGCTCTGCCCGACAGAGCTAGGGGGCCTGGAGGCAGTGGTTCCCCTCAGCCAGTCCCAGGGCCACCCCAGCCTCCTGGGGCTTGGGGTGGCTGCCACAAGGGCCAAGTAAGGAGGGGCATGTGAAGGATGCTGGGGACCCCTGACCCTGGCAGGTTTCAATGAGTGTGGTTCTTTAAAATGCGTTTCTTTAAATTTAGCCAATACTGCCTAAGTATGGGTCCCCAAAAGGGGTGTTGCAGTTGGCTTCTGTGCTCCCTCCCCTCCTCTCCCTCCCTCTTTCCTTTATTCTCTCCCCCCAACCCATGCCACCTGCTCTGCCGTATGGTGTCCCGAGCACGGGGACACCTAGGATGAGCTTCCATGGGGCCCGGGGCTGCCCCGCAGCTGCACCAGCCACAGAGACAGGTTAGGGTGGACAGCTGAACACGGTTTCCTTTCTCACTTGGCCTCGTGAGCTGTGGGCAGGGTCTCCGTCGCCGGCCCCCCCACCCTACATGGTAAGAGTGGACTGGATGATCAGGCACTGGAACCTACCCAAGCCCCCAGGGGCAGTGCTCGGGGAGCACCTCCCTGGAAAGGGCCTTCACGAGCTGAAACCCCACAGGAGTGTCAGCGAGCCTGACCTGGGGGCACCCAGGGGAGGGGCACAGCGGGAGCTGAGGAGGGCGGGGCACCGGAGGGAGCCAGCTCCGCCCTCCGGGCTCCGGGCTCCGGTCTCCTCTCTCTGCAGAGGTGCCTGGTCCAGGTGGCCTTCCGGCCCGTGCTCCCCACCAAGCTGATCCTCCAGGAAGCCCTCCAGACCCTGACCAAAGAAGCGGAGGTCAAGTCGGTACGTGGGGACATGGAGGAGAAGGGTGTGGGCCACAGGCTGGGGGGCTGAGGCTTCCTGCACAAAGGCTTTCAGCCGAACACCAGCACCACTTGAGGCTCCGGGACCCGGGCCAGCTTGCCGGCAGCACTGCTGGGTCCCCAGAGGGCAGTTTCGGGAGGGCGAGCCACGGCAGGGCACGCTGATGGGCAGGTGTGGCTTCTTACAACCGGAAAGGAAAGCCCATGAAAACAGCCTCACACATGTAAACTTGAGGGGCGCCCGGGGGGCTCGGTGGGCTGAGCGTCCGACTTCGGCTCGGGTCGTGATCTCACGGTTCGTGGGTTCGAGCCCCGCGTCGGGCTCTGTGCTGACAGCATCCACCTGCTTCGGATCCTGGTTTGGATCCTCTGCCCACCCCTCCCACCCCTGGCTCTCTCTCAAATAAATAAACACACACAAAAATGTGAACTTGAAAGTATCAGCCCAGGGATAAACCCCACCAAGGGCCAGGCCCCGCTGCCCCAGCCAGCTCCAGAGAGGTTGCAGTACGTGGGCTCCTGCCAGGAGAGGGGGTCCCATGGACCCACAGAGCTGTGCAGTCACATGGCCTAGAGCGTGCCCGCCCACTGCTGCCCTGGGGACGCACACTCGTCCAGCGTTTCGTGCCACCTTGAGCTGCTCCAGCACACACGGGAAAGAAGCCCTTGCCTCCCTGCAGTGAGCGAGGGGAAGGGGCACCGGGAAGGAGGACCCCGGGTCCTGGGCAACCCTTTACCCCTCTTTTGCCTCAGTTCCCTCGTTGCTGAGGGCAAACACGAGTCGGTGCACAGGCCCACGGGGGTCTCTGCACTGGGAGCCTGTGTCTCCCTCTGGACACTCACCTGTCTCCGTTGCACCTGCAGTCAGTCTTCCTGATAGAGCCGCTTGGTGTGCGGGTCCCCATCCCCTTCGAACCCGTGCCCCTGGGGTTCCTGCAGGAGTCAGTCCGCCGGGGGCCACAGCTCCCCCTCATCGCCCCTGCTGGGCTGAGCAGGGCTGGCCTCCACCCCGCAGCCCTGCAAAGACACGGTCACCCAGAGGAAGGACCTAAGGAGACAGTCCTCCACGCTGCGGCTGCAGGGCCGGGACCACCTGCCCCGGGCCTCCACCACCCAGGCTGCCAAGCTGCAGAAACTGGACCTCAAGCCCAGGTAGGCCCAAGAGAAGGCCACACCTCCCTCCGGGCCCGTCTGATGAGACCCCACCCTGACCCCCATGGAGACTTTCCCCACAGACAGCCTGGAGCAGAGCTGTTTTGAACCATGTGACCGCAAGTCCAGGGCTGGGCCGGCTTGAGACACAGTTGAATCCGGGCACCGCCTCGAGGCCCCTCAAGCTCTGGCTTCCGAGGCATCTGCCCACCGCATTCTCCTGGGCCCGGTGCCCTGTGCACAGCCTCACGCCGCGGGCTGGGGGAGACCCTGCTGTCCCTGACCCCTGTATTCCCAGCTCAGCAACCCCAGCCTCCCCGGGTGCAGAGTGAGGCTGGGAGAGCTCTGACGGGCTCAAGTCACTTGCCCACCCTGGACCCTTGCCTGGGGCCCCAGGAACGCGGCCCTCCGGTTAGGTGCCTGATCGGCACCCTGGGGTAGGGAAGGGCCCCCCAGCAAGCAGGGAAGGGTGGGAAAGCCAGCTAGTCAGACATACCTGGGACGGCCACAGCCGGGCAGAGCCCCCGGGAAGCTGCCCCTTACCCCTCTGGCCCGGGGCCCGGGAGAGTGTGGCAGGGCCCCCCGGGGCTTCTGGGGACAGTGTGGGTACAGGGGCGTGAGTGTGCGCTGCTGCTTAATTCCAGTTCGGACGAGTACCAGGCTGCCCAGGCCACCCTGGCCAGATCTTTCCAGGGGAGGTTTGACAAGTTTGTGGTTCCCTGTGTCGTTGCCAGTGGTGACACTGAAGACAGGAAGGGGACGGAACCCCTGAGCTTCAGGTGCAGTGCGCTGGTGGGGGAGGGGGTGTCTTCCAGAAAGTGGCTGTCCGTCCTGTGCTACGAACCAGTTCTGGGGGCCCGGAGGGAAGGGCACGGAGGCTGAAGCGGGCAGGCGAGGGCGGGGTGCAGAGCACAGCGCCCTCAGCGCACCCTGCCCCACCCCCAGTCCCCACAATACCCTGTACCTGGAGCTGTGGTGTCCAGCCGTGGCACCGTCTCTCGTGGTGACCTCCGACAAAGGCAAAACCATCTTCAACTTCGGTGACATCGCTGTAGGTGAGCTCCAGTTGGGCCCAGCCCCCCCCCCGGCACACCCCCGCCCCGGGGGGCCCAGGCCTGGGTTCCCACCCCCCATCCCCGGGCCTCTGACTCCACCATCCTATTTCAGGACACCGTGGCATAAAAAAGGTCTCCATCCAGAACATCTCCCCCGAGGACCTCACCGTATCCTTGTCCACACCCAGCCCGGGAAGCTCGCGGGGACCCAGGTGGCTCGCGGGGGTGGGAGGGAGCAGCTGGGGCGGGGGGGGGGGGGGCTGCAGCCCTGCTCTTGCCACCTCTCCTTGACACCGGGCCCACAGGTGGAGTTCTCTGTGCTGAACCCCAGTGGCCCCTTCATCCTGCTGACCCCCATCAGCAAGCTGCCTGCAGGCGACACCCAGGTCCTGACACTGTCCTTCTCTCCCCGGGAGAGCATCTTGGTGAGTCCCGGGCCCACATGCTGCAGCCCGTGTGCTTGGGTCCCTGGAGGCAGTTGGTCCCCCACACCGCCCCCCCTCCCCCCTGCCGCCGGACCTCACCTCTGGCGGGCAAGCAGGAGGCGGCTAGGGAGCTCAGATCACTCTGCTCCAGTCTGCCCGGACCCAGCTGCTCCCAGAGCCCCAGCACACGCCTCTAACAGATGTCTGCTCCGTGCTAATGGACGTGGTCTTCTCAGGCCCAAGAAACACTGGACATCATCACCAAGAGAGACACGCTGTCTCTGACCCTCGTGGGCACTGGCGTGGCATCCACGATCACATGCTCCATTGAAGGGGACGTCCTCGACATGGGTTACGTGATTGCCGGAGAGTCTGTGTCCTCCAGCTTCAAGGTGAAACACGTCACGGGGGACCTGGTGCCTGCCCTGGCCTCCTAGGAGAGGGCTCCACCCTGGGAGGGGTCAGACCCGCCTTGGTAGGGGAGCTAGTGGAGGTGCAGGCCCCCCCCCCATCCAGCCCCTACCTCCAGCAGCTGCCGCCTCCACTGCCCAGTCCAGCAGGGGGAAGGCTGAGTGCCCCTCCCTCCACGCCTCACCAGCTCCGCTCTCAGTGCTCCCTGTCTTCCTGCCCCAGGGCCTTTGCAGGAGCCACCCCACCTGGGATGAGGAGGAGCTCAGCTCGGGCACTGCTGTGGAGGGTGGGGGTGGGGTTACAGACTTTCCTGGTGACGTGACACTGCCCTGTGGCCTCCCACCCCCTGTGGGAGGGCAGGCCTGGCTCCCCATGTCTCTCCAATGTCTGAGGGACTCACCAGCCTTGGGATCAAGCAGCCAACTGCTTCCTCCATCGGCTTAGGTCGGGACCTGGCACCGGGTCCAGGACAGGGATTCCCTGAAGTGTTTATCGAGGAGGGGCACTCTCAGAGACGGGGCGAGGGTGTTGGTTCAGCTGAAGGCCAGCCTGAGCCTGGCAGAGGGGGGCGCTGTGGAGCCCAAGGCGCACCACCACGGAGTTTCCCTCCCCGAGGCGCGTGGAGGGGGCTGGGCGCACCGGCCGGGAAAGGGGGGTAACGTGAGGCTGGGTGAGATGGACCAGCAGCCCAGGAAAGTGCCGGGAGCAAGGCGAAAATGGTTGGGCCGGAGGGTGACTGGACAGCCAGCAGGGCGTGACCCCCAGCGAGGGCGAGCTGAGACCCCCTTCGCAGTGACCCGCGCGCCGGCGGTGGACGGCAATGCGCTGAAGGTCCCTGTCCTCACAGCTGCAGAACAGGTCGGCGCTGCCCATCAGGTTCTCCATGAAGCTGGACAGCCTCTCCAGCTCCAGGAGGGGCAAAAGCCAGCAGCGGCTGCCGCAGTTCCTCGCCTTTCCGGCCCAGAGGACTGAAGTCGTGGGTGAGCTGGCGGGCGGGGGCGTGGGGCGGCTGCTGGGGAGGGCAGGTGCGAGCGGAGAGCGAGCCCTGGGGGCGGGGCAGGGGTGGGACTTGGGGCGGGGGGGGGGGCGCGGCCGGGTGGTGAGGTGGGCGAGGACGGGGCAGGGGTGGAGCTTGAGGCGGGGCGCGGCCTGGGTGGGGCGGGGGGCGGGGAAGGGGTGGAGCTTGAGCGGGAGGCAGGGGTGGGGCTCGGGGGGAGCGGGCAGGGGTGGAACTTGGGGCGAGGGGGCGCGGCCCGGGTGGGGTGGAGGGCGGGGCAGGGGTGGAGCTTGGGGTGGAGGGCGCGGCCTGGGTGGGGCGGGGACGGGGCAGGGGCGGGGCCCGGGTGGGGCGGAGGGCGGGGCAGGAGTGGTGGGGGAGGGGAGGGGGTGGAGCTTGGGGAGCGCGCGGCCCAGGGCAGGGGTGGTATGGGGGGCGGAACGGGGGTGGAGCTTGGGGAGGGGGGGCGCGGCCCGGGGGGGCGGGGACGGAGCAGGGGTGGAGCGCGCGGCGGGTGGGGGGGCGCTGCGGGCAGTGGATTGGTTGGGGGCCAGAGCGTCGGGCTGGGGAGGGGCGCTGCAGGCGGAGCAAGGGACCCGCACGTTGCCCACCTTCCCGCAGGCACCCAAAACCACAGCGGCCAGAGCGTGTTCAGCGTGATCCCCGTCGAGGGCGTCATAGACCCCGGCAAGACGCAGGACTTCACCGTGACCTTTAGCCCGGACCACGAGAGCCGTTACTTCTCCGACAGGCTGCAGGTGGTGCTCTTCGGAAAGGTGCGGCTCCGCGAGCCTCGGCTCGACCCCCCCTTCCCGCGTGTCCGGGGCCCTTCCGGCCTTCCCTGCCTGCCCCCCTTTGGAGACCCTGGCCCGTGCCTGAGGGCTCCACGCCGGGCTGGGTGTCGTCAAGTGGAGAGCCCACTGTCCCCGGTTCCACGGGCCCCCTTCCTCCTGGAGCCCCCCCGTCACGGGGACTTGGAACGAGACTGCTATGGTCCTTGTCGCCAGAAACTCTCCCACCAGATTCTTCTGAAGGGCGCGGCCCGTGAGCACATGATGTTCGTAGAGGGTGGAGACCCCCTGGACGTGCCTGTGGAGTCCCTGACCGTGATCCCCACCTGCGACCCTGAGCACAGAGAAGGTGTGTTCTCTGAGGTGTGGGAGCCCCCTCGTGGGGTGTGAGGACAGTAGGAGGAGCTGCCCGCCTGCACCCTTAGCCCTAGGAAGCCTGAAGGGTGGGGTGGGCATTCTGGCCCATCCCCCGGAGGGTGATTTCCTGAGGACCAGCTAACCCCTAGGCACCTCCCTCACGCCCCGGGTGGCACAGCCCCCCACACACTGGCCCCCAGCCGGGTCCTCTCTCTCCAGAAGCCGAGGAGCTGAAGCCCATCCTGGTGACCCTGGATTACGTCCAGTTGGACACAGACATGCCAGCCCCTCCTGCCACTCGAGAGCTGCAGGTGGGCTGCATCCGGACCACCCAGCTGTCTCCAAAGAAGGTGACCAGGTCCACCCGGCCCCTCTGCAGCGTCCCCTGCCCTGGGTAGCCTGGTCCCTCCTGGCCTTGCCCCTTGGTGGATGTGGGTGGGCAGCCTGCCGGTCAGGACTGAGAGGGCAGGTGGAGTCGGGCATCCTCGACCCCTGTCACACTGCTTTTTGGGCGCTGTGCCCGGCCTGCCGGCCTACCTGTAACTCCAGTGCCCTGCAGACCGTCGAGTTCAGCCTGGACGGCGCCGCATCTCTGCAGCACAAGGGCTTCACCATTGAGCCCTCCAGAGGCTTCGTGGAGCGTGGCCAGACCAAGACCATCAGCATCTCCTGGCTGCCACCTGCAGACTTTGACGTAGGTGCCACAGACTCTGGCCCGGGAGCGCTGGGAGGGATGATACCCCCGCCCCACCCAGGTTGGGGGCTGTTGGGCGGGCCCTGGGCAGGTGAGGTGGGCAGTCGACTGAGGGGCTCCTTCCTTCCTCCCCGCCCATTCCAGCTGGATCATCCACTCGTGGTGTCAGCCTTGCTGCAGCTCAAGGGGGATGTGAAGGAGACTTACAAGGTCTTCTTTGTAGCCCAGGTGGTGAGCGGCCCCTGAGGCCACAGGAGTCTCTCCACACACCTCCTGCTCTCTCTTGAAGCCCTCCTGTGGTCCGCAAACCAGGCCAAGCCACCCACAGGCCTGGGACCTGGGCATCCCCTGCTGGGCAAATTCAAACGTGCAGCCCTCTTCATGGCCCTATGGCCGGGGCACCCCAGCCCTGCAGGCATGGCTGCTTTCTGCTGACCTGGACCCAGCAAGTCTAGAGGCCAAGAGCACCCCTCCCTGGCCCCACTGAGAACAAGGCAACAAGGCCAGTCCTACCCACACGTACTTTTACCCTGAGCCCCTCAGAGCCCCCAGCCCCACCAGTACCCTCCTGCCCAGCCTTTAGAAGCCCTGGTGCGGGGAAGAGCTGCCCCCACAAGTCTGCCAATAAACCTTCTGAGCTGCTTCGTACAGGCCTGCAGTGTGGGATGCACACTGAATGAGAGATGGGGACAGAGCCCTGGGGAGGCAGCCCCGTGCCTTCTACCCCACCCAACCCCCACCATGCACACAGATCAGTCCATATGATGAACTCTGCCCCTCTGGAGGGTGGGTGCCTGGAGCATTGGGGGAACAGCTAGCAGGACAGGGTGCTGGGGGTAGCGGGCTGGAGTTGAGACAAGCCCAGACCTAGGAGGCCCATCGAGGAGGGAGAAGGGTACAGGCGGCTTCAAAGCCAGGGTGACCCCTTAGGCTTCTCTGCTGCTCCCAAGTTTCAGGTTCCCTGGTGACCCTAAGCAAGGAGGGACCAAATGTGGGGGACTCGTGCTCGTGTCCTCCTTCAGAGCTAGGCTGGGGTCCAGGGTGAGACCCAGAACATGAGTTTGGTTTTCCATTTTTCTGGAACGAGTCCAGGCTCAGCCTTCTGGGCTCCAACAGGTCCTTCAAGGTAGCAGCCCCCACAGGCCATACAATACTCTTTGGAGCTCAGAATGTACCCATACCCCAGCCCCTGCCTTCTGGAGAGTGCTGGTTGGACAGCGACCCCACAGAGCACATCCAGTCTGGCCCCCCATGCACAGCATGCGCAACCCACCAAGCCTAGTCTCGCCCCTGCCAGCAGGAGAGCAGGAGTGGAGGGTGTGATGCATCTGGGGACCATCCTGGGCACAGGCTTCGGGATACCAGCCTGGAGCCACCTGCCCTAGCCCCAGTTCCTTGGTGCCCTTCATCCCCGGAAGCCTGCCATCTCCCTAACCTCAGGCCAGTGACAGTGACCCTAAAGTACTGTTTTGCAGGACTTCTGTCTGTGCCCTCACCAGTGCTGTCCAGCCATAGCCCAAGCCACTTTCTCACTAGGTAAGAGGAGAAGGCAGGTCCAGCAGCCCAGGCCAAACCCAGGCTCCAGGAGGGCCTGCTCCCTGCAGGCCATGGTCCTTGCGTCCTGCTCTGGCTAGTGGGCAGGAGGGGTAAGCCACTGTCTTGTAAACCCCGGCCTAGCTCTCCTGCTAACAGGCCCTGGTACTCACTGGCCAAGGCTCTGTCTGAACTTCTGTGTGCTGGCAGGACTTCTGTCCATCCTTCTCCCTCCCATCCTGAGTTGGGCCTCCCAAGGCAGTGAAGGCAAGAAGGAGGAGGAAAGATGGTCAAGAGCCAAACTTAGCCAGCTTGGCTACAGCAGGGTGAGCAAGGGGGCCCTTCGGGGGGGGGGGGCCTGGCACAGCCTGGAGGTGTGGGACAGCTTCCAGGCAAAGCCCAGGTCAAGATCAAGCAAGATCAAAGAGCAGGTGCCTGGCAGGTCCAGGTGGGAGAGCCACGCCCAGGAGGCCCTCCCAATGGGGGAGATGCACGTAGAGTATGTCTTGAGTGCGATTAAGAAAGACAGGTCAAAAGTGGGGGGGGGGGTGCCTGGGTGGCTCAGTCGGTTGAGTGTCTGACTTCAGCCAGGTCACGATCTCACGGTCCGTGAGTTCGAGCCCCGCGTCGGGCTCTGGGCTGATGCCTCAGAGCCTGGAGCCTGTTTCCGATTCTGTGTCTCCCTCTCTCTCTGCCCCTCCCCCGTTCATGCTCTGTCTCTCTCTGTCCCAAAAATAAATAAACGTTGAAAAAAAAAATTAAAAAAAAAAAAAAAAAGAAAGGTCAAAAGTGGAGGGGGGGGGCAGTGCCTGGGTGGCTCAGTCGGTTGAGTGTCTGACTATTGGTTTCAGCTCAAGTCAAGATTTCACAACTTGAGGGATCGAGCCCCCCATCAGGCTCTTCACTGACAGCATGGAGCCTGCTTGGGATTCTCTCTCTCCCTCTCTCTCTGCCCCTGCCCTGCTCTCTCTCTCTCAAAATAAATAACCTTTAAAAAAGAAAAAGAAAAGAAAGGTCAAAGGTAGCTTCCCCCCCCCCCCACTCTCCCCAAACAAGACAGACCACCCTGCATCTTGCTGTACCGACCTCCTCCCTTAGCGTGACCACGGGTGGTGGAGCAGAGGGGAGAGGAAACCGACGAGCGCGCTCAGCCTGGTGAGAAGAGCGGGGAGGTGCCAGAAATGGCCCCCAGTCTTTCCTAGAAGAATGGACAGCGGGCATTGTCACGGCCAGGCGCAGACACCACAGAGGCCACATTCCCTGGGTTGAGCATGGCTTTCCAGGCGAAGTGCGCCTGAAACGTGGTTTGCTTCCAGGGTACCGCAACGGCCGGGAGCCAGGGTTGGAATCCGGGTGGGCTTGGCCCGGGCAGCCCCAGGCAGTGAGCGCCCGCAGCGCGCCACCAAAATAAATACCTTTGAACAACACGCTTAGAACCCCCCAGAGTCTTGACTGTTGAAACCCTTCACCTTGAGCGCCGCGGTGTGTGAGTTGGCCCACATGTGTCCTGGCCGCCACCCTCCGAGGCCACACACCCTGTGCAGCCCTGGCCACAACAGGGCTGGCCCGGTCCGCACCGAGCCTGACTGCAGGACAGGCCTGGCCCGGCCGGGATGGGGGCTCTGCACCGCGCGGAGGGCGAGAACCTCCCCCACCCGCGACCCGAGGCTCTGAGACGCGGAGGAGACGACCCGGCAGTCGCGGCCGTCCGGCGGGACCCATATTGGGCGCGGCTTCAAGGGGCGGTGCCTCTAGTGGGCGGGGCTCTAGGTCAGGGGCTCCGGGGTGTGGCCACGGGACCGGGCCTCCGATGGGCGGAGCCTGAAGGGGCGGGGCCTCGTGAAGCGGCTCGGCTGCCGTGGGGCGGGGTCTGCGCGGGGCGGAGCCTCCATAAAGGGGCGCGGCGGGCGGGCTCAGGCTCCCTGTCGGTGCCGAGCATGGTAGTGGGGGTGCCGGCCGCCCGTGGGCTCCTGCTGCTGCCGCCGCTCCTGCAGCTGCCGCAGGTGGGTCGGCGGCGCTCGGCGCGGGCACCGCGGGGCGGGTGTGAGCTCGGCGCGCCCCGGCCCGGGCTCACCCCTGTCCCCACAGGTGGCGCTGGGCTTCGGAGACGGCAGCTGCGACCCCTCGGACCTGTAAGTCAGGGGGGTGGGAGCCGGGGCCTGGCCCCGCCCTGTCGGGAGGCTCGGGCGGGGCACTCGACCCTGCTGGTGCCCCCACCTGCTCCAGGTGCCGCCGTCCCCGCAGGTGCCCGCCCCAGGCCCGCTGGAGCAGCCTGTGGCACGTGGGGTAAGTGGAGGCCTCGGCGCCGAGCCGGGTCCGACGGTTCTCCCCTGGCCGGGCCCACCAGACCCCGAACCCTCTCGGCCGAGTCGCCAGGACCTCCTGCCCTCGGCACCAGGGCAGCCAGCCTCCCACGTGGGCCCTGCCCCGATCCCGGACAGCTCTGGGCACACAGGCCCTTGGCTGGACTTCCTTTCATCGCTTGCTTCCCACCCCCTCCTTCCTCACCCCTGCAGGAGGCCCCCTTGAGCGCGGTCATCGGTCTGGGCACAGGATTGTGCAGATGGCCTGGGACAGTGTGTCCTGGGAGTGAGCCCAAGGCACTTGTGGCCAGCCCTGGAGACAGCCAGGACAGGCCCAGCAGCAGGAGGCCAGGAGGGGCCAGCTCCTCAGGCCCAGCTCTGGCCTGGTGAAAGGTCTCTGGCCTGGAGAGACACTCATTCTCTGGTTTTCTTTTATCCTGCCCGTTGTCCTGTCTTGGGCAGTCGGGCCCTGACTGCCCCTGGGGAGCAAGCTCCTGGTGGCCAGGGGTCAGTCCAGTGGTAGGCTCCCGCTCCTCCCTGCACAGGCTTATCTTACTCGCTGTCCTTCTGCTGCTGCTGTGTGGGGTCACAGCCAGCTGTGTCCGGTTCTGCTGCCTCCGGAAGCGGGCACACACCCAGCCACACCTGCCAGCAACACCTCAGCCTTGTGGCCTGACGGTCAGCCCTACAGACAGTGACAGCCCGGTGCACAGCACTGTGACTTGTGAGTGCCTGCAGGGGGAGTGGGGGGGCGAGTGAGAGCCAGACTTATCCCCACACAAACCCACTCTGGTTCCCTGCAGCTTACAGTTCTGTGCAGTATCCGCTGGGCACGCGGCTGCCTCTGCCCTTTGGGGAGCTGGACCTCGACTCCATGACCCCTCCTGCCTACAGCCCGTATGCCCCTGAGCTGCCACCCTCCTACGAAGAGGCTGTCAAGATGTCCAAACCCAGACAGGAAGAGCCACCCTCCTCTTAGTAACCCAGTCCTCTCCCTGGGGCCTGAGGCCTAGAGACATCAGCAGGGCCCCGGGAGCCAGGCTCCAGTGCCCAGCACCCCTGGCTGTAGCCCTGGTGCCCCTCAAAGGCAGAGGAAGGTCCTCTTGAACCTCCCAGTGCTGCCAGCCACCCCGTGCTCAGAGGGACCCGGTGCGAGGGCACTTGCAGCCGGGGACCCCCCAGCACACCCCTACCATCCTTCCCCAGGGAAGGCTGGCCGTCCAGCACATTGCTGCAGCCGTGGCCTCGTTGCTATGTAACGCCAGGCAGCCAAGCCAGCCGGCCTCGTGTTGGACACACACACACACACACACACACACACACAGGCATGCACACGAAGGCTGCTGCATTCAGCCCTAACCCCACAGGCCTAAGCCTCGGGCTGGCAGTGACAACCCCGGCTTTTGGAGACAGAATAAAATTTGTCCCTAAGTGATCTCCCTCTGTAGGGGCTCCGGGAGGGGCCTGTGGGTGGTCACCCCCCTCCCCCATGCAGGCAGGCAGGGCAAATGGTAGTCTTCGCCCTGCCCCCAACCTGGCCTTCAGGCTGCCGTCCAGAGCCCAGAGCTGGGCAGCGGGAGGGACGGGCCATGCGCCATGCGCCATGGCTGCCTGGACAAAACCCTCTCCTCTCTCCAGACCCACATCTCTGTCAGCCCCTCCTTTCTGGGCTGTGGACAGTAAAGCACACATGAGTCTGTCTGGAGTGTTTATTGGCCGGGGGGGGGGGGGCGGGGGGCAGGCTGGGCAGCAGCGTGGGCCGCAGCAGGCAGTGGCCTTCTTCGGGCAGGCCTCCCGGGGCCATAACACCTGCTCCTACTGGACCAGCTTGAAGGACTCTCCGGTCATCATGGCCACAAACTCTGGGAGCAGGAGGACAGGTCAGCCACCGGCCTGGCCCAGCCACCCAGCTCCCAGGCCTGTCCCCGACTCACCCTCATAGTCGATGGTTCCGTCTCCGTCCTTGTCAGCCTCCTTCATCATCTGCTCGGCCTCTACCTCATTGAGGGGCTCACCTGCATTCATGAGCACGTACCTGCGGGGCCCCCACACTGAGTGACAGCCCACAGGGTTCTGGCCCTCGCCCACCCCCTGCCCAGCCCCAGGCCCTACTTAAGCGTGTTCCAGTCGATGTAGCCCTTGCCCTCCTTGTCGAAGACACGGAAGGCTGCCCTCAGCTCGCCCTCCTGGTTCTGGGCCTTCTCCCAGTAAATCCCCATCAGGGCCAGGAAGCTGTCACAGTTGAAGAACCCTTTGTCTGCAGGGAGCAAGCAGAGGGCCAGGCCGCGTGAGGGCGGGCGGCTGCAGCCCTCCCCGCGCACGCTCGCGGGTGACCCCCAGCCGCCCTGCCCCCTGCCCGGCCTCACTGTCTCTGTCCACGTCCTTGGCCATGGAGGCCAGCTCGCTCTTGGTGGGGTTGATGCCCAGCAGGCTCATGAGCCGCTCCAGCTCCGCTGTCTTCACCTCCCCGTTGCCCTCCTCGTCGAACATCTCAAAGACCCCCTTGTACTCCTTGATCTGCTCGGCCGTCAGGCGCTCCGTCTACAGGGACAGCCGCCCGGCTTCACCAGGGCCCCCCTCTGCCCCTCCGTCCGAGGGAGCTCGGAGGCCCCGGCACATGTGGCACAAGGCACCCCGCCCCGTCCATCCGTCCGGCGGCAACCCATCGAAGCCTGCGGTTACAAAAGGAGGCCCCCGGCCCGGAGCGGCTTCCGGATAAGGTGGCACAAGCGACGGGTCTCAAGGAGGGAGCGGGAGTCTGCCAGGCAGGGTAGAGGGATGGGCACGAGGGGCAGAGCCCAGGTGTGGGACACCGAGGCTCGGGCCAGCCACGGGAGGGAGGACCGGCTGGGCCAGGCCCAGTCTCTGGGACGAAGGCCGGGGACACCAGGTGAGACCCGGCGAAGGACACCGTGGGGGAGCACGACACGGGTCAGAGTGGAGGACCCCAGCCTGTTCTGGCGTTTCCAGGGGTAGTCTAGCCCCCGACAGCCCTGCCTGTCCCTGCCATCGCAGCCTTCAGAAAGGGCTGCTCTGTCCCGGCCCCCAGCGCGAGGGTGGTGTCAGCAGCCGGCGAAGCCCCCACTCCGCCCCTTCCCTCTAGCCCGTGCCGGTGCCTGGAAGCACTGACCCGTCCTCTCTCCCCCTGGGCCCTGCCCCCAGCTCCCGTTCCACCACCCGGGAGCCCACCGTGGCTCCGCCGGGTGCCGGGACCAGGCTTACCATGTCCGTGGCTGGCTGGGAGAACGCCCCTCGGTGGCACCAGGTCTGCTGTGCACACGGTACGAGGTCTGGGGTGTCGGCAGCGTTTTAGCTGGGCCCAGCTGCCTGGGGTCCCCAGGGTCCAGATTCCAAGAGCCTTGTATGGCCAGGAGATCCCGCAGCCCTATTTGGGGGCAGGTTTGGCCCCGACCCACAAAGCCCCTTTCTGGCCTGCCCTGGCCTGGGCATCCCCTCACCCCGAAGCTCCCCCTCGGATCCTAGGTCCCAGGTAAGGCCCCTGCCCCAGCCTCAGCCGTTCTGCCTCAGAACCCTCTCAGCCTGTCATCGCTTCAGTTGTGAGGGTTCTTTTGGGATGCCCACCCTGGCCAGGTGACACTCTCGTATCCCCGCGGGCCAGATGCTTCGCAGGCACTCTCTGGAGGCAGGTGGGGAGAACACACCAGGCCGGAGCGCCCCCCCACCCCCACCCCTCGCAGAAGGGGCTGGGGGTCTGCAGCCCAGGGAGGAGACAGCTGGCCGTGGGGTGGAGGCAAGAGGGGGTGGGACAGACGGGACCAGGGCGTTTCACCGGCTCCCGGGAGGCCAGACCAGGTTTCCTCTGCGCGGCCAGAGGCTATTCTGGGGTTTCTCCGAGAAACCTGACCTCCCTTCCACTCAGAACAGCAAAGCTGGCTCTCAGGGGAGCCTCGTGGCCAGGCTGTTCGGTGACAAGATGTCTCAGCGGCACACACACCTGCGTACGTGTGCTGAGCCCTCACACACACACCGTCACGTCCAGCGAGCGCCTCCCTGCTCCCCCCACCCACCGGCAGTGGGCACAGGGCTCGGAGGCTGGCAGGTGCTGGTCAGAGCCCCATGGGCTGAGGGGCGCCTCCCGTCCCTGCCTCCGGCCCCCCTGCACCGGGGAGGGTCGCAGATGGGCTCCCACCTAATTGCCCCCCCCCCCCCACCCCCCCCCCCCCCGTGCACGGCCCCCGGAGTCACGTGGGCACACGCCTGCCTGACGGATCCGAGCAGGTGGGGTGTGCCCGGCCCCACCCGCTCGGCTCTGGGCCTGACCGGGTATCCGAAGCCTCCGGCACTTACCCCGCCGAGGCCCAGGCCAGCTGCTGAGGCCGCAAGATTTGTGCTGACGGACGGGATGGCTCCGGCGGGCACAAGACCAGCGGGCCTCGGGGACAGGGGCGCAGCAAAAGCTGGCCCCAGGTCTGGGGGGGTGGCCCGCCTCTGCCCTGGCTGCTTGCTCCGGCCCGCTGGCTCCAGGCTTGGTGATGAGGAGGAAAGACTTTCCCACCCCTTCCCTCGAAGATGTCAAACCAGCACAGGAGTCCGAAGTACGACAGCTCTTCCGTGACACCAGTCACATCTATGAGCCCAAACGACACGTGAGGAAGTCAGTGGGGACCGAGAGCAAGACAGGGTCGGGGCGCCAGGAGCAGGACGGCCTGACGGCTGATTTCACGGCTCTCGCCAGGGCCGCGGTGCCCAGAGTTGTCCAGACACTGGTAAGGTGTTGCCGCGAAGGGTTTTTCCATATATGTTGATTACAGTGGTGAAGCTAATGTAAAATATCACTCAGAAAGGGGAACTGACATTCATTAAACATCTATCACATACATAAAAATTTACCATCCTGACCGTTTGTGAGTGCACAGCTCAGGGGCATTGAAAACTGAGCACATTCACGCTGCTGTGCAACCGTCCCCACTGTCCATCTCCAGAACTTTCCATCTTCCCAAACTGAAACTCCCCATTAAACACTAACCCCCCAGCCCCTGGCGCCCACCATCGGCCGATCTCCATGGATCTGACTCCCGCGGGCCCTTCATATAAGTGGACTCCTGCAGGATTTGTCCTTTCGGGTGGGCTCACTTCACAAAGCATGATGTCTTCAGGGTCCATCCATGCTGAAGCAGGTGCCAGCATTTCCTCCTTTTCAAGGTGGAATAACATTCCACTGGACGGAAAGAACACGAAGCTTTCCTAGGTGTGATTAACATTGAAATCAGCAGATGACCCTCGTAATGTGGGCAGGCCTCATCCGAGCAGTTGAAGGCCTTAAGAGAAAGACTGAGCTCCCCAGAGGAGGAGGGAATTCTGCTCCGGAGGGCCTCTGGGTTCAAGCTGCAACATCAGCTCCTTCCCGGGTCTCCAGCTGCACTCGCCAACCCCACAGTCGCCACAACTGGAGCCCATTCCTCAAAGTAAATCACCCCTGTCCCTCCCTTTCTCCCTGCCACCCACCCCTAGTGGTCTGTTTTTCTGGAGACCCCTGGCTGATACAGAAGGCCATCGAGGGCAGTGCGTTTCAAGAACCTGGGCACCCGTGCACGTGCCCCCGGGGCCATCCTCCGACTGCAGGGCACACGGTGTTTCCCCCAGGCAGGTCCGGAAGGGAGGCTCAGGCACCTGCAGGGAGCAGCTGAGCTCACAGACTGAAAACCCAGGCCAGGTTGTGGCGGAAGACTGCACGTGCTTCCCCAGCGACCCCTTCCGGGAAGAGAGAAGCCCGACTTCTCCGGGGTCCCCGTGGGAAGGTGCCACGAGGCCCCCCCACCCCTCCGGGGCAGCCTCAGGGGCGGACCAGCTGTGCCGCCGCGGGGCCCAGGTGGAGCCTCGGAAGGGGTTATCGCTCCCGAGTCCGCATGGCTGGCCTGAGGCTTCCTGGGACTGACCCCTGTGCGTAGCGTGAACGCAAACCCCATCCCGGGGTCGGCTTCCTGAGGCCCCACTCCGCAACCAGAAGGGGTATTGGAAATGGATTCCTCGCCGCCGGCTGCAACAAGGTGCCGCTGGGGTCGGACACACACATGCCTCCCTAGTGGCCCACCCGCCCCAGCTGTCACTGTGGCGATCGGGCAGGATGGGCCAGAGACCTGGCGGCTGCTGCCCAGCCCCCGACCGTTGTCAGAACCTCGACAGGGAAAGCTGGGACCTCGCCGTGTGGGTGGGGGACATCCAGGTGGGTATCCTTCGGAACGTTCTGCCTCTGCAGGGTTTGCTCACCTCTCCCTGGGAAGAGCTGCACCCCCGCCCCCAGCCGAAATAGAATGCGGAGGCCTCATCATCCCCCCCGCCCTTGCCAATCCCCGGCAACATTTGTCCCCTTCAGGACATCCACCTCCCCTCCTGGCCACTGGGCTGACACCCAGGGTTAAACTGCAGCATAACCGGGCTGGGGATGAGCTGGGTCTGACAGCTCAAGGACAGCGGAGGATGAAGAGACCGATGGGCTGTGTTGGCAGGAGCCGGGGACACGGGCGGCCCCAGCGGCTCCGCTGAGGGGCCGGAGCACGAGCCGGGCAGGTGTGAGACCCCACACGTACCAAGGGTTCTCAAAGCCCCCCCTTCTTCCTGCGGCTCCTGCCTGAGGCTTCCTGAGCCAGCACAGGGCAGGCCACAGTTTGGAACACACACGCTGCACGGTGCCTGCAGCCAGCCCCCTCGCCCACCGGCAACGGCGTGCACCCGTGACACGTCTCCCCTGGGTCCCAGTGTGCTGAGTACGGTTGCCCAGGAATGCCCCCTCCCCACCCCCTCTTACCTCATACGCCCAAGAAAAATTCCGTGCCCTAGTCTTGAGTCTTTGTTTCAGGGTCCGCAAGGGGAGCCTGGACCAGGGGAGTAAAAACAAGCCAGCCCGGGACCATCAACCGTGGCAGGTGGCCAGGAATGCAGGTGTCAGATCCCAGTCCTGTTCAGGAATGGCCAGCGCTGGCGACTGAGGTGAAAATGTGATGTGAGGGGTGCCTGGGCGGCGGGGGGCGGGGGGGGGGGTGCTCCGTCAGCTGAGCGGCTGACTTCGGCTCAGGTCATGATCTCGCGGTTCATGGGTTCGAGCCCCACGTCCGGCTCTGGGCTGACAGCTCTGAGCCTGGAGCCTGCTTCGGATTCTGTGTCTCCCTCTCTCTGCCCCACCCCTGTTTGTGTGCTCTCTCTCTCTCTCAAAAACAAACATTTTTAAAAAATTTGTTAATGTGGGGCGCCTGGGTGGTGCAGTCGGTTAAGCGTCCGACTTCATCCAGGTCACGATCTCGCGGTCCGTGAGTTCGAGCCCCGCGTCGGGCTCTGGGCTGATGGCTCAGAGCCTGGAGCCTGTTTCCGATTCTGTGTCTCCCTCTCTCTCTGCCCCTCCCCCGTTCATGCTCTGTCTCTCTGTCCCAAAAATAAATAAACGTTGAAAAAAAAATTAAAAAAAAAAAAAAAAAGAAATAAGTTGCATCAAGTCCACATCTGTGGAGGGAAAAAAGAATAAAGAAAATGTAATGAACCTAACAAAATGCAGGACGGAAGACAGAAGCCTGAGAAAAGCAGCATAACTTGAAAGCAGAAAGTAATGTCATACAAGTAAACCGAGCCACCTGACAGAGCTCCCGGGGGCCAGTGCTGAACAATGAGAGCAAGAAATGAATCAAGCAGGATCGGATTATAACCGCATATATCCATTGTGCGCGGAAGCATGACACCAACAGACCGGAAGAAAATACCCACAAACCCCACCTCTGATGAGGGATTCGTGTCCAGAATACGTAAGGGATTCCTACAACTCGGGGCGCCTGGCTGGCTCAGTCGGTAGAGCATGTGACCCTTCCTCTCAGGGTCCCGAGTTCAAGCCCCACATCGGGCATGGAGTCTACTTTAAGCAAATACGTTAAAAAAAAAAAAAAGAATTCCTACACCTCAACAACAACAGAAATAAACAACCCAATTAAAAACGGGCAGAGGACTTGCATAGACATTTTTCCGACAGGAGATCCACACGTGGCAAAGAAGCACACGGAAAGCTGCTCACTCACTAATCATTAGGAAAATGCAACTCAAAACCACAGTGACTTACCCCTTCCCACCCAGTAGGATGGCTATTCTCAAAAAACAGAGAGCGACAAGGGTTAGGGAAGAGGCGGAGAGATGGGGATCCTGTGCGCAGACGGTGGGAATGCGAGATGGCTGCGTGGAAAAGTCTGGCGAGTCCTCAGAAAAGTAGACGTGGGATGACCACGCGATCCACGTATGTACCTAAGAGAACTGCGGGCGGGGGATCCACGTCCGCCTGTGTTCCTAGCAGCGTTATTCACGACACATGAAAGGTGGACACAACCCAAAGCACCCCAAGGGAGGGATGGACGGAGAAACGAAACATAGTGTATACATATGTGATAATAAAAATTATGCGTCAGCTCCACTGGGCTGAGGGCCCCCAGACAGCGGCGAAGCGGCATTTCTGGATGCGTCTGTGAGGGCGTCTCTGGAAGAGAGAAGCGTTTGGTTCTGTAAGCCGACGGTCCTCACCAAGCCAGGTGGGCCTTGTCCAGTCTGGTGAGGGCCCAAACAGAACGAAAAAGACAGAGGAAGGGGGAGTTTGCTCTCTGCCTGCGTGGCACGTCCTGCCCCTCCGGCCTTCGGACGCAGACTGAATCGCCCCGGGCTCTCCCGGGTCCGCAGCCCGCAGAGGGCAGAGGGTGGGACGCCGCGGCCTGCACGGCTGCGTGGATCACTTCCCGCGATCAGTCTCCTCAGCTCAGTGTGCGTGTGTGCGTGCATGCGCACGCGTGTGCGTGCACGTGTGGGCATACGTGCGTGTGGGCGCGTGAGTGCGTGTGAGCGCGCGTGCGCATGTGTGCGTGCGTGCGCGTGTGTCCCGTTTCTCTGGAGAACCCGCATAGAATGTACGATGGAATTATTCAGCCATAAGAGGGAAGAAAATGCTGGCAGCTGCTACAACGTGGATGCGCCCGGAAGACGCTAGACTCAGTGAAACAAGCCAGTCACAAAGGACAAACACCAAGAGGACATCCAGATGGCCAACAGACAGCGAAAAGATGCTCAACATCGTTAGTCATCAGGGAAGTGCAAATCAAAACCACAATGAGATGTCACCTCACACCTGTCACAATGGTAGAATCAAAAACACAGTTGGGGCACCCGGGTGGCTCAGTGGGTTGAGCCTCTGACTTCAGCTCAGGTCGTGATCTCACGTTCATGAGTTCGAGCCCCGTGTCGGGCTCTGTGCTGTCAGTTCGGAGTCTGGAGCTGCTTCGGATTCTGTGTCTTCCCCTCTCTCTGTCCCTCCCCCACTCACGTTCTGTCTCTCTCTGTCTCTCAAAAAATGAATAAACGTTAAAAAAAATTTTTTTTAATATTTTACCACTACCATAAACATAAATCTTGATGAGTCCATATTGGTATAAGTGATTCATAAATAAATGGGGGAGGAGAGCCACCTCTCCCGTACAGAATTCCAAATAATTCAGGTAGCTATTCTAGCCTCACAGAGGGGGGGACACAACCCAGGCCCCAACAGTGACTTCCCTCCACAGAGTAGAGTATGGAAAGGGAGAACCAGGTGCTGCCCCCCTCAGGTGATCAAGGTCAACATGGCAGTGATGAGTCACCCCCAATATGATGTGATGAGAGGGCACTGCACCCCCGCTGTGGTCCTCCTGAAACCCACACCCCCAGTCTAATCATGAGAGAGCACCGGACAAATCCCAGGAGGGGCACATTCTCCAAAGTGTCCTGACCGGCGCTCTTGAAAACTGTCAAGGACATTAAAATAAAGAGAAAGTCTGAGAAACTGTCACAGCCCAGAGGAGCCCAAGGAGATGTGATGACTTCATGCGGGATGGGATCCTGGGACATAAGGAGGACGTTTGTTAAAAACCAAGGAAATCTGAATAAAGCAAGGACTTTAGTTAAGAATAGTATGTAAATACTGGTTGACGGGGACAAAGTCAAATGTATCATGCTAGTAAGATAGTCCTATCATAGGTGTGAAGTGTGAAGTGCATGGGAACTCTGCACTCTCAGCAATTTTTCTGTAAATCTAAAACTGTTCTAAAAATAAAGTTTATTTTTTTAATGTTTATTTATTTTTGAGAGAGAGCGCAAGCGGGGGTGGGCAGAGAGAGAGAGAGGGAGACACAGAATCCGAAGCAGGTTCCAGGCTCCCAGCTGTCAGCACAGAGCCCGCCGGGGGAGTGGGGTGGGGGCTCGGACCCACAAACCATGAGATCATGACCTGAGCCGAAGTCGGACGCTTAACCGACTGAGCCACCCAGGCGCCCCCAAATAAAGTTTATTTTAAAAAATAAATTAAAAAAAAAAATCTGAATACGTCAATAATCAAAAGAACTCATTTAAAACAATCGCCACATAAACCGAAGTCTGTCCGACTCGATCAAAACAGACCCCAGCTGCTTTCTGCTCAGACACAACCTTCAGAGAGAGGTTGCAGGAAGGCGGGCAGGGCGGGTGGCTGCACCCAGGCTGCAGGGGCGGCAGCTCCCCTCCAGGGGGCGCGTCTGGGGCGGGGAGCCCCTCCGCACCCCGCGCTCCGCACGCGTGCTAAGTCTGCGGGCGCAGCCCCAGAGCATCCTTCCTCAGCACCCCCTGGGTCTGAACATCGACCACTTATTGATCCACAAGGAAATCTCCACATTGGAGATCGACAGCAACCTGACCGCTGACTACCGAGATTCCGATTAATTTCGAAATCAAGACGAGAGGAAACAGCCAGGGTGGCAGGGGGCTGTTTCTGCTAAGGGAGGGGGCGGGGAGGGACACAAGTTTGTCTGCAACAAAACACCGCGGCCACGGCTGACCTCTTCCTGGAGAAGGCCAGACCCGGGGCCCAAAGCCCCCGCGAGGTCCGAGGCGGGGCTTCTCTCAGCCCAGGCCCGCCCCTCAGCCAGGGCCCCGCCCCTTGCCCGTCACTCGGCGCAGGCCCCGCCCCAGACCGCACCCTGCCCCGTCACTCAGAGAAGGCCCCACCCCCGGCCCCAGGCCCGTCTCTCGGCGCTGGCCCCGCCCCCGGCCGCACCCTGTCCCGTCACTCGGCCTCAGCCCCGCCCCCGGTCCCGCCCCCGGCCCGTCACTCGGCCAGCCCCCGGCTCCCGCCCGGAAGCCGCGAGGCTGGCGGCGTCTCCACGCGTGGGCACCAGGCGGCGCTCGTGAGCCGTGCGGAGCCCGGCGGGCCGCGATTCCCCGCCAGAGGTCATTTAGGGTCTGGGGTCGGATGGCCCCGCGTTGGAACTGGGCCAAGGTCGCCGCCTAGGCCGCTGGTGCGTGCCGCTCTCTACCCCTCGTCTCAAAGTCTTGTCTTCAAAGCCTCGCTTTTGGATCCGACAATTGGCAGGAGAAAAATAGACATAAACATCCCTTTTCATTCACCCCACAGGTGGCGGGCCTTGGGGAAGGGCACAGGCTGTGGGAAAGTGGAGCCTTCGGGGGTCTTGGGCTGACCTCCGACCCGCATGTGCAGGCCCCCAGGTAAGCCCTTGAGCCAGGGGGACCATAGCCACACGCACACACGCCCTGCCCCGCCTTGGGCTCCTGGGCCTGGCTGCTGTGTGACCCTCCTGGCCGTCCGGGGGGCTCAGCTGGTGCCTGGAAGTCCTGTGCTCCCTACCCCTGCTCCTCCCACACCTCTGAGACTCTTCCTGCTCCCTTTCCGTCTTGTTTGCACGTGAACACACCAAGGACATGGTGTCCAAAGCTAAAAGAGGTTTCAAATGCATCAAGAGCCTCTGGGGCACCTGGGTGGCTCAGCTGGTTGAGCATTGGCCTCTTGATTTCACAGTTTGTGGGATCGAGCCCTGAGTTGGGCTCCGCGCTGAGTGTGGAGCCTGCTTGGGATTCTTTCTCCCCCTGCCCCTCCCTGCTCATGCTGTTTTCAAAATAAACTTTAAGAAATATATGTTGAAGGGGTGCCTGGGTGGCTCAGTGGGGTAAGCGTCCGATTCTTGACTTCAGCTCAGGTTATGATCTCACGGTTTGTGAGTCTGAGCCCTGCAACCAGCTCTGCGCTGACACTCGGAGCCTGCTTGGGGTTCTCTCTTTCCTTCCCTCTGCCCCTCCCCTACCTGTGCTCTCTCTCACAAAAATAAATAAGTTTAAAAAATAGAAATATGTGTATATGTGTGTACATATGTAAAGCCTCAGACTTCTGTCGCGGAGTCCCAGTGGGCCCAGCAGACAGAGGGGGGCAGCGGCCTGAAGGTCTGCCCTGCCCGGAGGGGAAACAGGTTCCAGGTAAAGCCCCTGGGGGGGGGGCGCTTAGCCTAAGGCAGCACCCATGGCCTGTGGGGCACCCCTGGCCCTGGCCTCAGTCGTGTTGCAGGTGGTGCCCAGTCGGGGGTGACCCACAGCCCCTCACCCTGCACCCTCTTCAAGGGCTTCCTCCCCATTGTCTCTCTCAGAAGTCTGGGCACCAAAGTGCCTACGCAAGGCCTGGGCCCCAGGGCCACCAGGGGCTGCTGGAGGAGCAGTAGGGGGCGGGGGGGGGGGGACAGACAGGCCCTTAGGAGTGGGATCCAGCAGACTGAGCCACTCCCCCCACCAGGGCACTCCAGAGCAGGTCTGGGCATGGGACTTGGGCAGATGCCCAGGGGAATATAGCGGGGCCCAGCAGGTCCCCGACACACGTCACAGTGAGACCTCCAGGGCCCCTGGCACCAGGCAGCCGCCCCACGTGCCTAGCCACACCTGCTGGTTTCCAAAACACCCGGTGCCTGCAGGCCCAGCCTCCCCGGGAGGGGCAGCCCAAGGGCCCGCGGTGCTCCTGACTCCTGTCCGCACCCCTGC
Source organism: Leopardus geoffroyi (assembly GCF_018350155.1). NCBI lineage: Eukaryota > Metazoa > Chordata > Mammalia > Carnivora > Felidae > Leopardus > Leopardus geoffroyi. The sequence goes on along the minus strand of NC_059328.1, from coordinate 805,984 downwards.
TGCTTGAGGTCCCAGCCCCCCACTTCCTCTTCCACCTCCTCAGGCCCCAGGTCCCCCAGTCTCTGGCACCACTGCCCTTGCACACCATCTTCTCCAGGCCACATGGCCCCCAGGTCCCACCCTGCCTCTCAGGGCCCCTTCCAGGCACACCTTGCATCACCTCCCAGGCGTCCATGGGCTGGGCCTCAGGGACAGGATTCTTAACAAACAGCCTCAGGCACCAGGAGTACGCCTGAGTTGAGTGGAGGCCAGCCACCCAGCCAGGCAGGACGGAGACCCTGAGGGCTGGGAGATGGGGGGGGGGGGTGCTGCAGGGGCCCTGCAGAAGGGCAGTGTCTGTCCCCCTACCCCCTGCCTTCCCCAGAGCACATGGTGCCTGGCCTGAGTGTCACGTGCCCACTTGACTTGGAGCAGAGCCTAGTGGCCAAGAGCAAGCGGGGGACAGAAGAGTGTGGGGACCCAGTGACCCCCCTCCTTGCTGTTCCAGCCCACACCGAACTGCAGAGAGCCTCATAGGCCCCCGCGCACTCACCTTCGTTTCAGAAGACGGTCTGGGGGTTCTGGCTGTGGGGGCTGCCCTTGGGTCCTTGTTAGAGGTCCCAGGGCAATTCTGTGGTCTCTACAGGCGGGACTCACGCACGCACGGGGCAAGAGAGCAGCCTGTCAGAGAGAGGACTTGCTAGGCAGGCGGGGGGGACCGGGGTCACCGTCTCAGCCCCCAAGGTGAAAAAGAGAAAGGTGAGGGGCTGGTCCCCCCTGCAGGTGCCGACTGAGAGGAAGGGGGCCCAGCGGGACCGAGTGCAGAGGGCCCTCCAGGGAGCAAGACCCACCCCCCCCCCCCCCGGCCTGTGCAGCCAGCAGCTGGTTTACTCAGGCCCCCTCCAGGTTCTGCCCTGGGTAAGGAAGGGTCTCTGCCCCACAAGGACCCGTAAATGAGGACCATACTGCCGAGAAGCAGAAAAGGGCAGTGGTGTGGGGGTGGGGCAGGTTCTCGCACTGGGGGCTTGTGGGGGAGGGCCACCGGAGTGGAGGCAGGGTGACAGCAGCCCCGTCCCACCCCACCCCACCCCCTGGCTGTGTTCACACGCGCGTCTCCTCCCGGCCAACTCGGGGACCCCGTAACCCCATGCTGATCCCTGCTTCCCTGGTCACGACACCCCTTCCTTCGTCTGCAAAATCCCTACTTCTCCCTGGGGTGTTCTTCCTTCTCTCCCCTCTGCCCTTGAGGGGACACTGGCAGCCCAGAGACGTCCTTGGCTACGTACACTCCCCCTGGCCCTTCACCGCACGCCCCCCCCCCCTCCCCGGCCCTCCTCGGTCCGCCACACACCCACTTCTCTGCCCAACATCTGTAAGCATCTCGGGCTGGAAAGATCCAACACAGCTCACTCTCCCCCTGCCCCATCAGACTGCCTCCGCCAGCGGCCCCTCCCCACCCGCCCAGCTCAACGCCCAGCTGCTCGGACACCCTGGCATCACCCCTGCCCCGTCCGTGCCTGGATTCCTGAACCGCCACAAGCCTCCTCACCTCAGAATTCGTGGCCCTGTCCGGCCCGCCCAGCCCATCGCGCTACCCTGCACGGGGCTCACCCCACCCTGAGGCAGCCAGAGGGGGCCCTGCCCCTGCACAGACCCCCCAGTGGTTCCCACCACTGTCCGCCTCACCGCCACGGGCCTGAACGGAGCTGACCACCACCTCCGAATGGCGGAGATTCTAAGACACCACCCGCAGCCTTCTCCTCTCTGAGTTCACCTTTTTTAAGGAGTAGCTGATAAATGCCAATGGCCTTTTTTTTTTTTTTTTCCCCAGAGAAAGAAAAGTGGTTCCTCGAATTCCTGTGGCATCGCAAGGGACTCCAAGTAGCCCCAACAATCTTGAGAAAGAGCAGAGTTGGGGAGTTGGAGGACTCACACTTCCTAATTTAAAATTTATACAGCGGCGCCCGGCTGGCTCAGTCCGTGGAGTGTGCAACTCCTAATCTTGGGGTCATGAATTCGAGCCCCGTGTTGGCCATAGAGATTACTTAAAGTAAAATTAAATTGTCCACCTCGGCCTGTCCTGTGGGCCACGTGTTCCTGTGTCCTCCTCTTATTGGCCGTGGGTGAGCACCTGACCCGGGACGCGCCACTCATGAGCTCCTGAAACATTTCTGGCATAAAACCCACAAATCAGAGCTTCGCTTGGGCCGCCTGGCTGGCTCGGTCGATGGACTGTGTGGCTGAGTCTTCATCTCAGGGTTGTAAGTTCGAGCCCCACATTGGGTGTAGAGATTACTTAGGAATAAAGAAAAGGGGCCTCTGTGTGGCTCACGTAAGCATCCAACTCTGGATTTCAGCTCAGGTCAATATCTCAGGGTCGTGGGGCGCCTGGGTGGCGCAGTCGGTTAAGCGTCCGACTTCAGCCAGGTCACGATCTCGCGGTCCGTGAGTTCGAGCCCCGCGTCGGGCTCTGGGCTGATGGCTCAGAGCCTGGAGCCTGTTTCCGATTCTGTGTCTCCCTCTCTCTCTGCCCCTCCCCCGTTCATGCTCTGTCTCTCTCTGTCCCAAAAATAAATAAACGTTAAAAAAAAAAAAATTAAAAAAAAAAAATATCTCAGGGTCGTGAGATCAAGCCCCACATCAGAGTCCACACTGACAGCACGGATCCTCCTTGGGATTATCTCTCTGCCTCTCTCTGCCCCCCCCCCCCCCGTCTCTCTCTCAAAATAAATAAGCTTTTAGAAAATTAAATAAGTAAAAATTTAAATTTAAAAATCTCAAAATAAAAAATGTATACGAAGCCACAGTGACTGGAACAGCGTAATATTGGCGTAAAGACGGTCATTTAGACACGCGGGATGCGATGGGGAGCCCAGAAAGAAACCCGCACATGTATGGTCAATTGATTTTCAGCAAGGGTGCGAAGACCATTCAACAGGGAGGGGACAGTCTTCAACAGACGGTGCTGGGAACACTGGATGTCCACGTGCAAGAGAATGCAGTTGGACCCCTGCCTCACACCACACATGAAAACTATCTCCAAGTGGATCGGAGACCTAGATGTGAGAGTTAAAACTACGAAACTCAGGGGCACCTGGGTGGCTCAGTCAGTTAAGTGTCCGACTTCAGCTCAGGTCACGATCTTGCAGTCTGTGAGTTCGAGCCCCACGTCGGGCTCACTGCTGTCAGTACAGAGCCCACTTCAGATCCTCTGCCCGCCTATCTCTCTGCCCCTCCCCTGCTCACGCTCTCTCTCTGTCAAAAATAAACATTAAAAATAAAATTATAAAATTCTTAGAAGAAAACACAGGAGTAAGTCTTCATCATCTTAGATTTGGCAATGGTTCCTTAGATGTGACACCAAAAACCACTATGACCAAGAAAAAAAAAGGAGAAAGAGATAAATTGGACTCTATTAGAATCGAAACCTTTTGTGTACCAAATGACCCTACCAACAGAGTTAAAGTACAACACAACAGGAGAAAATATTTGCAAATCATGTATCAGATAAGGGTCTAGTGTCCAGAATATGTAAAGAACTCTTACAACTCAACAACCACAATAAAAGTTCAAAAACAGGGAAAGCGGGACACCTGGGTGGCTCAGTCAGTTAAGCGTCCGACTTCGCCTGCAGCCACGACCTCGCAGTTCATGGGTTCGAGCCCCACGTCGGGCTCTGTGCCGACAGCTCCGAGCACGGAGCCTGCTTCAGATTCGGTGTCTCTTTCTCTCTCTGCCCCTCCCCCTCTCATGCTCTGTCTCTCTCTCTCAAAAGTAAGTAAACTTAAAAAAAAAAAAAAAGGCAAAGATCTGGAAGAGACATTCCTCCCAGGAAGATATACACGTGACCTCTAAGCACACAAAAAGATCGACAAAGAGTGGCAGCGGCCCAAATGCCCATCCGCCGATGAATGGATAAGCGGAGGGCGGTGTATCTCAGCCCTGGGTCTCTCAGCCACAGAAAGCCATGGAGCACTGACATCATGGACGAACCTTGAGGGGATGGCATGGGAAGAGACTGCCTAAGGGGCACGGGGTTCCCTTCCGGGCTGATGGAAACATTCTGGAACGAGGTGACGGTTGCAACGGGAACGGGAACATACTCAATGCCAATCAACTGCACACTCCGATAGGGCCTCACTGGTACACTTTGTGTTGTGTGTATCTTACCGATTTAAAACAAGAAGCCGGTGTGGCCGAGCCCTGTGGGGGGCAGTGCCTGAGGGTGTCCCCGTCTCGTTGGGGGAGTAGGGGGTGCCCTGTGAGCAGGAAGTTCTTCGTGGAGACCCTGTGCCCTGGGCTGAGCCGGGGGTGGGGTGGGAACAGGGGCGATCGGGCTGCGGTGCTGATCCCTGCCCCCTCTTGGGAGGGGCTGTGTTGGAGGGTCTTTTTGTTGGAGAGGACAGTCCTTCCAGGTCTGTGCCTGAGGACAGGACAGGGGGCAACTGGGACGATAACCAGGATACAGGCCCAGGAGAAACGGTCATTCTCGCCGGGCACCCAGGGGCCCGGGTGCGCCACTGTGTCCAAACCCAGGTGACACGAGGTGGCAGATGTGGCCCGGCGGCCTGTGGATGACGTGGCACGGGACGTGGCACGATTTGGTAGGTGATGGGGCGTGACAGACGGGATGCGGCCTAGTGAGGGCGGAGATCTGGGCCTGTGTGACTTAGGGACCCACATGCCCTTCCCTCTGTGCCGCTGTGCTGGCTCCGTCCTGCTTCCCCCGCTCCAGGGGAGGCTTCTCAGTGGCTGCCTGAGACAGGACAGTGGGTTCGGGAAGGCTTGGCAGGCACCCCAGGCGCTGGGCCGCCCACCCCTCCCCGCTTGCCTGCTGGGGCCACAGGTGCAAGCTGTTTCCCGGGCAGGTGCTGGTGGAACTGAGTCCCAGGGCACCATCCGTGGGGAGGTGAATCCCCAGAACAGACAGGGTGCCCCTCCCCGGGCAGGGCACCGGCAGTGGCAGGTCAGGGGGGCTGGAGACCAGCCCCCCTCCCATTTCCCTGGACAGGTCCCTGTGATTCCCCCACCACGTCCGCATCAGTCCCTGCTCGTGTCTGCAGCAGAAACCAGGAGACGGGGTAGTGTGCAGGCTGCCCCCACTCTGGGGGAGGGGTGTCATGCCTGGGCTCAGGCTAGTCACCCTGCACGGACCTGCAGCCCACCAAGCCGGTGTGGCTTACGCTGGTATGTGCAACACTGGGGCTGTGTCCCCACCGCCTGGCCTCAGGGACCCCCCTCCAAGCATCCTCAGGCCTGTTGTGGCATCTCAAGACAGGAGGCTTGGCCAGGCCAGGGCCGAGGGGGGTGCCCAGAGTCCCAAGGCCTAGCTGAGGCAGCGGCTGCCCCCAGCCCCCCACCCGGCAGGTCCCCTCTGCCAGACCTCATCCATTCTGGGCACTGTGCCTCCCTGGCCTGCCCTCTTTCACCTGATCGTGGGCGTGAGGGTCTGGGTACGCCCCCTCTGACCCCTGGCTCTTCCTAAGTCTGCATCACACTTTCTTGGTCTCTGGTGAGTGCTCCCAGCCCTGGCCCAGGATACCCCGGGGCATTGCTGGCAGCTACGTTCCAGGGCTGGGCAGGTGATGGCCTAGATGTGGGGAACAGCTGTGGCCTCCTCGACCAGGGAGTCACCCAGACCAGGACTGGAAATGAGGCCGGGGTGGGTGGGAGCGCGGACTGTCCCCTGGGGCGCCCTTGATGCCCCTTGCCCCAGAAAACCCCAGAGGCTGCTTTGGGGTTGGGGGCACAGCAGCCAAGGAAGGTGGGCTCTGTTCCCAGCATCCAGTTCCAGGACGGAGCAGGCCAGGGGCTGGGGCAGACGGGCCTCAGCCAGGAGGAGCTGGGAACTGGGGCCTCTGCAGGCCTTGAACTCGACAGAGGCTTCCTTTTCCTCTATGAGTAGCTCAACTGTTGCCCAAACCCTGCTTTCGGCTAGGAAGCAGGTAAGGAAGGACCCCTGTGTTTGTCTCTGTCCAGAAGCCCTCCTCCTCCTGGTGACAGCACCTGCCTTTGCTCTGGGTGCTGGGTGGTGTCCCAACGGGGCACAAGCTGTGGCCCCTCCATTCCCTGCCTCCAGGGCCACATGAATGTGACGGAGGCCCTTCAGAGCCTTCCCGGGGTCAACATACAGATATCTCAGTCTTGGGAGCCCTGTGGCTGCTAAGCTGGAGACATAGGAAGACACGCCCTAGCGGACACAGTCTCTCTCAGGCAGAGAGAGAAAAGGAGGCACCAGAACGGGGGAAGCAGAACCAGGAGGGGAGCCCCAACAGCCTGACCGAGCGCCTGGATCCGTGTATACCTGAAGCCTGGACATCTGCTCGTAGACTCGTGCCCTGAGCGAGTCAATTGCCTCTTTTCACGTAAACTGGTTTAAGCTTCTGTGACTTGCTACCCTGAGCCCGATTGACCCCACTGGCACGTGGACACTTAGTGAGCATCTGTGGGGACACACGTTTCTGGGGTACATGTGGGGGATACTGCTGTCCTCGATAATAGCCACGTTTTTCTCTACTAGAGGGGTTTGTATTTTCAGCCCAAGGTGTCTCGCTCCACAAACGACACGGAAAGCCTCTGTCTGGGCTCACCTGTGGCAGCCAGAGCCACCGGATGGAGCCAGGCCCCCCAGCGGTGCTAGCACAGGTCCGCCATCTGCGGTGAGACTAGACGTGCCCATCACACAGAGCCCCACAGAGGAAGAAGGGCCCTCTTGTTACCAGCGCCCCGGGAAGGCTGCTCCCGCGAACACCGGAGCTGAGCACCGCCCCCACGGGCTCAACCCACTCGGGACGGCGCCCTCTGGGAGTGGCAAGGATGCCACCTGGACCTTCCCTTGGATGTCTGCTCCAAATCTTAGGGGAGACATGTCTTGTGTTTGCCGCCCCCCTCACTTGGCACGTCCTGATTCCCCACTACCCCTCAAGTTTGGGGGCCCCTATGAGGGATGTCTCGTCTGTGAACAGAGGCAGGTGACCGGGAGGATCATGGGCTTGGAGGGCAGGTCACAAGAGGCATGGTAGGGGACTTGGGGACAAGGGACAGACCTGGGAGAGTGAGGGGGAGGGTCTGCCGGCAGCTGGGCGAAGTAGCCAGCACCCTCCCAAAGGCCGACAAGGCACACTCTGCCCCTGCCGGCCCCGGCCTTGACCTTCTCTTGGGCTCTGAAGCTGTGCACCCCTCCCACCCCTGCACCTCCACGGGCTTTCCTTCAGCCGACAGTCACCTTTTTGCTCTCCCTGTGTCCCTCCAGGCAGCTCCCGTGGGCACCCGTATCACGGTGGACCCGTGGTCAGGGACATGGGTCTTCTTGGCACCCGTGGGCCCTTGGGAAGTGTCTGCCGAGAGAAGGAAGGAGGGGCGGGCTTCCTCACTCTCCTGACCCTGTTCTGTCACCAGACCCTGCCGCTGGCAGCCTGCAAACTAATTAGGGCTTCTTCTGGATTACCTACATTTTGCACCTCTCCCTCTCTTCCTTGTCCCAGTCCTGTCCTTTGGGGCCAGGGGCCAGGGTCAGGCTCTGGCTCACCTGCCAGAAGGGAAGACAGGATGGCTTTGTGATAGAGGCACGGACGGTGCTCTGCGGGAAGGGAGCTCCGGAGACCCTTCGAAGCCAGGCTCGGAGCGTGGCCCCTGGGCTTGGGTCTGGATCACGTGCACAGATTGTGTGAAGAATTCAGATTTAAAAAGACCTACTTTCCGGTCAGACAACTTCCTGCTACAGAGCAGATGGGGCGGGGGCATCCGAACAACGCATTTGCACACCCCAGGTTTTCAGTGAAGGCCGGGCACCGAGCCAGGCACCAGGCCAACCCCTTTCACCCTCGGGCCCTGCTCAGCCCTGCAGCCACCGGGCCGGCCCTGCCCAGGGCGGGGCGCAGCGGACGGGTGTGGCTACGGACTCAGGACTTCAGGCTGATCTCTAAGCCACTTATCTAGAGAAGGAGGGAGTGTCACCAGGAAATCAGGAGAAGCCTAAGTTCTTGGCCAGCTGGGCACAAATTCTCCAGGCAGTGGCAGCGGGTCCACCGTGAGCCCTGATTTATGCCCCACTGAGGAGGGCGCTGGCAGCAGATGAGGGCCCTAACTGCAGAAGGCCGGGGGCAGGGGGGAGGAGAGGAGGGAGGGAGGGCAGCTCCCCAGAGCGTGCTTCCTGCCCTCAAGGTCCAAAGGGCTCTGGCTGGAAGCTAGAAGCTCCAGGGCTCCTGATAGCTGACCAGGGCGGGTGTCCCTCTGCTCCCTGGGGACTAGAGCTGGGAGAAGAGCCCCGGCCCCCGGCCCCCGTGGCTTGTGTATTTTGAAGGGAAATGAGGCCCTGGGCTGTGCAGGGGACCTGGAAATGAGGACCCAGGGCTCTCTCCTCCTTTCCTCCTGCCTCCCCCTCAACTTTGCCATCACGTTCATCCATAAACACACAAAGGAGGATCCGGGCCTGGGCCCCAGGTCAAATTCCAGGGAAGGGCTTGCCCTACCCCGCACACCTAAGGTTAGCTGGGGCTCCAAACCCTCAGATGGCTGGTGTAGGCACTGGCCTGGTGTCTTCGTGTGTGGCCTTGTTCTGTGGCCTTGGTGTACCTGGGGATGGGCCCAATCAGGTCTGTGGTGACCTGTGGGATAGGAGAGTCAGGCCTGCAGCCTGGTGCCCACCGTGGACCTTGGGCAGGCATGAAGGGATCCCGGCTGGTGAGGTGGGCGTTCTGAGGGTCCCCCCAGGCCCCCTCCCATCCCCACAGGAGTACTCAGGTCTTCACAGAGACCACTCACCCCCTTGCCCGTTTCCTTCTGCTCTGCTGCTGGCCCTACCCCCCCAGCCCCTTCCTCCTTCTCCTCCTCCTTTCCCCCTCCTTTCTTGCCTCATTTTCCTCTTCTCCCTCCACATTTCCACTTCTCTAAGTCCTGGACCTAGGTGGGCACTGACAGCTGGCGTCGGACCTGCTGGATTCAGAGGAATGTCACTGACCCCGAGTCTGCGGCCTTGGGTCCATTGCTTCTGGGACGCACCTGCCAACGCCCAGGACACTCACCTTTCCGACTACGCGTCATGCGCCTCTCCTCTGGAGCAGTGGGCGATGCCACAGAGTCCCCAGGGCCTTGTCCTGGACACAGTGACCATTCGGTTCCAACCTTGCCCACTCCCCTGCCATCTGGTCCTCATGCTGAGTCTTGTCCGTCTCATTGAGATCGCAGAGCATCACCCGCACACCTTGCGCCCATCCCACAAACGTTCCCCGAGGACCCACTGTGCACCTCATGCCCTACTTGTCAGGTAGAACAGCGGGCAAGGGAGTTAGTGCCATCTGCAGCCGGGGACATGGGCAAGGAGCAAGCAGCCCATGAACGAACCACGTGAGGTCTCGGGGATGAGAGCTCTGAAGAGAAATGTAGCCAACGAGCCACTGGGGCAGAGAGCCGGGAGACCTCTCTGTGGGGGAGACCCTCCGGGGCAGATGGAGTCACAAGGGCAAAAGGCCAGAGGGCAGGTGTGGTGACCTGTGTGTTTAAGGAGCAGAGAGGGGTCAGAGTGCAGGACAGCAAGGGCAGAGGAACCTGGACATTGTGGGAGGGGCAATGGGAACTGTCATGTCTGCTGAGCAAGGTGGACATCCGGGCTGCCGTGGGGACTGTGGTGACCTAGAGGAGGTCAGAGCCCGTGTGGGGTGAGGAGGGTGGCGGCAATCACGGGAGATTGGTTATATTGGGGGGGGGGTACTTTGTGTGTGTGTGCATGTACATGTATGCTTGTGCATATATACACTCCCCAGCTCCTGCTGCTGAAGCAATGGTACTCCAGTAACAGTGAGTACACCTGCAGCCCTGATCCTGGCTTCTAAACACCACTCCCCACTAAAAGGAACCAGGACTTCTCGCAGAAATGGCTGAGCTCAGGGCTGGGCAGGGAGGGTCTAAATTGAACCGGGAATATCCTGTGCCAGGAGAGGAGAAGGGCTCTGGGAATGATGGGGACATGCTTGAATGCTGATAGGAAGGCCCCACAGAGTGGGGGGGGGGGGACCACGAATGCAGCCCACACCTGGGTGGGAAGGTATGGGCTCCCTGCTGGAAGGATTACACACAGGCTGGGAGGAGCAGAGGCCTGCATCTGGCCTGGGTTGATTAGGGTCAGGGACTGCAGGCTCTGAAGGGAGGAAGGCAGTGGGTGCGTGGTTGTTGCAGCGGGGGAGCCAGGGGTCAGCTGGAAAGAAAGAGGTGGTGGTTGGGGACTATTCCACTGACTTTCCTGGGGGTGTCTACAGGCTGCGCACATATGACCCATGTCCTCCTCCTACCTGACCCCACCTGAGGGGCTTCATTTCTCAGCGGCCTTTGCGGAGGTGGGCCACGCGTTTCCCTCCCGACACTCTTCGGTGGTCACACGTCCCTGCCCAGGCAGCCATTCCGAAGAGAAGTGCCTTGGGCTTGACCTCCCGAGGCCACACTGCTCACACCTGCCCAAGCTCCCATGAGCCCCGGGACCGGCCCCGTCCACCGGGTGGCGGGCGTCCACTCCTGGGTGAGCAGAGGCTGGGCATCTGCGGAGGCGGACCCGGTCGAGCAGGGGTCCCTCTGGGATTTGGTCAGCTCGGTTGCACCCCCAGGCCTGAGGGCTGGCTTGGGTTGGGTGTGTGCACATGTGGGTGCCCGTGCAGAGTGCAGATGTGGGGTGCCGAATGCAGAGTGCAAGTGCAGGGTACTGAATGCAGGGTGCAGGATGCCAGGCGGGAGTACTCGGCACGTGTGCGGGATGCGCGTATGGGACACGGGTGTGGGGTCGAGACAGTCCCCACCTCTGGTCCTGCGGCCTCCACTCACATCCACTTGGCGGGGAAGCGAGCGGGTCGGCTCAGGGCTCCCCGCGCAGTCCCTGGGCCACCAGCGAGGCTGGTGCCCGGGCCACCAGGGCTGGGGGGGGGGGGGGGGGCCTTCCGGAGCCCGTTCTCCTACGGCCAGCGCGGCCCCTTTAAGCCGCTCGCGCACGCTCCCGGGGTGGGCGCAGGGAGGAAGCGCGCGAGCGTGCGCGCGCCGGGGCCGCGGCCGGGCCGTGCGTGCGCGCGCGACGTGCGCGGTGACGCGGCGTGGGGTTTCCCGAGGCTGCGGGCAGGGGCCGCCGCGCCCATCCCGATGGCTGGAGGCGTCTGAGGGGCGGACGGAGGCGGCGGCGGAGCGGGAGCGGGAGCGGGAGCGGGCGCGGGCGCGGGAGTGGAACAGCCGCCGCGGGACCGGACCGAGCCTCGCCGGCGCACCTGCCCGCAGCGCCCGCGGAGCGGCCCGAGCGCGACCACCTCCAGAGCGGCGGCCGAGGCGGCTGAGGCGGCTGAGGCGGCTGAGGCGGCTGAGGCGGCGGGGCGCGGGCGCGTCAGGCGGGACGAGGTGAGCGCGGCAGCCCCTGCCCCGCGACCCGGGCCACGGCCCCTCCCCACAGTCGCCTGCCAGGAGCCGCCCCGCCCCCACCCTCCCCGCCCCCACCCCGCCGCGGGGCCGCGTCTTCCTGCCCCGCCCGGGTGGGGTCGCGGGCCGGGAGCGGGCGGGGACCCTGCGGGCCTCGGCTGGGGCCGGGGTCTGGGCGGTGGTCCGGTGTCCCAGGTCCGGGGCTCGGGATGTGCGGCCGGGGTCTGGGCTCTCTGGCCGGGATCAGGGTCCGGATTTCGGGCCCTGGGGCCAGGGTCGGAGGGGCTGGAGGCTAGGGTCTTGGGGCGGGGGCTTGGGGCCCTGAGGCCAGGTCTGCGATCCGCGTTCTGCGGGGTCCTGGTTCCAAGCCCGCGGTCCTGGCTTCTCGGTCTGGGGTCCCGGGTCGGGGTCCGCCGTCCTGGGTCCTGAGTCGCGGTCCGCGGTCTGGGACCCGGAGTCCGGGGTCCTGGGTCGGGGTCCGCGGTCCGATCCGGCCCGATCTCACTGGGGGCTGTGCGCCGGAGGCTGGCCGGGGAGGAGGTGCGCTGGGCCGGGGTCTGCAGGCCGGCCGGGTCGGGGCCGCGAGAACAAAGGGAGCGGCGGGGTTCTGCAGGGGGTCGAGGTGCTCGTCCCTTGCCTCGGAGAAACGCTCTTTTAAATACACCTTTTCTGGGGACTCTGAAGTTAGTGCTTGCTGGTGACACGATGAAGAAAGGGGGACAGTGAAATGAGGAAGCTGAGGCCCGGCCAGCGGCTGCCCGCGGGTGGCAATTCGGGGTGGATTTAAGGCAGAAACAAAGAGCTGTGCCGGGAGGACCGAACGGTGCGATCCTCGGCTATTTTCGTTTTTACCGAAAAGTGGGAGGCAGCCCCGTCGCGAGCCCGTCGTCGTTTTCCCCTCGCCGGGCGCGGAGCCCGCGGGGCGGGGCGGGGGGCCCGGGAGGCCGGGCGGCGGCGGCCCCCGCGGCGGGGCCGGGCCGGGGTCCGCGCGCCCCCGCGCCCCCGCGCCGAATGAATGGCTCGGGCCAGGCCCCGCTACAAGATGGCGCGTCGCCGCCGCTGCCATTGTCAGCCGCCGCGCGCTCCCGGCCGCCTGCGCCCCGATTGTGCTTTGGGCCCCATTTACATTATTTAGAAGGGCCAGGGTGGGAGGGAGGGAGGAAGTGACCCCGGGCTGCGTGTCGCCCTTCGTCCTGCGAGCTTTTCGGTGGCAGCGGTGGGGGTGGGGGAGGAGTTGAGCTGAAGATTCCACCCGGGTGGTGGCTGAGCCATTGGACTTTTGAAGACACCCCCCCCCTTCACCCCCCGTATTTTTCTTTGCGAATTATGTTAGGTTCAGAAGGTATTGAAGCGTGTCTTAAGTCCTTTAAATTATATAGTTAGCATACGGAAGTAGTACTGGCTGTATCTACTTAATTCCTCTTTGTGGAAGCTTTTTAGTTTGGATTGTGAGATTTCATTTACTGAAGAAAAACAGCGATGTATGAATTTTTATGTTGGGAAGGGAAGTTACTGGACATTGACAGCTACGGAATACATGACTGAATTTGTGTGTCAACGATGTAGACCTCTTAAACTGTGGTTTTAGTTGGGGGGTGTTTTTTGTGTGTGTTTTCGTTTTACAATCCATCTGATAACAGTGATCTCAATATTTGATGATTAAGCAGCTGCTTATGAGATTGATTATTAACTAAGAAAACGTGTAGATTATTTTTATGATTACCAAGTAAATGGAAGTAGTATTAGCTTTGTAAGAAGTTCCTTTTAAGTCTAGACAGTGGGTAAGGTCTTTAGAGTGTTAGCAGTAAGGTTTTTACGTGAATTCTTTGCTTTTGAATTTGAAGCTTTAATCTTTTTTGGAGGTAGAGAAGTAAGGTCTTAGTCTGAATTCTGCTAAGGTAGATAGAGTCTATTCTAGATTCTTCCGGAAGGTATATATTGCAACAAGAAAGTGAATAGGCAGTTCCTTTTTTGCTTCCTTACTAATATTGGGTGTGTGGGTGGGGACAGAGTTGGTGCCACCAACATGGAAACAGTCTGAGAACCTCCACACAGCACAATTGGATGGTAGCTTCTGGCTTGATTGAACTCTCTAACGACTAGACTTGGCCAGAAATGGAGAGCAACTGGGGTGGTTCATTAGAGGCCAACTCGTCAGACCCTGTAGGGGGTGGGGGGGGGGGTGGGGGGTTGGGGGTGAGGTCTCCAGTCTTTGGAGGCTGTGAGGCCCGACTGCAAGTCTGTCCCGAGGTTAGTGCTCCCGGCCTCGCAGGCATTGCAAGTGCTACAAGGTTTTCTTAGTGAGAATTTGGGAAAGCAAAGTTAAGTTTTGTGACTGTGCCTGTGGCTTATTCCCATTTCTTTCTGCTGGGGAACCAGTGTTAGGGCTACATTTCATCTGCTGGAACGAATGTGTATGGAGGAGATCGTTCATGCAGTTTTGACTCAGAACTGACACTTTCTTAGATGAACACACCTATCAGACAAAAGCCTCTCCTCCAGTAAGGTACTGGAGTTCACAGCAGGGCTGTATTTAGATCACCAAAGAGGTGCTCAATCATTTAATGTCCACTGAAGAACATTCATGATACCTTAGGAAAGATTTCTTGGTTTGATATTTTGAGTTACTTCTGTTTTTTTTTGGGGGGGGGGTTGAAGTAAGTTTCCTCAAATTTAATTTTAATCTCTAAACAGATTTAAAAGAGTGTTAAAAGCCTGCAGAATAATGTGTTGTCTTTTTTTAAGGACTAAAACTTAAAACCTCTTCAGATTTTTTCATGCTTAGTGACTTTGATTGCAAAGCTTGAATCACCTTGGTAGACTTCTAGTGACAGCTTGAGAAAGAAAGGGACTGATTTTATGAGGAGTTAACTTTTATTTTTTAAAGCTTTGTTCTGTTACATTGCTAAAAATTTCTGTTGTCCATTGGTTTGATTGAAAAAGTTGTATTTCTCCAAATAGCTTTGAGAAAGGTCTTTAGGATATCTGTAGACTTACCTACCATCAGTTGGCTTTTTAGCGAATACATACTTTAATGAGTAACACTGATTTGATTTTAGACCTGTGGTATTGGCATCTATCTTCATTGGGTTGTTTTTTTTCTCTCTGCCCGTGTTGGTTTTTCTGGCTCATGTTGCTTTCCAAATTGGATTAAATTCTTACTGTCTACAGACTTTGGCTTTGAAAAGCATTAGTGGATTGGTAACAGATATCCTCAATTTTATTATCTGGGCTTGACCATATGGCATGCTATATTATTTTGAAACCCCTATTAGTGTGAGTCCAGTAAGGCAGTGAACAAAAAATCTTCAACTCCTTTAACGCTGGGAAAAATTCTGATCGCAGGTTTGCATTCATTGCTCTGTGGTTAGAGAAATTATGAAGCAGATGGGCCAGTTAAGTGTTTGGTTTTGTGAACATGAAGGGGTAAAAGGAAGCTTAGATTGAAACAGGTCAGATACGCATTTCACAAACGGACAGACGCGTTTGTGACACTGGAAGGAAGGGCGGTCTAAGTGTGTGTGGGGGGGTGTGTATACATTGAGTAACTCGGCATCATGTTGACTATTCTGGGAAAAAAAAAAAAAAAAAAGAATACCATTTCTTTTTAAAGCTATGGGTGTTGTTCCAGAACTCTTATTTAGGAAATATAGACAATCTATAGACCTTCAGATTGGTCAGAGGATTTAGTGGAATGCTAAAAGCTTTTTAAACCTTTTAGCCCTCCTGTTCTTGTGGCAGTGCCTGCCTGGCATTAGGTGCCACAGTAATCGATGGAAAGAAATTACTGCTGGCCTCCAGTGATCTAGAAAAGCTTCCCGTTTTGTAGAGCAGTGTTGTTTTCTTTTTCTTTCTCTCTCTCTCTCTCTCTCTTTTTTTAAGACTTAAGTATCTGCTTATTTGACTTTTTGAAATTTTAAATTTTTTAAAATTAGAATTTCTGGGCAAAACCATTTTTTTTTAAGTTTGTTTATTTATTTATTTAGAGAGAAAACACCAGCGGGGGAGGGGCAGAGAGAGGGACAGAGGATCCGAAGCGGGCTCTGTGTTGACAGCAAAGAGCCCGATGTGGGGCTCGAACTCATGAACTCTGAGATCGAGACCTGAGCTGAAGTTGGATGCCTAACTGAGCCATCCAGGTGCCCCTGGGGAAAACCATTTCTACACGCATGGATTTAAAAGACAGGGGGCATCTGGCTGGCTCAGTTGGTAGAGCTCACCCCTCTTGATCTCGAGGTGTGAGTTTGAGCCCCACATTGGAGGTAGAGCTTACTTAAAAAAAAAAAAAAAAGAATCTACTTCTGAAATCATTGTTGCACTATGTATTAACTAACTTGGATGTAAATTTAAGAAATAAAAAAAAGTAAATAAAAGATCAAGTCAGGGTTATCTGGGGTAATTTTAAAGAGATTATTCAGTTGAACCTATATTGCCACTGATAAAAGGTTATGATTTAATAATGGCCCTCCTTCCTAGGGTGGCTGTTAGTTGACAGATGTGTGAAGCTCTTCGAGCAGCGCCTTGCCCACAGGACGCCCATTAGCCATTTCTGCTGCTGGTGGCCTTGCTTTGTAAAAATTTCCTGAACCGTGATCATGTTAGATAATGTAAGAAGACAGCTTACTGAAAGATTTGTTTTTTCTTTCTTCCAAATGGTTCCCGAGGAATATCATTAATTTGGGGAACGGAGCAAATGTGTCAGCTGTCTTTAAAAATCCCTGTCATTTATTTACCACCCCACTTTCTCCTGAGTCTTCTCACATTGTTTGCTTTTCTTGAAGGACTTTCTTTACCTTTATAGTAGAATTTTGATCCTATTTGAAATTTGGATCCTATTTGAATTTTGATCCATTTTGAAAACTGGCAGAATTATTTTTTTTTAAAGATTTCACCACAGCCTGAATGATGACTTGTTTTGATTTTACAAAACTTTGGTGTCCCTTGATTTGCCAATTAATGACAGTAATAATGAAATATTTTTCATATATTCTTATGAATACTATAACTGGAAATTGGTTTAACAAGTGCTTATTCAGTACCTTGTCTGGTAGGTGCTGAGGCTATAAACTGCCATAGAGTGGGCGTGGCCCAGGGCCTCTCTGAGTTTATTGTTCGATAGAGAGCCTCACAAGCAGAAATGCAAAGGAGAAATGCACGGGCAGTGGGTTACAGGGTCAGCTAGGGTTCAGTGACTGCTTCTCAGAAATAAAGTGTTTTAAGTTGAGACCTGAAGCACCCTATATCTGGAGTGTGTCTGTCATGCATTTGGCGGGTGGAGGGGAAGGAAGGAGTGTTCCAAGGTGGGGGAGATGGTGTGTGTCTCACGCAGCCACCGATTGGCCTCCTTCACTCCCTGTGTCTCCACCCAGAACAGCGTCTATTGCGTGGTGGTGGTAGGTGCTCAGCGATTCCTTATCAGAATGAAAGAGAGCACAACAGCTCATCCAGGGATGGAAGTTCCAAAGGGCTGGAGGGTGGTAAGAAATGGACACTGAGAGCTCACAGTCTTAGGAAAGAGTTGCACTTTTACCTCAAGGGCTCTAGGGAGCCTTTAAAGAGTTTCAAAGAGCAGATTGAGGGGCGCCTGGGTGGTGCAGTCGGTTAAGCATCCAACTTTGAGGTCGTGATCTCATGGTTGGTGTGTTTGAGCCCCGCGTGGGGCTCTGTGCTGACAGCTCAGAGCCTGGAGCCTGCTTCAGATTCTGTGTCTGCCTCTCTTTCTGCCCCTCCCCTGCTCACACTTTGTATCCCACCCGCCCCCCCCCCCCACAAAAACATTTAAAAAATTAAAAAAAAAAAAAAAAAAAAAAGGCAGATTGACCTAATCAGGACCATGGCATGGTACTTGAGCTTGGAGCGTGTTCAGATGAGAAAGGAAGACTATGGTCAGAGCTCCCGAATGGGGTGCTTGGTGTAGAGATGAAGGCGTCTGGACTGGGGTGGTAAAGCTGGTGACTGAAAGATGGGGCGACTGAATGGAAGGTAACAAGAGAAAATGACCTCAGGAGTCTCTGTCCTGGGCATCTGGATGGCTCTTTGGCATTTACTGAAATAAGGAGCAGGAGCTGGGGGGGTGGGGTGTGAGTTGAGTTTGAGGACACTTGAGGCATTCCCATGGCCTCCAGCAAGGGTGGCTCAGCCTTAAGCTTTCTGCTGTAAAGCTCTTCTCCCAGAAGTTCCTTGTACTGTTCACTCCTTCATTCAGGTCTTTCTTCGTGGACTCCCTCCTCAGAGGGTGTTCTCTCATCTCATGAATCTCTACCATTTAAAAAAATCTTTTTTTTTAATGTTTATTTATTTTCCGGAGAGAGAGAGAGAGAGCCACTAATCTCAACCATTTTTAACCTGCTCTGCTTTCCTAGTCCTTGTGCTGATCTCCCTGCCAGTTCTAAGCTCCACGAAGACTAGAAGTTTGGTACACTACAGTATTACCAAGTCTCTGAAACAGGACGCGTGAGAAATATTTGGATTTTGAATATGTGAATGTGGAGCTCTGGAGGAGTGGTCTGAATTGGGAGGCGGGCCTTTCAGAGTTAACAGTATTTAGATGGTGATTGAAGTTTTGGAAATAAAGATTACTAGGAGCCGCGGGGGCGGGGGGGGGGGGAGTTCTTAAAGTGTGATCTGTGATTTATTTTTTATTTGTTATTAAAATTTTTTTAACATTTATTATTTATTTTTGAGAGACAGCGCATGAGCGAGGGGAGGGAGGAGCAAAGAGAGGGAGACACAGAATCTGAAGCAGGCTGTAGGCTCCGAACTGTCAGCACAGAGCCCAAGGCGGGGCTCGAACCCACAAACCGTGAGATCATGACCTGAGCCTAAGTCCGATGCTTAACTGACAAAGCCACCCAGGCGCCCCAGATTTTTTTATTTTTAATTTTAATAGATTTTTCTTAAGTAAACTCCACATCCAACATGGGGCTTGAACTCACAACCCCAAGATCAAGAGTTGCATGCTCTACCGACTGAGCCACCCAGGTGCCCCCTCAAAGTCTGATCTGTGACTCCTGTGGGTCCCTGAAACCCCTTTCAGGATCCATTCCATCAAAGCTACTTATACAGTCATTAAGATGCTATTTGACTTTCACTGTGTTGACGTTTGCATTGATGGCACACGAGCAGTGGTAGGTTAAACTGCTCGTTCTTCAACACAAATTAGGGCTGTGGTATGAAACCAGTTATAGTATTTATTGTAGTCGTAGTATTCTTCATCATCATGAACTTGTGTTTAGAGAAATCCAGTTTAATATCTGATGAAGCATAAAAGTAAACATTATTATACTTTAACCCCGATACCTGTTTTCTTCCCATCTGTGAGGCAAAATGGGAACTAGGCCTAAAGCGCGAGTGCACCCCAACTACAGCAGCCTCTCCTGGACTGTGCCACACACAGCATTGGAGGAAGAGCTGGCAGAAAGGGATGGCCGTTTAGACAGGGGTTTTTGTATGGCAGATACTTTCTGAAAATTAACGAAGCAAACCAGATATTTCAAGGAACATTACTGACAGTATTGTTGGCAGTGATAAAATTTGAGCTTTCAGATGGAAATTCGAATTTTGGAAAACTTGATTCTGCTATCATGAGCTTGACAGCTTCCCAGTATTTAAAGACTTTTCTTGTAGGTGATGGTACTTAGGAATGTTTCTTTTTAATATTATGTAATGAAATGTGTCAACATTTGGAAGATTTGCTTAATTCAGTGAACTGGTAGTTTCCCAATGGCCTGTGTGTGATGCTACAAACTCACAGATGGTGAAAGATCCATTCAGAGCACAAATCCCACGGAATTTAAGATGTAATGGTATTAAAAATTAATTGACACAGTTTCAGATTCCACATCAGAACTTCCCTTTAGGATGCTTACCCACTTGTCAAGTTTTGATGTAGTATCAGAGAAGACTGCATGTTTATTTGAAATGGCTGTTGGGGCGCCTGAGTGGCTCAGTCGGTCAGGCATCCGACTTCAACTCTGGTCACCATCTCGCGGACTGAGTTTGAGCCCCCTGTCGGGCTCTGTGCTGACAGCTTGGAGCCTGGAGCCTGCTTCGGATTCTGTGTCTCCCTCTCTCTCTAACCCTCCCCTGCTTGCGCTCTGTCTCTCTCAGTAATAAATAATAAACGTTAAAGATTAAAAAAAAAAAAAAGAAATGTCTGTTAAAATACTCCTTCCTTTTCCAACTATGTGTCTGTGTGAGACTGAATTATCCTCATATACTGCAACCAAAGCAAGACATTACTGCAGCAGATTGCAGAAGCAGATGTGAGAGGGGTGCCTGGGTGGCTCAGTTGGTTGAGCTTCAGCTCGGGTCATAATCTTGCAGTTCGTGAGTTTTCGTGGGGCTCTGTACTGACAGTGTGGAGCCTGCTTGGGATATTCTCTTTCTCCCCCTCTCTCCCTCCCCCTCCCCCACTTGTGCCTGTTCTCTCAGATAAAACAAAAATTAAACAAAAAAGAAACAGATGTGAGAATTTAGCTCTCTCCTCTTGAGGTGGACATTAAAACAGGTAGGCTAAATAAAATGTAAAATACTGCTGTCTTTTCATCAGATTACTTCTTAGTTATTTTTTGAAAAAATGTTCTTTATGGTAACATGTAATAGGCTTATTAAACGTTTTGAAAACTTTTGTGTTTTAATTTCTAACATAGTAAGTATATATAGATATAACCCACAGGGACAAAAGCCCTCTGATTTTCAGTAATTAAGAGTGTGGAGGGAGCCTGAGACCAAGCCATCTGAACAGCAGGGATTTGGAGAGCAGTGTAGTGGTTAAACCAGCTGGGCCACATCTAGGGCACTGGCCCAGGGTGACTGCGGGACTGGAGACAGGCACTGTGTCTCCCCTTTCCCCTGCTGTTTGCAGCATTAGAGGTGTAGGATTGTGCCTTTTCCTGGGGAGAAGAACCCAGAGATTTCTGTAAAGGTTGAAAACCCACTGGTGCAGCTTGAGAGGAAGAGAAGCTCCTGAAGGAGTGACCAGAAGTTGGGAGAATATCAGAATACAGCATTGGAACGGAGGACAGTCTTGGGTGGGGGTGGGGTGGGTTGGACAGAGTAGCAAATCTGGCTGAGAAGCAGACTGGGACTATTCAATGCCAAGATTCCCCGGGGCCGAGGAGTGACAGTGGGGTGTGGGAGGCTCTGAAGCAAAGGGGTGGAGAGGCGTGTGAGGAGGGAGGGCTCCGTTCCACCCGATTTCGGATAGAGTAGCCTGGCATTGTCAGGTGTGGAGAGGAAGGGGGCTGGAGCGGGGAGCGGCAGTGGTCTGCTTATTCTGGGGGCTGAGCGGTGCCTGGGAGCAGCTGCTGTTGGGGCCAGGAGAGACACGACTCCACCCTGGGAGAGGGACGCCTGTCAGGTGGTGGGAAAGGCTGTGCTGAGAAGGAAGGCAGAGAGAGCAGGGCCCTAGAATTTCATTTTATTATTATGAAAAAATTTGTTTCAATTATTTAGAGAGAGAGCAAGAGCAGAGGGGCGGAGAGAGAGAGAATCCCAAGAAGGCTCTGCCCAGTTAGCATAGAGCCTGACTTGGGGCTCGAACTTCTGAGCTGTGAAATCATGACCTGAGCCAAAGTCAAGTCTTCTAAGTAATCTCTGCACCCGACCTGGGGCTCTAACTTACAACCCTGAAATCAAAAGTCACATGCTCTACCCACTGAGCCACCCAGGTGCCCCTTTAGAATTTCATTTTAAGGAAGGAGGTCGATGGGGAGCCTGGGTGGCTCAGTCGGTTAAGCAGCCGGCTTCGGCTCAGGTCATGAGCTCACGGTTTACATGAAGTATGTTGGGAGAAGTACTTTAGGATTTCCGTGTTGAAATGAATTCCTTCAAACCTTGACCCTCTGGGACCTCCACTTGGCATTCCCTTGGCAGTAGATGGCCTTCCATTTTGCCCTGTTGGTGATGATCCTGGTGCTGTTCAGGTTTGTGGGTGCCTCCGGTGCCAGGCACCGTGGTAAGAACTCACATCAACTCGGAGGTGGGTACTGTGAATAGCCGCATTTCAAAGCTGGCTTAATGGATGGGGGGCGCAGGCAGTGGAACCCATATTTGAACCTGAGTCATTTGCCTCCAGAGCTCTTAATTCTTACACTGTGGACCCTCCAACATGAGCTGTTTCCCTTCCCCTTTCATCTCAGAAGACTTCTGTGTGGGCATCTGCTCCTTCATGTATTATTAAAGGGAAGATCCTTCCGCTTGAAAACATATTTACCAACAGTTTTATCTTTAGTTTCTTCTTCAAGGGTTCTGTTCGACCTTCAGACATGACTAAATGACCAAGTCTGTTTTTTTTTAAGTTTTGTTTTTATTTAAATAATCTCTACGCCCAACATGGGGCTTGAACTCATGACCCTGAGACCGAGAGTTGCATGCTCTTCTTACTGAGCCAGCCGGGCGCCCCTAACGTGACTACGTCTTATATAACTTAACCCCCTAGTTAATCTTGGTATCTTCTCTGGCCACTCCTCAGGCAGGCGATCTGTTTCCACTGCTTCAATTCTGTATCCTGTCCTCATCCTCTGAAGATCTTTCTTCCCGTTCCTGTTGTTTTTATAAAGATGCCCTTTTCAGTAAATCCATTTTAATCTTTAATTTTTGCATTTTATTTTATTTTTTTTATTTTATGTTATTTTTATTTATGTTTACAATGAGTGAGTGACCTTGTGAATGCAAGCCGGGGAGGGGGAGAGAGAGAGAGGGAGGGAGGGAGGGGGGGGAGAGAGAGAGAGAGAGAGAGAGAAAAAAAAAACTTTAAGCAGGGGCTCCATCTCACAACCCTGAGATCATGACCTGAGCCAAAATCAAGAGTGGACGCTTAACCAATTGAGCCACCCAGGCACCCCTAACTTTTACATTTTGAAAATAAAATGTTTAGTATGTTTATTACAGAAAATTAGGACTATAAAATGAGGGAGGATATGATTTCCCTATCAGGAAATAAGATTGTTATATTTCATTTGTTATGTATTATTTATATTCATTTTTTTAGAAGTTTATTCACTGTGGGGGGAGAGAGAGAGGGAATGTGGGTGGGGGAGGGGCAGAGAGCAAGAGAGAGAATCCCAAACAGGCTGACGCGTGGGGCTCAATATCATGAACCATGAGATCATGACCTGAGCTGAAATCAAGAGTCGGCTGCTTAACCAGCTGAGCCACCCAGACACCCCTATGTATATTAAATTCATACGTTTGTTTTGTATTGTTCACACGTAGAAGTGCAGAGATGTTTTTCCCCCAGATTGGGGATCACTGCATAGATATTTTCATTCTAGTTTTTCTACTTTGTTGCATATTATGTGTATTTCTGAATGTTACTCATATTGGAAAACATGAACTACATGGCAAAGATTGTCCTTTCTTTCCACTGCAGATTAGCTCTACCCATGTGTTGGACATCCTGGTTCTGCTGCTGCTTAGCTTTGAGGCCTTGAGTGAGTTACTTCTATTGCATGTTCTCATCTTGGGGTACCTGGAAGGCTTAAATGAGATGGTGCAAACAAAACGTTCACCCTTCTGCTTAGCAGGTGCGAGAACTGGCACGTTGGCGTCCAGTATCACTGCTGCTTAGGATGTTTGGCCCCTTGGCTTTTCCCCTTTCCTCATGTGCTTCTCCAGACTGCCCGTGCTCTCTTGTCTCTGTGCTTGCCGTCTTCATTAAGGTTTTCAGGGCTTCTCTGCTTGGCTTTCAAATGTTAACTCCATTATTTTCCTGTGGGTGCTATGACAAATGATCGCAAACTGAGGGGCTGAAACCACAAATTTACTCTCACAGTTGTGGAGGCTGGAAGTCTGAAACCAAGGTGTTGGCTGGGCGGCTTCCTCTGATGCTTCCTTCTAGCTTCTGGTGGTTGCCGGCAATTTGGTTCTCCTCTGTCTTCGCTTGGCCTTTTCGTCTCAGCATACGTCTCTGCTCTTAACGAGGTTTCCAGTCATTGGATCAGCGCCCACACTAACCCAGCATGACCTCACTTGAAGTTAACTAATGGTATCTGCAAAGACCCTTTTGCAAATAAAGTCACACTTACAGGTGGATAGTGATTTTTAGGGGATACCGTTCCAAAACCCACCGCAGTTACCTATAGCTTCATCCTTGACCCTGTTCTCCTTGAGGGTTCCTAACTCCTTCTTTGCCACATCTTTACCCTTCTTTCATGGCCAGACTTGTAAACTGAAGTCTCCGTTGCAAGTTGAAGAAACCAACACAAGAGAACTTAAATGGAAAGTTAAATGTTTTATAAGGATTCTTGATGTCTCTCACAGAACCAAAGTTCAAGAATAGAGGTGGGCTTTTCAGTCAATGTGGAGTCAAGGGATGAAAAAAACATTTGAGAATCTGTCCATCTCATTTCCATTTTCCTTGTTGGCAAGCACCTCTCTGCTTCTGCTTCAGGTAACAGTGCACTCCGAAATGGTCTTACTCCCCCCCGCCCCCCCCCCCCCCCCCCCCCCCCCCCGTTTTTAGTATATTCTGCCTCTTGGCATTGAACTGGGTTGACCAACACCACCTCTTTGAAACACTCTCCTCTCTCAGTTCCTGGCTCCTTCTTACCTTTTGTTTGTCCTTCTTGATTTCCTTCCAGCTTTCCTCTTTTACCTGGCCAGCATGTTCTCAGTTGTCTGGCATTTCTCAATCTTGAGTCTAGGATTCTTTCTGTCGTTTGGCTCTCCTTCGGTGATCATGTCTGTTCCCATCTGTTGTCTTTTTTGTTGTTGTTTTTTTGTTTAGGTTTGTTTATTTTGAGAGAGAGAGAGCAAATGGAGGAGAGGCAGAGAGGAGAGAGAGAGAGAGAGCGCGCTATCTCAGGCAGGCTCTGTGACGTCAGTGCAGAACCCGACGCGGGGCTCAAACTCATAAACTGAGATCATGACCTGAATTGAAGTCATCTGCTAAACTGACTGAGCCACCCAGGTGCCCCCATTGTCTTTTTTTTTTCTTTTTTAATGTTTATTTTTGAGAGAGAGAGAGAGAGACAGAGCACGAGTGGGGGAGGGGCAGAGAGAGGGAGACAGAATCCGAAGCAGGCTCCAGGCTGTCAGCTATCAGCACAGAGCCTGACGTGGGGCTTGAACCCGCAAACCGCGAGATCATGAGCTGAGCCGAAGTTGGATGCTTAACCTACTGAGCCACCCAGGTGGCTACCCCAGTTGTCTGTTTTAAAGGCTGTTTACTGATGTTTTGATGACTTTCAAATTTATCTCTCCAGCCTTTCTGACCTACAGACCCATCCATCCGCTTGTCAGCCCCACATCTCCATTCCTTTTGCCGTTTTCAGTGCTGAGTCACTAACCCTTTTAGGTCTCGGTTTGAGTGTCACCTCCTCACATAGGCTTTTCCTGGTCACCCCTCTTCCTAGCCACGTTGATTGGCCACACTTAACCACCTTTATGGCATTTCATCTCATATAGTGACAGAATAGTGAAAGTCCTGCCTCTTTTTTTTCCCTAACTGGCCCAGGTTGGAAGTAGAGGGCACCTCCATTGGGCTGTGTATGTGGGCAGGGCTGGTTCTGTGCATCTGACTCCCTGGAAGTGTCCATCAGTTCATCTGTAAGCCCAGGACTCGGGGATTTTAGACCAGTGCCCCAGCGAATCTGCCACACGGTCAGGCTTGGGGACAGTGGCCTATGAGACCATGTAGCCAGGACCTGAAGTTCTGGGCGGTTTTCTCAAGAATGGGTAAGAGAGTTATTGGCAAGACTGGGGGTCTCCTGCTGATGGGATTTGGGTTTGGGGTGGCTGCTGTGGACCCGGAGAGATGAGATGGGGGTGGGGAGGGCATCTCCTAGGCATTGGTGGAGTCAGCCTGGGAGTCTTGGTGCCAGATGCTGATTGGGAACGCTGTGAAATCGTGCTTTTTAAATCAATAAGTGGCCATCATGCTCTCTTTACATTTTCTTAAAATAAAGGAACTGACCAACACACATTTCCTGTCACTTAAAACTTGACATATTCAGGAAGAGGCTGAGCTGCTGAGGAACAGGCTGCACTCTGAGGAAGTTCCCTTAGGCTGTGAAAGAAGGGCTTTAAAATAGCTCTTGTAGTCCAAACATTTTGCTCCCAGATTTAGATAAGGCGAACTTAAAAACAGTAATAAAATTGAAAGCTTCTAAAATTGTTGAGATTAATTAATTAATTGTAAGTCAGTGGGTAAACGATTCTTTTTTTAAGGTTTTTTTTTAACATGTATTTCTTTTTGAGAGACAGAGAGACAGAGCATGAATGGGGGAGGAGCGGAGAGAGAGGGAGACGCAGAATCCGAAGCAGCTCCAGGCTCGAGCCGGCAGCACAGAGCCCGACGCGGGGCTCTAACTCACAAACCGCGAGATTGTGACTCGAGCTGAAGTTGGACGCTCAACCGACTGAGCCCCCCAGGCACCCCACGATTCTTTTTTTTTTTTTTAACAGCAGAGCAGCTTTGTAGGAACTCCTCTTGTTCCTGTACTGATTCAAAGAACTTGGGGCTCCTGGGGGGCTCAGTCAGTTGAGCGGCCGGCCAACTTCAGCTCGCATCACGATCTCGCGGTTTGTGAGTTGGAGCCCCGCGTGGGGCTCTGTGCTGCCAGCTCGGAGCCTGGAGCTGCTTCGGATTCTGTGTCTCCCTATCTCTCTGCCCCTCCCTTGCTCCTGCTCGCTCGCTCGCTCTCTCTCAAAAATGAATAAAAGTTAAAAATAAAAACAAAGAACTTAGCAACATGTAGGCATTTATATAATAAATATACCTCTTGACTCTATGTTAGTTTTTTTTTTTTTTTTAACGTTTATTTATTTTTGAGACAGAGAGAGACAGAGCATGAACAGGGGAGGGGCAGAGAGAGAGGGAGACACAGAATCGGAAACAGGCTCCAGGCTCTGAGCTGTCAGCACAGAGCCCGACGTGGGGCTCGAACTCACGGACCGCGAGATCGTGACCGGAGTCGAAGTCGGACGCTTAACCAACCGAGCCACCCAGGCGCCCCATCTATGTTAGTTTTTAAATGGCCGAACATGCGTTGGTCTGCAGCAGTGAGCGCTCTGGATGGAAGAGAGACTGCTCTGCTCCTGGAAGTGGTACGTTTCTCCATCTCCAGTACAAGCTTTTTCTACTTTGCTTTTAATTTTGATCTTTCAGATCAGCCTTGTACAATAGAATTCCTTTTCTGTGATGGGAATGTTTTATGATCTGCGTTGTTCAGTGTGGTAGCTCCTAGCCATGTGTGGCTATCGAGCACTTGAGATGTGGCTCAGGTGACTAAGAAACTTTTAGTTTTATTTAGTTTTAATACAGTTAAGTTTAAAAAACCACATGTGGCTAATAACAACTCCTACTGGATAGCACAGTCCTAGACTGAGTGTCTGGGCTGCCATTAGTAGAAATTTGGGAGGTTTGAGGAAAAGTCTCCATATACGGAGTGAGAATTTGGGAAATTAAAGTCCTTTCAGTACTTCTGTTTAGCAACCCTTGCCTGTCTAGTTGGGAAACTACATCGTGTGAATCTTGGGGTGCTTGTCAGATGCGATAAATGTATGTTTAAAAGAATAGTTCAGGGATGCCTGGGTGGCTCAGTCAGTTGAGCGTTCAGCTTTTAATTTCGGCTCAGGTTGTCATATTGCAATTTATGGGATTGAGCCCCTCATCAGTCTCTGCGTTGACAGCTCAGATCCTGCTTGAGATTGTCTCTTTCTCTGCCCTTCCCCCACTGTCGAGCTCACATGCACTCTTGCGTGCTCTCTCTCTCCCCCTCCCTCTTAAGATAAACATTAAAAAAAAGAATAGTTTATATTGTATATAGAACTGGAATTTTGCTAGTCAAATTTACTTTTTTTTAATGTTTATTTTTGAGAGAGAGATTGAGAGAGAACGTGAGAGGGGAAGGGGCAGAGAGAGAAGGGGACAGAGGATGTGAAGAGGGCTCCATGCTGACAGCAGAGAGCCGATGCGAGGCTCGAACCCACAAACTGCAAGATCACAACCTGAGCTGAAGTCGGAGGCTCAACCAAGTGAGCCACCTAGGTGCCCCCAGTCAAATTTACTTTTAAATATTTTACACCCCCCCCCCTTTTTAAAAAATATACACAGTCCCTAAACTTGCTGTACTTAAAGTATCTGGGATCTTGGTTTTGGCCAGTTTTAGCTATGTATGTCTTCCTGTGGTCTTTGGAGCTCACCCAGAAGCTAGGATTTGAGTCTCTGTTGGGAGTCAGGCACTGAACTGAAAGGGCCCTTGAGGTACTTTGGTTTTGCATCTGTCTTGTTTCTCCTGTGGGAACAGAGGAGCAAACTCCTTGTGGGTAATCTTTGCAGGATTGGGTAGAGGCCACCACAGTGTCTGTTTCACTAACTGTCCTTTGGCGATCGAGGAGGAAAAGAATACGTAGGTATCAACCCAGATCTGAAGTTAACAGAAGACTGCACAAGGAGTGCCCCCAAAGTAATGAATCCTTCCTTCCCTTGTGGAAGAGCCAGTTCCCCTCGAGGTGCAGACAACATTCTGCTCTTGCTTTTTGTCTGGAGATGTTTGTAGTTGTCACAGCTTGGGGTGTGCTATAGGATTGCTACTCCACATCAGAGGGTTGGGCAGCTCAAGATGTCAGCAGTGCCAGTGTTGAGAGCTCTGACTTAAACTGATATGCCTTCTGCAGTGACGAAAAATCCATCATGGCGTACGTTAGTTACTTACCGCCGCACAACCACAAACTGCCCTCCAATGTAAGGATGTAAAACAATGACCACGCGTTCACCTTTGTGCTAGGGCAGGGCTCTGCCGGGAGAGCTCGCCTCTGCTCTGCATGGTGTCGGCCGTGCCCACGGTTGCACTGGCAGTCATCTGGCAGGTGGGCTGGGGTCTGCACTTCCTGGGCCTCACCGGCGTGGACTTCTGGCCAGGGTGCCTCTGCTCTCCGCATGCCCTCTCCAGCAGACCAGCCCAGCCGTCCTGTGGCTGAGTTTCAAGAGGGCAGGAGCAGAAGTTGCTAGGCTTCTTGAGGCCGTGCTTAGAAGTCACACAACGTCACCTTAGCTGCATTTTGTTGGTTAAAGGCAAGTTACAAGGTCCAGTCCACACTGTAAGTATAGGGAAATAGACTCTGGATCTTGATGGAAGGACTTGCAAAGAATCGGTGCATTTTTTTAAAACCCACAGATCTTTCGATAGAGTGGCATTTAGAATTGCCTGCTTTAGGATGTTGTCCAGTTAATATTAAGATTTCTGTGGAAAGAATTCTAACAATGAACATTAATTTGTTTCAGTTAATTTAGCAAATATTTGCCAAATACTGTGAGCAAAGACACTGTGCTTGTTAATAAGTACCGGGCAGTAGTTTCTGATTTTCTGATGGCGGAGACAACAAATTTCTACCGTTATGGTGAGTGTTGTCGGATACTAGATGGAGAGGGGCGTGGTTTAGGGCAGTTGGGGAAGACCTTCCTGAGTGGATGACACCTCAAGGGTGAGAGGGAGCCAAGTAGGTGAGGGTAGAAAGAAGTGATTGCAGAGTTCTTGAGGTGGGGAGGACGCCTGGCCAAAGGGGAGTGCCCAGGGAGCAGAGTGGTAGACGTGCATGTTGGAGGGAAAATGTCCTCGGTCACCAGTTTGCCCAGAACGGTTTTCAGTGTGCGCTTGGCGAGCCGTGGTTCTGTCTGGTCAGTGCCTTTGACTTTCAGAAGTGCCCTGGTGTGGACAGTGCAGATTGTGGTTACCACACCATGGAAGAGAGTTTGGATTTTTCCTTGGTGCAGCGGGAAGCCATTGAAAGAGTTTAAGCAGGAAGTGACAAGATGTGAATTTTAAGATTGTTCAGATTGCTGAATGAAGAATGGATTGTTGGGGGAAAAAATAGAGGCAAAGATCATTTAAAGGAGGCACTTTTTTTTAAGTTTTTTTTTTTTTTTTTTTAGCATTTATTCATATTTGAAAGGCAGAGAGAGACAGAGTGCGAATGGGGGAGGGGCAGAGAGAGGGAGACACAGAATCTGAAGCAGGCTGCAGGCTCTGAGCTGTCAGCACAGAGGCCAATGCGGGGCTCGAACTCACGGACTGCGAGATCATGACCTGAGCCAAAGTCAGCCGCTTCACCGACTGAGCCACCCAGGCGCCGCTAAAGGAGGGATTTAATGAAAGATGATGTGCCTTGGTTAAGGGTGGAGTGAGGAGGTGGGAAGAGAGGGGTAGATTTCAATCTGCTCTGGAGGTGGAACCAGCCAGAGTGCTGGTGCTGGTGGTCTGGGCGAAGGAGCAAGGGAGAGAGTTAGGCTGCCTCCCGAGTGTTTGCTTTGTAGACTTCAGGGTGGTGATGTGGGCCCCTGGGATGTGGCCGCATGGGCGGGGCAGGTTTGCTGGCTGTCCAGTGGGGATCAGGAGCTCTGCTTGGAACATCTGAGGTTCCGAATGGCCGTAAGACGAGCGAGTGCTGGCTCATCAGTGTGTTCTCCAGGAGTCCAGTCTGGAAGTCAGAGAT
Source organism: Leopardus geoffroyi (assembly GCF_018350155.1). Lineage (NCBI taxonomy): Eukaryota > Metazoa > Chordata > Mammalia > Carnivora > Felidae > Leopardus > Leopardus geoffroyi. The sequence goes on along the minus strand of NC_059328.1, from coordinate 776,182 downwards.
AGATGCTGTCGCCTGTGCACGGGATTGGCGATGGGAGTAGGAGTGCCAGCCATCAGCGGTCTGAAAGAGGCATGCACAGGGGCAGCTCTTCAGTAAGCAGGGTGGGTGGGTAACTGCTCTGAGAGAGTGTGTTGAAGGGTCTCTTTGGCTGAAGGACCGCAGGTACTAGGTGGTGAACCTGTGAGGTAGAGCTGATTGGGGTGAGTTGGAACATGGGAGGTGAGGAGGGAGACGCCAGCCATGGAGATGGGGTGGCAAGAAGCTTTGCCATGGAGGGGCAGCGGGAGGGCTTAGGCCTGTTGGAAGGTCAGGTGGGCCCAGCGGAGAGTTGTATTTTTAAATAGGGAGACTCTAAGCTTCTGTTTATTTGGGTGCATGCGAATCCCCCAGGGTCGTGATCAGTGCAGACCCTGACCCAGGCCGTGGGTGCGGCTGAGGCGGGGCTCTGCCAGGCCCCCCGCCAGGCTCCTCAGCGCCTCCCTTGCTGCCGTCCCTGGGCCGTGTGCTGAGAAGCCACAGTGGTGGAGGACATTGGTACAAGGGAGAGAGGCGGTCACAGAAGGCTGACACCCTGGGAGCCAGGGGTTCTCCTCCATCGGTACTGCCTCAGGCCCGTCTCCTCATCTGTGCCGGCCGTTTGGTTGGCCTTTCACTTCAGCTGCTCTCACGGCTTTAAAATTTGTCCTAATCAGTATGCTACTCTGTCCAGTTGAGCAAGTTAGCTGTGACCCAGGACACGTGATCGACCGGCTTTCAGCAACTCTTGTGAGGTTAAACAGCAGTTTGACTTAGTATAAAATTTAATTTGTTTGCTAACCGAGCAATGGGTTGAACCAGTTACCTTTTAGCAAACAACACTTTAGTGTCATTTCAGCAGTTCTCCTGTGCTGGAGTCTGCATAAAATGCCTGCCAAGCTCAGAATTTGAAGGTTTGGATGAGACAGAGTGACATCAAGAAAGATGGTTTTGAGGGGTGCGTGGGTGGTTCAGTCAGTTGAGCGTCTGGCTCTTGATTTTGGCTCAGGTCATGATCTCACAGTTTGTGGGTTCAAGCCCTGTGTCAGGCTTCGCGATGACAGTGCAGAGCCTGCTTGGGATTCTCGCTCCCTCTTTCTGCCCTTCCCTCCCTCCCTCCCTTCCTCTCTCTCTCTTTCTCTCAAAATAAATAAATACAATTTTTTAACGTGGAAAAAAAAAAAAAAAAGAAAGATGGCTTTGAGGGGCGCCTGGCTGGGTCAGCCGGTGGTGCATGCTACTGTTGGTCTTGGGGTCGGTAGTTTGAGCCCCACGTTGGGCGTGGAGCCTACCTTAGAAAGAAAAGAAGAAGATGGCTTTGATTGGGAGGGAGTGGGATTGGATTTCAAACAAAACAAAAGATTTTTAAATCCAAGACTCCCAGCAAAGCAGCATGACAAGTGGGTGCAGGTTAACTTAGATACTCCCTGATGAACTGAATATAAGTAGCTCTGAGGCTTTATACGTAGTGACCTGTTACAAAATCGGGGACATTCTTGGGGGAGAAAGTTTTGAGGGTAATTGGGTCATCTGGAAGAAGAGGCAGAAAGGAGGAACCAGCTACATGATGAATAACTGTGATTAGACAAACAGGTTCCTCTCACTGCCACCCCCTCGTCTTTCCGGCTCATTAGTCCTGTGAGTGAGACGGCCGAGATTCACCAGGGGAGGAAGCGGGGACAATAAGAAAGTTCCAGGTCCACGCACCTGTGCTGCTGCTCCTGCCCCTTCCTTTGACCTTATCCTACCTTAGAGATCCCTGGGAGGATCAAGATGCCTGTGGGGCCCCGGCCACAACTCATGCCTGTAATAAACTGTGTGGTTGCTTTATAGTGAAGTTCTGTTTTTAGTGCTATTACAAAACTCAGTAACTTGAGTCCTGAGTATCAAATAATGAATAGAAAAGACAAAGGAGTGAAGGTTCATGACAAGGGCCATGAGTCCTTATGAGATGCTTTTTTGCAAATAACTTATTCTTTTATAGAGACTAACTTTAAAGATAATTTTTTGAGTTCTTAGGCATGTAGACCAATGCCATTTTCTTTTCTTTTCTTTTTTTTTTTTTTTTTTTATGGCTATTAGGTCTGAACCTTTTCTTTTTATAAAGAGAAAAGTGTGTTTAAGTCAGTTGTAAGACTATATGAAGAGCACTTAAGCAGCATTATTGAAGACAAGAGAGGACTTGAACGGGTGTGAGTGCAGAACTTGAATGCGGGTTACCTGTGTACACATGCTGACGTATTTTAAAGATGTCACTTATTGGGGGGGGATGGGTATTTGAGAGGAGCCTGTTCTATGAAGATGAGGGGGGAAAGTGTTCTATTTGATACAGATTTAAAAAGTATTATAAAGCATAGGTAGATGGAACAGAGTAGGCTAGATGACAACCTGTCGCCTTATGGGAATTTACTTCACGATTAGTGTGGCGTCTTAAATGAGTTGGGAACGGATGGATTTTAATGTGAAAGATGTTGGATCAAGGGGCAGTCTGCTGGGAAAAATAAAGTTGAAAACTCCACACTCCACAGCACATACAGGTTCCGGGTGGATTAAAGGATTAAATGTAAAATTAAAAACATGAAAGTACTAGAAAAATATTGGGGGATATATTTTATAACCTTAGAGGTGGGGTGTGTGAGGAAAGGATTTCTTCACCTGACACTAAGGCTACAAGCCATAAAAAGATTATCTGCTGAAGTACTCAGAAGCTGTCTATATCAAAAGACACCTGATGGACGACCTTTGAACTGAGGCTCCAAAGCAGACAAATTGGAGAAAATATTAGAAATGTATATGATAAAGGGTTGATATCCTTAGTATAAAAGAGAAAATTCCAAAATAAATTATTCTGGCAATTTCATTTTTAGGAATTTATCCAAAGGAGAAAATAACAGAATACTTATTACAACGTTAGTTATAAAAACAGTATTAAAAACAGTCTCTGTTTGAAACCATCACCTTGAATTTTGGAGGTAAAAGAAAACATTTGTCAATGGTGACTAGAATATAAACTCAGTGAGGGCAGAGAGCTCCATGACATGTGCTCTGACACGGTAGTATGTCTCTGAATATTTGGGGAATGAATAAATGGTTGAATCTCCCTGACTATCACTAGGGATTGGTTACGTTGAGGCACACTCACAGAATACTGTGCATCTGTTTAATTTTTTTTTTTCAACGTTTATTTATTCATTTTTGGGACAGAGAGAGACAGAGCATGAACGGGGGAGGGGCAGAGAGAGAGGGAGACACAGAATCGGAAACAGGCTCCAGGCTCTGAGCCATCAGCCCAGAGCCCGACGCGGGGCTCGAACTCACGGACCGCGAGATCGTGACCTGGCTGAAGTCGGACGCTCAACCGACTGAGCCACCCAGGCGCCCCTGCATCTGTTTAAAAAACGTGTAAGGTGGCCCTTTTTTGTCACGAGGAGATGGCCACAGTGCAGTAAATTGGGAGGAGGGGAGAAGGATTATGTATAGTGTCATTTGACTCATTTGTGAAAAATTATGCACCTGTGTATCGAGGTCTAGAAGAAACACATGCCCCTTTTCACCCCTGTGGGTTGATGGGGGCAAGGGACACGTTATAGTAAGGGACTGTTTTTTCAGTATTTTTTGTGGAAAATTTACCAGCATCATGATAATTAGGGAAAAGAAATTTTCATTTTGGAGGAAATGTAATGAAATATCATGACTTAATGTTTGAACGTATTAGAAGCTTCTCAAAGGTAGCATAACTGAAGTAAGCGTATTACAGAAATCTCAGCGGTTTGCGCTTTTTTTATTGAAGTGTAATTGACTGAGTTCACCTTTGAGGCAGATGATTTTTACTGGTGCTGTAGTCTGCTCCTTCATAGCATCTTATGTTCCTGGTTGCTGTTTTTTCCTGCATCTTTTCATTTTTTGTAAAAGATTTAATGCCACGGGTATTGTTATAATTGACATAGAACAACTGCAATCTAAGTGTTTTTTATTAAGAATTCATGTTTTTAATTCAAATGTTTATTTTATTAGAGAGAGAGAGAAAAAGAGCATAAACGGAGAGGGGGAGAGAGAGAGAGAAAAGAAAGAGAATCCCAAGCAGCTCCTGGCGGTCAGTGCAGAGCCTGACACGGGGCTCGATTCTGTGAACTACAAGATCATGGCCTGAGACTAAATTCAGAGGCAGATGTTTAACTGACTGAGTCACCCAGGTGCCCCTTTTAAGATTTTATTTATTTTTTATTATTTTTAAAAAATTTTTAATGTTTCTTTATTTTAGAGACAGAGAGACAGAGCACAAGTGGGGGAGGAGCAGAGCGAGCTGGAGACAGAATCTGAAGCAGGCTGCAGGCTCTGAACTGTCAGCACAGAGCCTGTCGTGGGGCTCAAACCCACGAACCAGGAGATCATGACCTGAGCTGAAGTTGGACCCTCAACCAACTGAGCCACCCAGGCGCCCCTAAGATTTTATTTTTTTAATTTTTTTTTTTTCAACGTTTATTTATTTTTGGGACAGAGAGAGACAGAGCATGAACGGGGGAGGGACAGAGAGAGAGGGAGACACAGAATTGGAAACAGGCTCCAGGCTCTGAGCCATCAGCCCAGAGCCTGACGCGGGGCTCGAACTCCTGGACCGCGAGATCGTGACCTGGCTGAAGTTGGACGCTTGACCGACTGCGCCACCCAGGCGCCCACCTAAGATTTTATTTTTAAGTAATCTCTACACCCAGCGTGGGGCTTGAATTTACAACCCCGGGATCGAGCGTTACATGTTCTACCAGTGGAGCCAGTCAGGCGCATCTGGTGGTTTTCAATAACAGTACTTTATTTTTTTTAAATATTTATTTATTGTTTATTTTGAGAGGGAGAGAGGGAGGGAGGGAGGGAGGGAGGGAGGGAGGGAGAGCACATGTGCAGTGGGGGGAAGGGCAGAGAGAGAGAGAGAGGGAGAGAGAGAATCTCAGGCAGGCTCTGTGCTGTCAGCACAGAACCCATCGTGGGGCTCAGTCTCATGAACCATGAGACCTTAACGTGAGCCAAAATCCAGAGTCGGAAGCCCAGTCAACTGAGCCACCCAGATGCCCCTAGTAACAGTACGTTAAAGTGATGTCAGACGGTAACGCTGCAGTCAGTTTGTCTAAGGCAGTGAGGCAAAACCAAAGACCTGGTGGGATTTACTGAGTGAAGCTCATTGTAGCTGATGTGGACTTCAGGTCCTGGGAAAGAGTGGAGGCGTCCACACCATTCAGTGGATACCAAGATGTGGAGGGCAAGATACTGGTAGATGTTCAGCTACACTCATAACCTCTTGGTTAACATAGAAATTGTAAGGGATAGAATTCTACTTCAAGTGTCAATTTGTGCGTGGGGGGAGTCTTCTGTCGAATGGATTTTCAGAATTGACTGTCAAGATCATGTAGTTCGATTTGAGGAAGCAGAGCTCATTTCTTGGAGCGCGGGAGTGTTCGGGGCATCTGACGTGTGAGTGCGCTCTCCAGGACAGCAGAAGCCGCTGCTTGGAACAGAGTTGGTAGGTGAGAAAAGACAACTCTCAGTGAAATTAGGAGGTCAGCTTTTGGTTCTAAGACAGTGGAGATGGACAGCATGTAGCTACTGTGGCCTGTATTTTAGGATGGTAACTGTAGCCATGTGCCCAGCACTGTACTCTAAGCCAGAGGTTGGCACAGCTACATCTGCTGTCTCTTTCTGTGTGGCCCAGGAGCTAAGAATGAGCTAAGAATGTGTTTTACATTTTTAAATGGTTAAACCAGTTGGAAGGAGCGTACTTTGTGACATGGGAAAGTTAAGGGAAATTCGAGTTTGTACCCATAGGTAGTTGTATCAGAGCACAGCCTCAGTCCTCATGCATGTCTGTGGCTGCTTTTGTGACAGCAGAAGCAACAGCAGAACTGAGTGTGTGCTTACAAAGCCCCGGACATTGGCTGCCTGGTCTCCACGGGAAAAATTGCCACCCCCGCTCTGAGCTCTTGACCAGCAAAGCATCTTTTGACCTCTTACCAGCAGAGAAGCAGCAGGTCTGAGGGTGAAGCAGTTGACCTGAGGTCACAGGGCTGGGACCCAAACTCACCCTCTGATCCCAGACTCTTTGTGCAACTGACCTTCAGCACGGCCTCTGCAGAAACACTGCTGAACATGGTTCCCCAGGAATACGGGTTGTTGAACTTCACAGTGTTCCTGTTGTCAGTCATGTGCTGACGTGCACTAAGCTGACAGAGTATTCCGCAAACAAGATACATAGAGATAGGTTTTCTAAATTCTTCCAGTTTAAATTCCCTCTGGAGTCTTACTGTGATGTTTGAAATTCGGGTGTTTATGTACTGGAAGTACCTTCTTGGAAGGAGAATTTCTCTGGGATGGATACTTGTACCGAGGAGGGTCTAAAGATGAACTCTGAGGATAAGGCGTAAGTTCTTTGGGTTTATTTATTTATTTTTTTTTTTAATTTTTTTTTTTCAACGTTTATTTATTTTTGGGACAGAGAGAGACAGAGCATGAACGGGGGAGGGTCAGAGAGAGAGAGGGAAACACAGAATCAGAAACAGGCTCCAGGCTCTGAGCCATCAGCCCAGAGCCTGACGCGGGGCTCGAACTCACGGACCGCGAGATCGTGACCTGGTTGAAGTCGGACGCTTAACCGACTGCGCCACCCAGGCGCCCCTGGGTTTATTTTTTTTTTTAATTCTCTTGTAGTTCTCAGGACACCTGGGACATACTGGGACTTAAATCAGTGTGGGCTTAGCCATGAGAAAGGCATTTCTATCTCTGAGGAGGCATTTCTGTCAAGATGGTTGTTAACGTGTACAACTGTGTGTAGTGTCAGTTTCAGGTGGCCAGCGCCCCCGCCCGTCTCCTTTCCAGGGCAGCAGCCACTGGGGCGGCGTCGCCTGTCTGAATTGTCCAGTGTGCTTTCACTGGGGGATGACCTTGAATATCGCCTATGTCAGTCATAAGTTCTTGCACGGTTTACGTGGTTGGGCATTTGTCACCTAGTCTCTTTGTCCTGCGCGGCCCTCATCGCTGCCTCTGAGCTCGCACTGCTCCGGAGCCTGCCCACCAGGAGCTGCTCTCACGGAACTGCTTTGATGGCTTGGAAAACCTACAGGCCATTCATGGACTCTGTTGACAGGCAGTGGGGAGGAACAGCGACTGAATTCTCAGAGGGACATTTGCGGTTGTTACGGTGTGGGCTGTACTACTGGTATCTCCTAGGTAGAGGCTGGGGTGCTGTCCGGCACCCCGCGGTGCACAGGGCTGCCTGGTGTGAGCGCCCCTGATCTCTGGCCTAGCACCACACCCTTGGAAGGTCGAGGGCTGTGGGCTGTGTAGGGTCCCCTTTTAGGTTGTGGTGGCAGTTTGTGTGGCCTTGGCCCACTGCGATTCGAACTCAGCTGTCTTCCCTCCCCATGGTGTTTCCGAATGTCCCCAAGGGGTGATTCCCTGCACTCCACTGAGCTCTCGTTTGTTTCTTTATCTTCCTGCGGGGCTCATTAGTTCTACTTCCATAAAAATGAAGTACTTTATACCACTGGGTAGTAAACTTAGGAAGCGGGGAGCACAGCCCCCAAACTGTGAAGAGGAGTTGATGGGCAGGCCACACCCCAGTTAGATGCTTGTCAGTCTCCTGATTGCCCGGTCTGCCAAACCTTGGAGGCTCAGAGCATTCCACTCTTAGCCAAAGAGCCAGCCCCTCTGGCCGAGATCCTCCTTCCTGCCAGACCTGGGAGAGGTGAGGGTGTCCCCAGTGGTCACTGATGGCAGACTGGGCCACAGGGAATGTGCTGCTTGTGTCCCGTTTCACCCTATACGTGGTCGCCAGGGTGTTGTCCTGATGGGCACGTGCCACTTTTACACACACAAATGTGAGTTTAAGTAGAAGGCAGGACGCGTGGGGGGCCCAGTCGATCAAGTGTCTGACTCTTGATTTTGGCTCAGGTCATGACCTCTTGGTTTGTGAGATTGAGCCCTGTGTTGGTCTCTGCAGTGACAGCGAGGAACCTGCTTGGGATTCTCTCTCTCCCTCTCTGCCCTCCCTTGCTTGCTCCCGTGCGCACTTGCTTATTCTCTCTCTCTCTCTCTCTCTCTCTCTCTCAAATAAACTTTAAAAAAGAGAACGAAGTAGAAGGTAGAATTCACATCAGTTTCTCACATCTGTTTCCCGCTTCACCACTAAATACATCAGTGTGTATTTTTGAGAACACAGACGTGTTTTTATAAAACCACGGTTCACTCATCAAAATTTGTAAATTCAACACTGATACCAAGTTGTTTCCTGTTTCCTGTTTCGTTAATTGTCCCCGTAATGTCTTCTACAGCTGTTCTCCCTGGTGTCCGGGGTCCAGTCAGTCCAGAACACGTGTTGTGTTTGGAGGTCATCTGCATTCTTTGAGAATCTGTAACAACCTTTCCCTCTTTGTCTTTCTTGCCCTTGACATTTCCAAGAGAACAGGCCAGTTATGACCCTCACTTTGGGTCTGTCTGGGCTTGCTAATGGTTAGATTCAGGTTTTGCATTTTGGACAGAATACCACGGGAGGGTTGTGTCCTGGGCCTTCTCTGGTGAGCGTTTCTGGCGCTCTGCACTGCTTCGAGGGTCCTGTCTGAACCCTGTCAAGGCTTGGGCTGTGTCTGCTGTGTCCCTCTGCACCAGCTCTCAGTGTCACTTGCCCTGCGCATGCCAGGCCCACTGGGAAGCTGGCTTCGGCTCTGCTGTGGCTGCCCCTGCCCTTCTCTTTCTCTCTCTGTGCCCCAGGGATCCAAGGTCTCTGAGATGCACCCATCCTCAAGGCTGCATTTCAGAACTTGCTTTCTGTGGGAACAAGTCTTCTAATAAGCAGTTACTAAGTTCATCTTGGGTTTCGTTCAGAGAACACAACGATGAGGAAATCAGTTCCTACCCTTAATGAATTTATAGCTTATTGTCTGATTTTATGGCTCACACCTGAGGTGGGGGCAGAGCGTAGGCGAGGCTCTCTGGGTGGAGTGGGGCCAAGTGTGGTGGTGTAGGTTGGTGAGTTGCCATCCTACTCCCTCTCTATCCCCCAAGGCCCCGGTCTGAATCTTAATGTAAAGATTCCCAAATTCGTGGCATGTGTAGTGCTTCTAGGATTTTCACAGTGCCCCTACGCCAAGATAAATACCTAAAGTTACCTTCGTTGAGTCATTAGAGCCAAAGAACTTAAACATTTATGTCCCAGGAACTTACCAGTAGTCTTTTTATTTTTTAAGTTTATTTTTATTTATTTTGATAGGGATCTAGAGAGCAAGTGCGGGAGGGGCAGAGAGAGAGGGAGACCGAGAATCCCAAGCAGGCTCCATGCTGTCAGTGCAGAGCCTGATGTGGGGCTCGAACTCACGAACCGTGAGATCATGACCTAAGCCAAAATCAGATGCTTAACTGACTGAGCCACGCAGGCACCCTCTTAGTAGTCTTTTTAAAAAGGAGTATCAGTACATTAAAAAAATACTTTATTGTTAAGTAAACCACTGTTGTTAACTAATGGGCTATGTAGCTTCTCAGACTTCAGTATGAGACTGGATACCACCACCTTCATTTCCTGTTCCATGTTGATTTTCTTGTAGTGCTTCCTTTATTATCAAAGCAACCGCTGCAAACCTCGCTTTGCAAGGATGTGACGTCATCACAAAGGATGTAGTGCCATCTGCTGGTGGAACTGTGACCTAGCCACTCACGCTAACTGCTCCCTTGGTGTCTGTCCGCTGTCAGGTTTCTCTGTGTGTGTCTCCACTTTAAAATATCTCGTGGTGTTCTGTGAGTTCGCTGCAGCGTCCTGGGCATCTCACCGTGCATGTTGGGAGCTGGGGTTTCAATGGCTCGTGGGTCCGCCTGAACCAGTCACTGCAGTCCGGTGGGCAGTGTGTTCCCAGGAGAAGGGCTTCCCCACCGGAAGTGCCTGGGTGAGGGCAGAAGGAGGGGTTCTTCCCTCACCCGGAGTCAAAGGTAAGCCCTCTTGGTGATGTCACCAGAGGAGAAGTTGGAGGACACACAGAGGCAACCCACAGATGTCGACTAAAGAGGCCTCACCAGCGTTCATCATGTGGCTTCTAGACAAAAATGGCATTTATCTTCTAAGAAACTCTACTTCAAAATGGACTTTGGGAGGTAGCAGCTCTTCTTGACACTTGGGATAGATGAACTAAAGATGTGTGTTGTGTCAAAAGAGCCAGTGGCCCCAGTTCTTAGATGCTCTCTTAGCTTTGACACCATAAGCGGATAAGACTGTGGGGATACTCCTGAATGCTTTTAAAGAAGACAGAGATTAAAGAGATTTTGTAGTTGTCTGTTTTATTTTTTAGGGCCGCATGTATCTGTTGACCATAAGTTTTGGGGAACTACATTATTGTGTATTTGGATTCGTGTATGATGCTTTATGACTCATCCTTTGGAGCTGACTAAAAAATGGTGACAGGGTAAAGGAATAAACGCTTATATAACTTACAGGGGGATGTTTGTTACTATATTGAAGACACCGGTCATTGTGTCACAGCCATAGTGCCTGTGGCAGGGGCTGCCATCCTCTCCTGTGCTGCAGCTGGCTGGCCACCTGGTCTGAGGACAGTCAACCACTGAGCTGGTGCAAAGGAATTTTTCTGGAAACAGACATGGCTGACATTGGGTGCTGGTTAGGATGTGGGATTCTAGGTGGTTTTGGGCTGCGTACAAGATGACAGTGGATGGTCCGGAGAGAGGGTGGCAGAAGGATAGAGAAAGTGCACCCAGAGAAATAGAAAGGTCATCAGGAGCCAGCCCAGACTGGGTTCTGGTTCCTGTTTCTTCCTCATTTTTATGTCTCCTGGAGCCCACCGTTCTCCCTGTCCTTGGGAACTGTCAGATCCCTCTCCACTTCCCAGTAAGGCTTTTTTTTCCTTCTCTTTCTTTCTTTCTTTCTTTCTTTCTTTCTTTCTTTCTTTCTTTCTTTCTTTCTTTCTTTCTTTCTTTCTTTTTTGGCAAACAGAAGAGCCTTGACTAGATTAGTCAAAGTTTTGGGGGCAGGGCAGGGTAGTTAGGAGGAATCAGGAGTCATTGTAATTTTTCACTTGTAGAGTTAACCACTTCCTAAAAGATGTAGTTGTTAATAACAACTTTCTTTTTTTTTCCCGTGAGGTTTTTTATTTGCAAACAGGACAGATAATCAGATGATGAATTTATCCCATGAAAGTATATTAATAGTTAAATCAGAATGTGCTGTCCATGTAACTTTTCTTGGATGCCTTCCCTATGCCATTGTTTCCTGGGACACTTCTCTCAGAAGGCTCAATGGTACACGAGCCTCTTATGCTTTCTGAATTAACGCTATTTGTCGCTTTAAAAGAAAAAGGACTGGTTGTTAGAATTTATATTTGTGATCGTCCCAATGCATCATCAGATTTTCATTACTATATTAGGTAGGATTGGGAGGAGGAAAACTCATTCGTTGAATAAAAGAATGAACTGATATTAGATGTTGGGGAGGCAGCTTTGTACCAGACCTGGGCGCTAAGAACCGCAGGAAGAATGAGCACGTGTGGTCGCGGTCCTGAGCTCCGTACATCCAGGTGCTGTCCTCTTGTCTCCACCAGCTCAAGGGTCACTTGACTCACCTCACGTTATCCAGCTCTGTGGAAGGACCCCCACCCCCCCGCCCCCCAGCCAGCACGCAAACTGCAGGTGACCTTCCAGGGCTTCCCTCACTGCATAGCTCGTGGTGACTCTGCTTTTCCTTCTCCGGGGTCTTGCTGGTCCCCTTGGCTTTTTAAACGTTCCTGAGTAATGAATAACTTGGATGGAATTTGGCTTTCTGACATTGAGTAAGCTTCTTGGGAATTCCTAATGACTAAGGCTTCTTTGATCAAGGGATTTTATCTTACTGGAGTATTTGCTTTTTTACTGTGTTCCCCCACCTTCCCCCTTTTTTATGACCAACCTTTTTTGTAACAACAAGGTTTCTTTTAAGAGAGGGATAGCCGTTGCACTAAACAGGGAGGGACAAAAAATTGATTTGTCAGCTTCCTGTCACCTCCAGAGATAAGTGGCAGGGTCTCTCGTGTCTACGGGGGTAGGAGGCTTAAGTAGCAGGAAGAAGTCAGTGTTCCAGGGACTTTGCACCTGCTCATCCCTCTCCTCAGGACTCCGCTCAGACACCTCCATGCCTTCTCTAGCCGCCTTCATAGAGGATCCCCGCACCCCTCCTCCCCTCCCCACCTCCCGCAGTCCTGTTTTTCCTTCACACTGGACAGCGCCTGACGTGTCAAAACTACATACTTGGGTTATTTACTTATGCCTTCCTCGGCTAGAAACTAAGCTCCCGGCGGCAAGAACCGTGTCTTGTTTCCTGAGGGACACCCCTGCTTCAGTGCCTGGCACGTGGTAGAGTTTTGGTGAATCTTTGTTGAGTGAAGTGAATGACTGGGTGAGCCGGGCTCACAAATATGCACCCGGATATCAAGGCCATTTTATTGTTAAATCTTTTGTCAACGATTTAAAACTTCCATCCACTTTCAGGGTTGTTGGGTAGCACGGCCGCACATGCCCTCAAACTGGAAGTAAATATTCCTGTTTACCTCCTTGGCCTAAACTGGTGCCAGGCACAAGGATGGGCTCAAAGTGCTTTTGTGACGGTGACCGTGTAGTAAACACAGTTGTCCCGAAGCTTTACTGGAAAGAGCGCTGCATAATTCTAAGCAGTCTGAAGGTACAGAGTTTCTGTCCTTCCTTTCCAGCTCCCACTGTAAGTCACACATGAGTAGGAAGAGGAGTTACAGAAACTTCCAGTGCAGAGTGCTTTCCGTGTTTTGCAGTTATTAGAGGAAATTTGCTACTCATGTCTTCAGCTCATACTTGTTGGAAGGACATCCTCTTTCTTGACTGTGGGGGATATTTTGCTTTTTAAAATTGTCTCTATTCTTCCAGGCAAAAATGCATTCACGTTTCTCGGATTTACGTTTAAGAGAAATTCTGTGGAAGTGCTCTGGATCTTGGTCCACACGTGGCAGAGAGCAGCAGACTCTCCTGGCGTGTTTGTGTACGTGTATCTGGCCCCCCTCAGACTTCGTGATCGGAGCCCTAGGGGAGGGCACCTGGGACACGGTGGGTGAGGTGGAGAGCTTTAAATCAGGCTGGGCTAAAAAATTTGATTTTCTTCCGTAGGAGGAGTGTTTGAAGAGTTGAGCGGAGGAGTCAGATGTCAGAGCTGTCCTTCAGAAAGATAAATGAGGCAGTGATGTGTAGGGCGGCTTGAAGAGGGAAGGAGACAGCTGGGGGAGCGCGTCTGTAGCAGGCTAGGCAGGGCTGGAGGCCAGGGGCCTCGGGGCTGGAGTGCAGAGCGGGGAGGGGACGGGTTGAATTGAGTGGCAGCCCGGTGGGAAGGGTGTTTTGAGAGTGTGCTTTGAGGAGAGTGGTGAGCCCAGCGTCAGTTGGTTGGAAGAGGTCAGGCCTGTAAAGAGCAGGACCTTGAGCCCTCAGAACACTGCAGTGTTTGGGGTCTAAGAACTGCTTGCAGTGAGGGGAAGGAGAAGAAAGCATGGTGCCCCTTAGACCAGTCGGAGGGTGGAGCTCGAGGAGGAGGAGGAAGTGATGAGCAGCCTGTGTTGCTAATATAGGTCAGGTGGGGAGGAGGGCTGGGTTCTGTTGCCGTGGTCCAGGGGGGAGACCGGTGGAGGGTATGTCATCAGAGGCAAAGCATTCCATCTTGGAAAGGAATTTGGGAGTCCTCTTCCAGAGGCCATTTTGAAGCCATAAAACCAGGAGTTCGTGTACTTACTTGCAAGCACCTGGGGAATGGGTGCTTGGTGCTGGCACAGGTGCAGGGTACAGACTGAAACAAACAGCTGACGCTCTAGATTAACGAAACACAAGAAGAATTAATTACAAGGACTGGCATGTAGAGGAGCCTGAGAAGGGACGGGAACAGGGGCGGCGGTGAGCGTGCTCCTCCCGTGGGTCTCTCGCTCTCTCGGCTGCTCAGAAAGCTATGTCCCAGTTGTGAAGGGTAGCCGGCCACAGCTTTCAAGTTCATGTCCCACTGCCAGTCGCGGAGAGCCTGCCCCACTGACAGTCTCAGTTTACGCATTATTGGGGGAACGAGTGTGTTCTGTCTCTTGAGCTGAGTACCTTTTCCTGATCTGGTCAGTGATGATTGGGGTCAGTGGTGGGGAGACAGGCTTGTGTAGTGTGAACCCGGTGCCAGGAAACAGTAGATCATCCCAAGATGGGTTGGGAGGAGGATCCATGGGGGTAGCTCCTGGAAAAGGTGGTTTATAAGCTGAACAAACCGCCTCCCCCCCCCCCCCATCCAAAATGGCAGGCGAGGCAAGGCACAGGCCCAGCTCCTAGTCTAGTAGGATAGAGAAATAGAAACGGAGCAGGAGAACGTGAGGGAGATCGGTTAGCTGGGGAGAGAGCGGCGGTCAGGAAGTTTTAATGAAATGTGTCTTTAAGCTCTGATTTTAAGGTTAAGTGGTATTTCCTGGCAGAAGGAGAGAGAGGACAAAGAAAATTCAGAGCTGAGGGGAAAAGTCTCAACAAAGGGACAAGCCTTAATTTTTGTATCTGGTTTTCTTTCTCTTAAAAAAATTTACATAGACTCCTTGTCTTAAAATGAGTAAATATAGCATCAGTGGAATCCCCTGGGCTTGTCCGGTTGCTGGATATAATACTAACTGTCCGTACAACTTTGAGCTAGTTACTGACCTTTCTTTGCTGTGGATATCTTTTTTGTAATTTTACAGAATTAAAATTACAAGGAGTGATGATAGTTGATATGTCATTGGGTTACAGAGGGGTTCATCTGGTGATACACAGAGTACTTACTTAGCACCATGACACCTGTCATACAAGTACAAGAACATACAGTTTTAAGGTTGAGTAAAAATTTAAGCTTTATGTTTTTTCCAGCTATAGTCTTATTTATTTAAAAAAATTTTTTTTTAACTTTTATTTTTGAGAGGGAGAGAGACAGAGTGTGAGCAGGGGAGGGGCAGAGAGAGAGGGAGACACAGAATCCGAAGCAGGCTCCAGGCTCCGGGCTGTCAGCACAGAGCCCGACGCAGGGCTCGAACTCATAAACTGTGAGATCGTGACCTGAGCCGAAGTGGGATGCTTAACTGACTGAGCCATCCAGGTGCCACTCCAGTTATACTTTTAAAATCTTGTTTCGTGGCTTAGAATATATCTGTTTACGGGGCCTGGCAGAGGAAGAGGTGTGCCGTTCCTCTGTGCAGTCACTGTTTACTTCCGTTCTGTTGATCCGTCTCTGGTACTCAGCAAAAAATCATGTAGTACACACAAGGTGGTCTGTTGTCGAGAGGTAAATCAGTGGAGCGGACTTGGAGGTGACCCAGATGTTGGGACTGTTGGATGGGCCTTCAGAATAATTGTGGTGGCAGTTGAATTACATTAGAAATCAGTAATAGAACCCCATCTGGAAAATCCTCAAATACCTGGAAATTAAGCAAGTCAAAGATGACATCATAAGGGAAATTTGAAAATACTTGAATTTGAATGGAAGTGAAACAAACACATGGACATCTGTGGGGCACAGTGTGAGCAGTGCCACGGGAACCGTGAAGGAATGATGTGCTTGTTGTAGAAACAAAGTCTTCACGGTCTGAGCTTTCTGCCTTCTGATGCCAGAAGGACACATTGAACACAAAGCAAGAAGGAAATAATGATGAGGGTGAGAGGAAAATCCATGAAAGTGAAAACAGGTACAACAGAGAAAATCACTGAGACTGAAAATTATTTTATTTTTTTCAGTAGGCTTCACGCCCAGCACGGAGCCCAGTGTTTGGCTTGAACTCAGGACCCTGAGATCAAGACCTGAGCTGAATCAGATGCTTCACCAACTGAGCCACCCAGGTGCCCTGAAAAATTGGTGTTTTGAAAAGATCAAATTGATAAACCTCTAGCCAGCCTGAGAAAAAGAACACTTAAACACTGTTAAAATGAAGAAAAATTAAATATAAAAAATAAAAATGAAATATTAATTCATCTGTTTTTCAAAGTGGCCTTAGAAACCAAAGAGCATTGATGGTGTCAGGAAGTCATGAACATGTGCTGTGCCTAGTTTCCCGGCTGCTGAAGGAGCTCCTCTCACTGCATCAGTCAGGGAAGAGTCAAGAGAGTTATGAACACACAGTAATTTCCTCTGATTGATCTGTAGGTAACCTCATCTTTTGTTAGAGAATGTCAAGGGCATTTTAAAAGAAGATTTATATTTGCTTTTCATTGACCTTAGTATTCTCCTACCTCCTAACTTTTAGTTTTGAAGCTACAGGAAGTTGAAAAAATAGGTGAGTGAATATTCTGTACCTTTTACCAAGTAGTCTGTAACTTTTGGGGGGGGGGTCCACATTTTCTGTCTCTTGGTGCTTTTTGGTGAATTGTTAGAATGTTGTAGACGTCATGATACTTGATTCCTTACAACTCCAGCCTCGTGTCTCAAGGACAAGGCCATTCTTTTGTGTTTCCACAATAGTATCATTACATGCCAAGCTTTAACATGGATTCAGTGACACCTAATCCAGGACACATGTCAGTTTCTTCAGTGTTCACCCAGATGTCTTCATACCCTTCACATTCCGGATTTAATCAGATTCATGTGTTGCATGTTTGGTACTCGTGACTCTACCTAGGCTCACAGCATCTTGAGTGGTCTTCCCACCTTTTTTTTTTTTTTTTTTTTTGCTTGTTACAACATTGACATTTTTGAAGAGTTCAGGCCAATTTCTTGTAATGTCTCACATTCTGGATTTTAATAAATGTTTCCTCGTAATTGGATTCAGGCGTGTTTTTGGCAAAAGTTCTCTGTAGGTGACCAAGACTTCACATTTTATCATATCATAAGATACCTAATGTTAGTTTGTTCCATTCTTGGTAATACTAAGTATCCTTTGATTAAGGTGGTATCTATTAGATAATAACGTTTGGGTTTTTTTTGTTTTTTTGTTTTTTTTTTTTCCTCAACGTTTATTTATTTTTGGGACAGAGAGAGACAGAGCATGAATGGGGGAGGGGCAGAGAGAGAAGGAGACACAGAATCGGAAACAGGCTCCAGGCTCTGAGCCATCAGCCCAGAGCCTGACGCGGGGCTCGAACTCACAGACAGCGAGATCGTGACCTGGCTGAAGTCGGACGCTTAACCGACTGCGCCACCCAGGCGCCCCTAACGTTTGGTTTTTAAAATTAGGAGATTATCTATGAGTGATACTGTTAGACCTTGCGAATGTCTTCTAACAACACATTTTAGCATCCATTGGTGATCTTTGCACGTGTTACTACTCTCAAGGCCCCAAAATAGTAGTTTTCTAGATCTGTCATTCCTTATACATCATTGCATTCCTTTATAAAGAAGAGCTCTACCTTTCCTCTTGTTTATTTTTTGAGTATTTGTGTGTGTGTGTGTGTGTGTGTGTGTGTGTGTGTGTGTGTGTGTGTGTGTTTTCAATGAGATATATTCCATTTTACCCTCAGATCTTCCTAAATTTGGCAAGGGGACTCTTTCACATTATCATTTCACCTTCTTGCTCAGAACATCTCTTTTTGTTTATTTATTTTGAGAGAGAGAGAGAGAGAGAGAGAGGGAATGAATGGTGGGGGGTAGAGATGGAGAGAGAGAGGATTCCAAGCAGGCTCTGTCAGTGCAGAGCCTATGCGGGGACAAACCTGTGAACTGTGAGGTCATGACCTGAGTCAAAATCAAGATTCGGACACTTAACTGATTGAGCCACCCAGGCACCCCCAGAACATCTTGTACTAGAGAATTATTCAGAAGTGAGAAGTTTACTTTGTTTCTTACAAGCCTTTCCAGTCCCTCATGCAAACTCTTTAAGACTGGATGTGTTCTGGAATCCCGCCTTTTTCAGGGTTTAGGAAAAAAAAGTGGTGTATATGTCACGGATGCACACTACCTCCAGTAGGGCTTGTAATCAAACACCTTAAAGCCTATGATAAAACATGACTGCCCACACTTAACAGGGTAAGGACTAATTAATGTCCTTGGGTCTGTTCTGCTCTGGTCTGGGGATGTCAGGATTGCAGGTGACAGTACACCTGAATGTTCTTTCTGTCTTAGGGTTATGTTGATATAAAAGAAATCATTCCCGGGAGATGTACCTTTGCTCCATTTGAAATTTTAATGCAGCCAGTAAAGAAATCCTCTAGATATGTCTCAAGAAGATTTAGTTTTTAGCTTTTGAAAAATATGAAAATAACAATACTCGTAAATACTAGTATTTGGTCCTTAAAACCTCGTGATGTATTAGAATATATATGTATAGGAAAGTTTATCATTAAATATTAATATCAATATCAATGTCAAGGTAATATTTAATATTGCTAAG
Organism: Leopardus geoffroyi; assembly: GCF_018350155.1. Taxonomy (NCBI): domain Eukaryota; kingdom Metazoa; phylum Chordata; class Mammalia; order Carnivora; family Felidae; genus Leopardus; species Leopardus geoffroyi. The sequence continues at coordinate 757,829 of NC_059328.1, read as the reverse complement.
TTAACAACTCTGTAGAGTCAACCGTAGGCTCAGCTGATTTTTTTCCAGGAGGCTTCAAAAGACACATAACCTTTGACATAATAATCCCATCTTTACAGGACACCTGGGTGGCTAAGTAGGTTAAGTGTCCGACTTTGGCTTAGGTCATGATCTCAGGGCCGGCGAGTTTGAGCCCCCTCATCCGGCTCTGCTGACAGCTCAGAGCCTGGAACCTGCTTCAGATTCTTTGTCTCCCACACTCTTGCATGTGATGTCTCTCTCCCTCTCTCTCCCCCCAAAATGAACATTAAAATTTTTTTTTAAATAATAATTCCATCTTTTTTTTTTTTAATATATGAAATTTATTGTCAAATTGGTTTCCATACAACACCCAGTGCTCATCCCAAAAGGTGCCCTCCTCAATACCCATCACCCACCCTCCCCTCCCTCCCACCCCCCCATCAACCCTCAGTTTGTTCTCAGTTTTTAACAGTCTCTTATGTTTTGGCTCTCTCCCACTCTAACCTCTTTTTTTTTTTTTTTTTTTTCCTTCCCTTCCCCCATGGGTTTCTGTTAAGTTTCTTAGGATCCACATAAGAGTGAAACCATATGGTATCTGTCTTTCTCTGTATGGCTTATTTCACTTAGCATCACACTCTCATGATAATTCCATCTTTAGAAATCTGCTCTAGGATTTTAACCTTCTTCAACCAGGGAATCATAATGACCTTGGCTATTGGGTATTTCAGCTAAGTGAGCTATGATGCCCACAGTTGCTGAGAATGGCTGAGCTACCACCCCTCCCCTTTTTCTTCTGTCAAGTGGCCTTTTCCGCAATGGCCCATGTCTTTCCCCCTGACCCCCAGAACAGGAGCTCTTTCCTCCCTGATCCTTGGAATCCTGTCCTGGCCATTCACCTGTGGTGCAGGGTGTCCTGTGTGTGCATTTCTAGGACTTTGTGTGGATCACACAGGCCTGAGTGAAACTAGCCCTTAAGTTTACTTGTATTGGTAGAGCCCCCCCCCCGCCCCCGTACATTATAGGCTAATGTCCCCTGGCCTGGGAGACCCATGTGGGGGCAGCTAGGCTAAGCTGTTTTGATGGCTTGTGTTCTCAGCATCCAGCACACTGTCTTATATCCTAGGTATTAAAATGTATTTGTTGAGTGAACAGATAGACGTTTAGGAGATTTGACCCATCAATCACTTAAAGCCAAGGTACTCAGGTAGACTTCAAAGACTCGTGTTTGAGGTGTAGCCAGAGGCAGCCTGAGACAGTGCTGGAAAGGAGGGCGTATAGTGCCCAGCAGTCTGGTCCTTTTGTGAGGGAATGGTCTGGAAGCTTTGCACCTGACTTGCACAGTAGACCTGTCCACAGGAGACAGAGGGTCGCACAGTAGGGCTCCTGCCTTCTAGCAGAGCTGCCTCCACCAAGGGAAGGGGGTCTCAAAGCAGTGTTGTTGGGTGGGTAAGGAGTTGTTCATTCGAATTATTAAAAATGTTTGACGGGGCACCTGGGTGGCTCAGTCGGTTAAGCGTCCAACTCTTGATTTCGGCTCAGGTCACCATCTCACGGTTTGCGGGATGGAGCCTCGCATTGGGCTCTGCGCTGACAGCTCGGAGTCTGCTGGGGATTCTCTCTCTGCCCCTCCCCTGCTGGTGCTCTGTCTCAAAATAAGTAAATAAACTTTTAAAAGTTTGATTTGTTCATAAGATTGCTGAGACATTTGTATTTACTTTGTTAAATCTATCACTTGAATTTTACATATTTTAAATTTTGATTAGGATTGGCTTTATAAACTGTTAACCTTTTTCTTGAATTTTTGTCTATGTCTTCCTTTATCTTCCTCCAACTTCCATTATGGATTGCTTTCTAAAAAGATGTGAGAAAACTTCAGCCTGTCCTCATGCCACCCCTTAGTTCCACTTCATAGCAGCACCCCTCCCTTGTAGCCAGGCTTCGGTGTAACCCGGGAGGCCCTTCTCCGCCTGTCTGAGAACCATCGTTCTCAGGTCTGGGCAGGCACTGCCCCCCGCCCCGCTTGTGGGCCCTAGACACCTGCTGGCTGGAAGGGATCCAGTGTTACCAGCTCCTAGGAGTCTAAGGATGCGCATTGCCTCTCCACTTACTTTTGCCTCCAGGAGGCAGCGTAGCATCGTGAGACTTCGGCTTTGGTCTCATTAAATCCCCAGTTTCCTGATTTTCTACAAGAGTGATGCTCCTGGCTTAGGATCACATGGCTGTGTGCTGCTGTCTGGAACAGTGGTCTTGTCTTCTGCGCCGAATAGTCAGTAAAAGAGCCCCACCTGGGTCTTATTTTTAGCCAGAAACAAATCCAGACAGCTGTACGTGTGAATCCAGGCTGAGGCGGTTTGATTCTGGTGTCCACACCCTTTCTCCCACCGTGACTGTGCCCATAGGAACTGCAGGCTGGCTAGAGAAATACTTATGGGGGCGTGGCTCCCCGTTTTCTTCTTCCAAAGAAAAGGAATAGGGAGTTTGCTTTCATGCCTTGAGCCACGGCAGTCTAGGTGTTTGAATCAGAGCAAACTGTGATACATTTTTCCATTTTAATTTTTTCCTATTTGTCTCTTGATGTGGAAAGTACCTCAGAGGATTTGTATTTGGAGACTGGGATTAATTGTGACAACCAGTCTGAAGGTAGAGCTCTCACCTGAGCCCATATTCTCCCCAGGGACACCTAGTGGCGTCCCGAGTTAGTTTTGGTTGTCACATTGGGGAAGGAGGTGCTGTTGAATATCCCACAGTGGGCAGTACAGCCCCCTCCCCTGAGAATGACCCAATCTAACCAGTCCTGCTGGAATTTGCCACTGCCTGCTTATAGACTCGGTAGGTCACTGACACAGCAGGTGTGCCCTCCCGAGAGCTCCCCTCTTTGGGTTTGTGAAGGCCAGTTGGCCACCTGTTCACTGATTTTCTTCAGCTTCCTCTTCCACCTCCACACCTACTGGTTTGGTTGTTCTTTTAAGTACCTTTAATGGCACATTTCCTCCCCCCCCCCCAATACACACCCTCTTTTTTGAAATAAAATTTGTGATACGTTAAGGGAACCAGTTTAACGTGAACGATTTAGTGGCATTTAGCACACTTCCTGTATTGTGCAGCCATCACGTCTATCTAGTTCCAGAACATTTTCATCTTCCCAAAGGGAGCCCTGTATCTTTTGAGCAGTATTCATTCGCACATCCATGTACACAGAGAGCACCCCTCGCAACCACTGCATTCTGTCTCTGTGGGTCTGTCTCTTTCCTAGAAGCAGAATATTTTCTATTTCACGTAAATGGAACCATATACTTTGTGATCATTTGTGTGTGCTTTCTCCACACAGCATAATGCTTTCGGGGACCGTCCACACTTGTAGCATGTGTCAGTGCTGCACTCTTCTTCGTGGCTGGAGAATATTCCATTGTTGGCTGTGCCACATTTTGTTTATCCACTTATTCATTGACGGACATTTGGGCTGTTAGCACCTTTGACCATTGTGAATAGTGCTGCAGTGTAGTGTGTGGACATGCGTTGAGCACCTGTTTTCGGTTGTTTGGGGCTCCATGCCTAGGAGCAGCCGTGCTGCATCACATGGCGAACCTGTGTTCAACCTTTTGAGGAAACTCCGTACGGTTTTCTTTCCACACTTAACTTGTATTGACAGGAAAGCTTGTGCTTCATTACAACTTATGCAATGTAATTCCCAAATAAAAGTATTTTGTGAAGTAAGTGTTTTAGAATTCACAGTTCAACTGGGGGACATTTCATTTTGTTACTACCTCTCCTGACCTCCAGACTAGATGTGTGCCTGGGGGTTTGTAGCTGCACAAGGTAGTGAGTCCGTCAACAGGCAGGTAGGTGGTAATCTGTGAATCATCCAGAATTGGTCTTTTCACATAATTTGGAGAGATCACAAAAGCCTATTTAAATGTTTTCAAATTTAGGGGCACCTGGGTGGCGCAGTCGGTTGAGCGTCCGACTTCGGCCAGGTCACGATCTCGCGGTCCGTGAGTTCGAGCCCCGCGTCGGGCTCTGGGCTGATGGCTCAGAGCCTGGAGCCTGTTTCCGATTCTGTGTCTCCCTCTCTCTCTGCCCCTCCCCCGTTCATGCTCTGTCTCTCTCTGTCCCAAAGAATAATAAAACGTTGAAGAAAAAAAAATTTTTTTAAATGAATAAATAAATAAATGTTTTCAAATTTAGTTTCTGAGAAAGAACAAGCAGAGATTTCAGAAGAAATCTAGAATTAAGTGTACTTCGGTTCTGGCTGCAGTACAGAGAGAGGAAGAGAGTCGGGGATTCTTCCAGATGCCAGAGCTGGGGCCCTGCTGCCGCAGGAGTGGTGCGGAGCTGGCGGGTTGCACACACACCCCTGTGGACCAGTCACACTTGGAAGCAGTCATGCCTTCTTTGAGAGGCAGATGAGGTCCTTTACATGTCAAATGGCCAAGTCTGGGTGACAGGACTTTAGAAGCTTCTTGAATTGCAGTGATTGTTTTTACCATAATGTAATTTTTCTAGTAACTGGATTCTAAGTAGGTCTTCCCCGTGTATTGTTCAGTTGGATTCAGAGTATTTTCCATGAGGCATTTCTAAGTTTTTTTTTTTTTAAAGAAATCGAGGGACACCTGGGTAGCTCAGTCGGTTAAGCGTCTGACTTAGGCTCAGGTCATGATCTTGGGGTTTGTGATGTCGAGCCCTGCGTTGGGCTCTGTGCTGACTGCTCAGAGCCTGGAGCCCGCTTCGGATTCTGTGTCTCCTTCTCTTTCTGCCCCTCCCCCACTCATGCTCTGTCTCTCTTTCTCAAAAATAAATAACATTAAAACATTTTTTTTTTTTTTAAGATAATGAGATCGAGGGCACCTGGGTGGCTCCGTCAGTTGAGCGTCTGACTCTTGATTTTGGCTCTGGTCATATCTCAGGGTCTTGGGAATGAGCCCCTCATTGGGTTCCACGCTGAATGTGAAGCCTGCTTAGGATTCTCTCCTCCCTCCTTCTGCCCCTCTCCCCTGCTCCCACTTCCTCCCCCCCCCTCTCTCTCTCTCTCTCTCTCTCTCTCTCTCTCTCTCTCAAAAAAAGAAGAAAGAAAGAGAAAGAAATTGAGATCAGAGTTCTTTTGCACATTGAAAAGCCAAATACTAAGTTAGTGTAAAGCACCAAGTGAAATGGTTTGGGGCAAGAAATGGTGATGGAGAAGGGCTGCATTTATATGCTCCTTCAAATGTATGGAATGTTGCTCCTCTCCACCTGAACGCAGTGCATATATAGCCTTTTCTTTGTCTGTTGCAGACAATTTTTCATGCATTGGACACCAGACCAGAAGCACTTCTGAATTAAGGTAATGTTGAAGTGATTGATCCTTGTCAGTTTTTAAAGCACAATGTTTAAATTTTTTCAGGATTTCTTATTTTAATAATTTAATTTTTGTATAGTTTTGCCCACCTCTTTTTAAGCCTATAGTTGGTTTTCAGAACAAATTGTTCCTGAGAAACATGTTTCTTTGAAAGGCTCCATCCAGTGTTCAGAAGGAAGAGTTAAGGCCCCAGAGATGGTCGTTCACGTTCTGGACAAGAGCAGAATCTCTCCAGCTTTTTTAATTAGAAAGCAAGAGAGCCCTTTTTCCAAATCAAATGTTGGTTCAAATACCAGCAGATGGTTCAGATAGAGGTGAAGCCACATGATTCAGAGAAAAATCCCTGTAAGTGTGTACGCAGTGAGAGTGTCACAGAGTCAGGGGTCAGTGAATCTGGTTGAGGGTACAGAGTTCCTTGTGAAATTCTTGCAACTCAGGATAAGTTAAGAGAATTTTAAATTAAAAAGCAGAGCTAAATTGAATGAATTCGTTGCTTGAACGATTGGTTGTCCCTGTGCAGAGGGTTAACTTGACACCATAGACAAAAATTAAGTCAGAGTGAATCATAGACTCTAAATATTAACCCTAAAAAGAGGACATAGAAGGTTGTGAAGACTTCGGTTTTGGCACAGGTTTCTTAATTATGACATCAAAGTTAATCCATAAGAGAGAACATTTATAAGTTAGACTTCGTCAAAATTAAAAGCTTCTGCTCCTTCCAAGACACTATTAAGAGAAGGAAAAGACCAGCCACAGGCTGGCAGAAAGCATTAGCGTGTGACATGCCTTAGATGACAAGTAAAGAGCTCTCAACATTCAGTATGAAGGACGCGAGTGATTTGAACGGACGCTCCACCAAAGAGCATGTAGGGACAGCCGATGAGCATTTGAAAAGATGGCCAAGATCATTAGTTATCAGGGGATGGAAATTAGATCTGTAAGGAGACACCACTGTCCTACTAGATGGACCAACAGGTGATCCCACCGAGTGCCGAGAAGTGCGTGCGGGAGCGGGGCTTGTGGGCGCTGCCGGTGGGAGAGGAAATGGTGCCAGCACTTTGAAAACAGTTTGGCAGTTTCCTGGTGTTAAGCATATGCCTACCATGTATGCCCCACTCCTCGGTGTGCACCCGAGACCAGCGAAAGCAGGTGTGCACATAAAGACTCGCGCAGGCAGCAACACGGGTGAGTCTCGGCAGCGCCGAGTGAGTGGAGCCAGACCACGAGAAAGTACATACTCTGTGACTCCATGGGTATACGCTCCTGGAAGTGTAGTGTATGCTGCTGATGTGTCGTGACAGAAAGCAGATGAGTGGTCACTTGGGGTGGGGCAGCATCCCAGCGGGGCACAGGGGGACGCCTGCACACGGTGGGGGTGTTCGTTATCTGAGCTGTGTTGTGCGTGTGTCAGATGTCAAGTTGTGCATATGTGTCGTGTGACCTACACTTCAGTGAAGATCAATTATGTTTTAAATACTAAATGAACAATTAGAAAGCGGTGTGAGCAGGTCTGACCTCTACCTGGTGAACCCTTGTGTTTCACGGTCGCCACTGTTGATGTGTTCTTGGTTTCTGCAATGGGGCCTACTCTACTGACTCTGGGGAGGAAGTCTGGTGGGTGAAGGAGGAGGTAATTTGCTGTCTCTTAAATCATTTCAGGCTAAAAAATCTTAGTACTACTTTTACAAGTTCAATTTAGTGAGTGTTTACTATAGTTCACTCAGGTTTTAAGGGCCTTGTGTGGGTTCTCATGGGCTCCTCATAGCAAGTGAGGTGTGGATACCATTACTGTCTCCATTTTTGGACCAAAAAGCAGAGTCAGAGAGAGGTTAGGAGCTTAGTGGAGGCTACCTGGTGATGAGAGGGTCAGAATGGGACCCCGGGTGAGTAAGCCCGAAGCACGTGGCCACCACACTGCCTCCAGCTGGCGGTCCTGCTCAGGTAGGCTGGATGTGCACACGAGGCCAATAAAAACTGTTTCTGCCGGGAAACCCAGGGGTGTCCCTCATAGTTTGCAGGGAGTGTAAATGGCACAGCAGGGAACTTGGGAGTGAGAGCCCCTCACAGGTGCTTGAGGTCATGAAGTTGTTCCCTCCATGGTGCGTGTGATTGATTTCCAGCTCCCACCACCTTCCCTGCTAGACCTTCCTTCTGGATGTGTGCCATTTGTTTCTTAGACCACGTTAATCACATATGAGTTCTGGCTCTGAAATAAAGGTGGGACTTCCTGTTTGGCCTCAACAGGTTTGCAGGGGCTGGGTTTATTGAATAGTTGTTTTTGGTTTTGTTTTTGTTTTTAATGTTTATTTATTTATTTATTTATTTAAAAAAAAATTTTTTTTTTCAACGTTTATTTATTTTTGGGACAGAGAGAGACAGAGCATGAACGGGGGAGGGGCAGAGAGAGAGGGAGACACAGAATCGGAAACAGGCTCCAGGCTCTGAGCCATCAGCCCAGAGCCCGACGCGGGGCTCGAACTCGCGGACCGCGAGATCGTGACCTGGCTGAAGTCGGACGCTTAACCGACTGCGCCACCCAGGCGCCCCTAAAAAAAATTTTTTTTTTAACGTTTATTTATTTTTGAGACAGAGAGAGACAGAGCATGAACAGGGGAGGAGCAGAGAGAGAGGGAAACACAGAATCTGAAACAGGCTCCAGGCTCTGAGCTGTCAGCACAGAGCCTGACGCGGGGCTCGAACTCACGGACCATGAGATCATGACCTGAGCCGGTCGGACGCTTAACCGACCGAGCCACCCAGGCGCCCCAATGTTTATTTATTTTTGAGAGAGACAAAGAGTGCAAGTAGGGGAGGGGCAGAGAGAGAGGGAGACACAGAATCCGAAGCAGGCTTCAGGCTCTGAGCTGTCAGCACAGAGCCTGACGAGAGGCTGGAATGCAGGAACTGTGAGATCATGACCTGAGCCGAAGATACTTAACTGACTGGGCCACCCAGGCGCCCCTATTGAACAATTTTTGATCACATAGTTTGTGCTAGGTTCTGTGCTCGACACTGGAAGCAAAAAAGATGACCTAGGCTAACAAGACGAGATGCGGAGGGAGAACATGATGGCACAGGTGGGTTCCACCAGACATAAGATTCAGGAGAAAGGCTCACTGGCCATTTCCTGTGACTCCAGAGGGAGAGGTGCCCTCAATGAGGGTAACTCATACCTGATCTCCAGCACTGGCTCATCCTGGTCTTTCCATGACGTTGCCTGAGCTGCCATCCCTGAAGTACTTTACGGTCCCCACCACAGTCCCCACTGTTCCTCTGATTGCTGTCATCTGCTGGGTGGGTGACTGGTTTGTCAGGGGATGAAAGGGAAGTGATGTGGGGACAGGAGGCAGGGTGGTAGGGACGGATGGGGACCACGCCTCTCTCTGTTTCTGATTGGGAGGACTAGGATTGGCTTTATGCAGGGAGAGCCTGGTTCCTGCTCTTTTAGCAACATGATAAAGTGAATTCCACCCCGCACCCCCCATTGAGTCTCTTCCTTGTGAACGAAGAGATGAGGATGAACTCAGAGCTGTGCCGGCCACTGTGGCAGTCGTACCGCCGGCCACGTGTGACTCGGGCATTGTGAGTGAGGCTGGGCCAAATCGGAACGTAAACCACACATTGGATTGTAGAAGCTTAGCATGACACACAAATGTAGAATATCCATTTGTAATTTTCTCTATTGATTACGTATTGAGATAACATTTTTGATATATTGGGTTAAATAAATACATTATTAAAATTAATGGTAACCTGTTTCTTTTTATTTTTTCCCTATGTGTACCAGAAAACAGAAACTTCTGAAAGTGGTTCACGTTGTGTCTCTGTTAGACAGCAAGCCAATTGGACAAGAGACATAGGAGCCTGTGAGCATGGGGGCTGGAGGGGATGGGAGACCCAGAAACTCTTACTCCTAATGAGTGGCTTCTCCTGACCTAGCTGGAAAGCAATTTTAAGATGCTTCCTCTAGAAATGGAGAAACCAAGATCTCTTGCCCCCAATGCAGCACTTGCAACAGGAAGGAGAAAGGTCTCTGCGCTTCCCGGGTCAGAAGGCGGCCTGACGTGTTAACTTCTGTTGCATCATTGTCAGCTTGCCCTGGTGGAGTGATATGTGGGTGCAGGTGACCGAGAAGTGAAACGTCTTTTTATGGTCCTGTGACCGCACCCAGCCAGTCACAGATTGCTTATAGTGCCTGGCATGGTTAGTTCCAGAGGTACCTGAGTCCGAATTGTGGTCTTGCCATTTGTGACTCCCTCTATTTCTCTTGTTTCCCATGTGGACAGTTGGTAGGACCTCTTCCCAAGATTGTGAGGACACAGCATGTGCTCCTGAGTCACAGCTGTGACCTGGGAGTAGATCATAAATCCCTCTTTACTTCTGAAGTGGTTAGGAATCCAAGCGGTAACATCCTGGAGACCTAGGTCCACAGAAGGACGTTTGACTGTCACTCTTTTAGACTCTGGTGCCGGAAGACAGGGAGTTTGTCTTTTCACCACAGTGTCCTCTGTCTGTGGCAGATGCTTAATAAACAGATGTGAGTGAATGAATAAGGTGTGTGTAGAGTGAGGCCAGGAGTGCTGCTGATTCAAGAATTCAGGTTTTTTGCTCTCCAGCTGGACATCACACCCAATCAGAGTGAGCAGGCTGCACCTGTTCCCCTTGCAGCCGGAATGATCTGCTGTCGAAGAAGCAGAGCCGTCTGGTGGAAACGAAGACACATTCAGAAGCAAGGAGTAGTGTTGGCGGTGCGAGTCGTGCTTCTGGTCTCTGCAGCTTTATGGGGAGATGCAGAGCTACCGACCGTCTGAATCTACAGTCTGCCGTGAGAAGACGGCTTAGGACGGTTCTGCTCACCAAGCATAAGACACCAGCTCCCTGGGGTATCGGTCAGACTGTCTTTCACCGCTGTCACCTAGAAGGTGGTTCTGCATCCTAGTCGTCTGTGTTTCCACTCCCATGGCCTGCGTTTCAAATCGTGGACACCCCTTGGCCACTGCCTTCAGGTGGGAGGGAAGAATCCGATGGCCTCGGAAGGAAGCATAAGGGCAAGCCGGGCACAGGTGGACAGAATGCCCATGGACCAGCTCGCACACACACGCGTCTGACTCTGGAAGAGGCTCTGGAGGAAGAGCTGCCACCAGATGAGGGACATCTGGTGAGGAGCGGCAGAGAAGAAGGGCACCCCTCGTCCTGGTCAGAGACAAGCCGCCGTCTGCGTGTCTTCGTCCCTTCGGCTTCCCGGACTCAGGGGCAAGTGCCGTGTGAGACGCCGAGGCTGGAACTGGGCGCGGGCGGTCTCCGCTTCTCTGAGGCCCCTTCCGACAAGAGGCAGCGCCACAGAGGAGGGGCTGGGCTCGGCTCCCCGGGGCCCTGTCACGGGCTGTAAGGTCCCCAGGGGTGTCTTCCAGGTTCAGTTTGGTGCTCTGTCAGCTAGAAATATGAGGTGGGCTGAGTTTCAGGTTCTTGTCTAGTTCAAGAATTTTCCTAAACAGGCACAGAATAGCACGCATAGTTTAAATAAGTCTGAATTTAAAATTACTTAGTATAGGGGCGCCTGGGGACCTCAGTCGATTGAGCCTCTGACTTCCGCTCAGGTCATGATTTCACAGTTTGTGAGTTCAAGCCCTGCGTGGGGCTTTGTGCTGACAGCTCAGAGCCTGCAGCCTGCTTCGGATTTTGTGTCTCTGTCTCTCTCTGCCCCTCCCTCACTCACACTTTGTGTGTGTGTGTGTGTGTGTGTGTGTGTGTGTGTGTGTGTGTGTGTGTGTCTCTCTCTCTCTTTCTCAAAAATAAATAAACATTAAAACTTTTTTTTAAATTATTTAGTATAGATAGCAGAAATGCCTTCTCTCTCGGCCTCTTTGGTCTCGGCTGCAGAAGCGAGGTGGTGAAGGGGACGCTGTCATTTGGGAAGTGTAACAATAAGATGCACAGGCAGTGCCACCACCTTCAGAAGTCAACCTGTGGCAAACGCGGCTACCCTGCCAAGCAGAAGGGAACTTGCACCGGAGCATCAAGGCTGAAAGATGAAACACCCGTCAGGACCAGGTGAATGAGGCACCTAGAAATGGGGTGCTGCAGATCCAGGTCTGGATCCTGGGAGGGGCAGCACCTCGACCCACAAGGGCAGCTGTCTCAGCCCCTGGTTCCTCTTAAGGATTTCAAGGAGACGTCGCACGATAAGTGTTCTCGCTTAAAAAGAAATGATTTAGTGCAATCACAGGATACAGTTGACCCGCAAGTGACATGGGGGTTAGGGGCGCCAACCTTGCCCCACCTCGGGCAGTTGCAAATCGTCATAATAGCTTTTAACTTCCCAAACACTTCACTATGAAGAGACTGCTGTTGCCCAGAAGCTTAGAATAAGTCTATTAGGATGTATTTTGTACATATGTCATATGCTGTATTCTTAGGATAAAATAAATAAGAGAAAAGAGAACATCAGTAAGAAAATCACAAGGAAGAGAAAATACACTTATGGTACTGTACTGTATTTATCAAAACCGATCCATGTGCAAGGAGACCCGTGCAGTTCAAACCCCTGTTGTTCAAGGGTCAACTATATTTGAAATAAAAAAAAAAATTTTTTTTTTTTTAATGTTTATTTTTGAGAGACAGAGAAAGAGCATGAGTGAGGGAGGGGTAGAGAGAGGGAGACACAGAATCCAAAGCAGGCTCTAGGCTCTGAGTTGTCAGCAGAGCCCAATGCGGGGCTCGAACCCGCAAGCCGTGAGATCGTGACCTGAGCTGAAGTTGGACACTTACTAACTGAGCCACCCAGGCGCCCCTGAAATTTTTTAAAGAAGTTTTCAGCGACATACATCTTATCAGATTTAATTTTAATATGTTCTGAAGTATAAATTGTTTGGAGTAAAAATTTATTTTATTTTTTGTATATTTTTTAATGTTTATTTTGAGAGAGCGTGTGCATGCAAGAGCAGGGGAGGAACAGAGAGAGAGGAGAGAGAGAGAGTACCAAGCAGGCTCTGAGCTTTCTGCGCAGAGCCTGACGCGGGGCTCGAATCCGTGATCCGTGAGATCATGACCTAAGCCAAAAGCAAGAGCTGGATGCCCAACCGACTGAGTCCCCCAGGGACCCCTCTGGTAATTTTTAAATGTGGCACTGCACGGCGGCCTGGAAGTAACTGATGCATGGAGGTAGAAATAGTGCTTTCTGAAGAAGGGGTTTAAGTAAATAAATAACCCTTGGAATCCGTAATGGTTGATCCGGCTGCCTTCTCAATCAGGCACGTCTCCGTGAGGTTTACAAAAGTGATTATTATTATTTTTTTATGTTTATTTATTTTTGAGAGAGAGAGAGACAGAGTGTGAGCAGAGGAGGGGCAGAGAGAGAGAGAGGGAGACACAGAATCTGAAGCAGGCTCCAGGCTCTGAGCTGTCAGCGCAGAGCCCGACACGGGGCTGGAACGCACGAACTGCGAGATCGTGACCTGAGCCAAAGTCGGACACTCAACCGACTGAGCCACCCAGGCGCCCCATATTATTATTTTTTTTGATAAAAAGTCTTACTTTTTGTCATTAGACAAACTGTGTGCTTTACAGTCTGTCCATGTTGCATTGCTTTCCTGTTGTTGTGAGGCTCATAGTTAACTTTTGTCAGATAGTGTATCCTTTTTGGTGTACGTGGGCCTGTTCCGACCCCTTGCTGGAGCACTGGTAGAGAGCTGGGAAATCAGGGAGGTGAGTGCCAGAGTGGCGTTGCGGCCATTCACGGGGCAGCAGGCTTTTCCACTGCACTGATGTCGGGGTTGAGCACAGACTTCTGGAAGGACATGTTAGGTTCCCACAAATGCACTTTGAGTGTGAGTGGCATTTGGCTATCAGTGACTCTATGAAATGCCTGTGTAGGTTTTGTCATTTGAAAAGCATTAAGAACCTTCATTTTTAAAAAGTGGTCAACAGAAGTCAGTGAGGCTCCTCGTCTGCCTTCTAGAATGTCGGTTGGGGACCTCAGGGTAGTCAGACCATTTGTAGGGCTACTAGGTGTGTTCGCTTTCTATAGAGATTGTTTCTTGGGTCTTACTTTTCTGTTCACAGAACTAGCATGCTTGTTGTATGAATTTATTTCTACTGAAGATGATTAAATTTTTACCTTCTCCTAGTGCTTTAGGGGATGCACCTTAAATGGCGTTTACCAGTAAACTGAGAAAATTACACCGCATCACCCATAAATGCAAAACGTGCAAAGTAGAAGTCTCTTGCGGGTGCATTATCTGACAGTAAGCCACTTAACTAAGTGGGGCTGTTTATGATCTGCGTCAGAAAGTTAAGAGCAGGAAAATCTGAGGGGACCAGGGAGATGCTGAGGGCAGATTATTTAAACACACTGTATCCTAGCAGAGTGGCACACACACATCATCCCTTTTCAAATAACATGTAAAAGTCTGCCGGATCGTTAACACAGAGCCAAATGAGGCTGTCGTGTGATTACATTTCCTGTGTTCGTCTTCGTTACCATTTGCTTACCCGTATAAAGACTAGTTACAGTTCACTTTTTATTTCATTGAATGTTCTGATATTTGCTACTTCATAGAAGCCGATTGGGTGGTAATTGTCATCAAAACAATGAAGTTTTTATCACTTACTTTCTTAAAGTTTTTTTTGTTTATTTTTGAGAGTGCGCGCGCGTGTGCGCACACGTGTGTGAGTGGGGGAGGGGAAGAGAGGAGAGGACGACAGAGGATCCGAAGTGGGCTCTGTGCTGGCAGCAGAGAGCCCGACGTGGGGCTTGAACCCGTGAACTGTAAGATCATGACCTGACTCGAAGTTGGGACACTGAACTGACTGAGTCACCCAGGTGCCCCCTATTTTGAGAGAGACAGAGACAGTGGGAGTGAGAGAGGGACAGAGAGAGGGGGGGGGGGAGAGAGAAAGAATCCCAAGTGGGCTCCGTGCTACCAGCTGTGGAGCCGGGCGAGGGCTCGAACTCATGAAACATGAGGTCATGACCTGAGCCAAAACCAAGAGTCAGACGCTTAACCGACTAGCCACGCAGGTGCCCTTTTTATCACTTTTCAAACATGGATATATAAGCTTCTCTCAAAAATAAACATTAAAAAAAGAATAAAAAATTATTTCATCTTTTTATTAAAAAGATTTTTTTAATTTTTATCTACTTTTGAGAGAGAGACAGAGACAGAGCAGGAGCGGGGGAGAGGCAGAGAGAAAAAGGGAGACACAGAATCCGAAGCAGCAGATCATGGCTGACCCAAAGTTGGACACTTAACCAACTGAGCCACCCAGGTGTCCCAAGAACTTAAAAAAAAATTAAAGCAAATCCCAAGATCACATCATTTCACCAGAAGTAGGAAGTATTTCTAACCTTTGAGGGTTTTACTCCCATTGTGACCCAAACAAAAGAACAGCAACTCTCAGACGTCACCAAACCCCCGGGCCATGTTCAGATTTTCTTGATTTTCTCTAAGAAGTCTCTAACATTTTTAAAAACCATTTAATGGAAAATCGAAATGCATCCAAAAGTTAATAGTACAAGAACTTTGTCACCAGACTAGAGCAGTTACCACCTCACAGCCGGTCTTGCTTATGTACGTCTTTGCCTGTTTTCCTCCTTGTTTTAAAGCAAACTTCAGACACGTCATTCAAGTCTTTACTACGTTAGCATGTACTTCAGATGACGGGCTGTGGGTGGGTCGTGTTGGATGCAGTGTCCACAGTGTACGTCCCGGGGCGCCTGCTACAGCCACAGTGACCCATCGTGGCGGCGGCGGCCTGCCCGGTGTGGCTCGTGGTGTTCGGGTGGTACGTGAGGCGGGGAGGGTTTGCGTTTTTTCTGTCGCCCTTTGGATTTGCACACTTACAGTTTTGGAGATTAACTTGGATTTGGGAATGACAGAACAATAGAAAAACTGAAGACATGGGTTTAAATTCCTGGTGTAAATCCCTGTCTCTCAAAATGCTTCATTGTCTTGGAGATGAGGGAGGGCACTTCCGTGGCTGAGCTAATTAGAACGAACCGCCACCCCGTGTGACGCTGGATGCGCAGCGGCGCTCGTTTTGGTTTCTGAAGTTTGAGAGTTGTGTGAAAATTAAGGGAAACTTCACTAAAGTCCACTGGGGATACTGGAAGGGGAGGCTGATAGAGCCGGTGCCACACGATGTCAGGTACAGGCCCCAGTTGGAAAAGACGTGCGCTGCGGCTCCTACGGGAAGTCCACCGCCCCTGCCCCTCAGCCAGTGAGAAACCTCGTCCCCCGGAACCCCTGCTTCTCTCCAGTGGGCTTTCATTCAGAACAACCCTCCCAACTTCCCCTTCCTCCCTTCCTTCCTCCCTCCCTCCCTCCCTTCCTCCCTCCCTCCCTCCCTTCCTCCCTCCCTCCCTCCCTCCCTTCCTTCCTCCCTTCCTCCCTTCCTTCCTCCCTCCCTCCCTCCCTCCCTCCCTTCCTTCCTTCCTTCCTTCCTTCCTTCCTTCCTTCCTTCCTTCCTTCCTTCTTTCCTTCCTCCTTCCATAACATAACATCCCTTTCCTTTATTTGTTGGACTTGCCTATGGTTTTAGGCTGTAGCTTGCCTGTCCGGGACTGCAGTTCTCTGCTGTTCCTGAATAAACTTGTCTTTTGGTGGTAAAATAGCTGTCAGTTTTATTCCGAAGGTTAATAGGTGCTCCTGCCATTCGGTTCAGTGCCGCACCGTGGGCCCAAGGCGGTGCCAGCAGCTCATGTCTTGGGTTGCCCTCCTTTTGGCCGCGAGACCGCGTGTGTGCTCTGTTGAAAGGTGGACTTCACGGTCTAATCGCTGAAAAGCTTACAGAGCACTTTCCAGCTGCCTTACTTAATTTTCATTTCAGCTCTGTGGTGTAGGTGACAGGATTCCCATTCTGTAGCAGACGGGCCAGAGTACAAAGTGACTTGATGTCATGTTCCTGGTATGTGGCAGAACCAAAACTCGGAATCATTTTTTCTTTAACAGGCTTCACACCCAGTACGGAGCCCACCACGGGGCCTGAACTCATGACCTTGAGGTCAAGACCTGAGCTGAGGTCAAGAGTCAGACGCTTAACCAACTGAGCCACCAGGTGCCCCCTAAATTTGGAATCATTTTTATACCATCACCCCATTTTGCCATTAACAGACTGGCAGTATGAATGTCATTGTTAGTAACTGTAGGGTGCTGGGGGCACCATTGAAGTTCCTTCCCGTACTTCACTGGGGTCTTGAGGAGAGGGAAATGATGCTGCCTTTATCACGAAGTGAGGGGGAGCTACCTGAAGCACGTTATGTTGCAAATGTGAAATATTTGAATAAAAAATTTGGGTTAATGCTTTGACTTACAAAGATGTTGGATACAATCTAAATTAGGGCAGATCATATACTTGCTTTTAAGTTATTTAAATTTCTATGAAAAGTATCTTCAGAAGTTCTAAATAAAAGCTAATGGCAGATGTGGGTCATAAAGAACAGATGTGAGATTCTCAGCAGGTCCTGTCTTAGCGGATTAGACTAGGGAAGGCACTGAGTCAGCACAGCCAGAGCTTAGCAGTGACTTTGAGGGGAAGGCGAGACTGAGCCCCGGCCGCGGAACCTGATGGTGGGGCTTCCAGAAGCCACTGGGGAGCCAAGGGTAGTGAAGAGAAAAGCAAAGTGATCCCATGTAAGTAACACTTAAAATGTACAGTTTTTAAATTAGCAAAACTAATATAAACTGCATTATCAATATTTGGAAGATGAAGAGGAAAACATAACCAATAATTCTAATGAAAATGCTATTAGTCTTTTTAAATGTCTTTCTCTAACTAAAATATATTTTGATTCTTCTAAAATAGCTAAAATTATTACACACAAATTTGTTTTGATTTAATATACGACAAGCATTTTCCCAGATGTTTGTACCATCGTACTATTCTTAGTGATACGTAATAGTTCTCCCAGTAAAAAGTTGACATTAACTAGTCTTATTTTGAAAACTGAAAAGTATGGACAAAAAAAAAAATGTATGCTTCTTGGTTTCAGAGCCCAGATAACTTGTTAACCTTTTATTTAAAAAAGATGTTTCTTCTTTTTAAATACACAAAAAGAAAAGCATCATCATTTATACACTATTCTGTACCTTGTTTATTTCATTTACTTTATCCTCATAGAAGAGCATTCAGGTGAACTTTTAGTTGATAGGAATAAGAAAGTTTTTTGTTTCCTCTCAGTCCCGCTGTGTATTTGAGTGCGCGCGCTCCGTCCTCGATGTCCGTGGGATGCCACTTTCTCTTCGGGTGAGCACGGACTGGCTGGTTTTCCGCCTATGGTGCAGGGTCGGTGTCCATTAGCTTCTAGCGAAGGGGGCCATCCTTCTGTGGATGCACATGTACATCTCATCAAGGTGGTCCTGGACAGGGCCCACCTAGTGACAGGAAGGCCAGTATGCTGGAGACCCTGAGTGCCCCTTCATCAGTGAAAGTCCATCCATGTATAAAAAACTCCTTTTCCAGATTTGATTTCAGAAGATAACATCTTTGAGGTGGAGAATGGAGAATGTAATTAAAAAAAAAATTTTTTTTAATGTCTAACCACAGGTTTCTCTTTCTCTCCAGGCCAATCATGTAAAATAGGTCTCACAGGACACTTATTTTAGTTCTAGTAGCAGTAGGAATACCTCTTTTCTTAAAAATGAACAAATGTGGGTTTTGAGTCTCTTTGTTGAGACTCAAATGTGGGCACTGCTTGTAGAGGGATCTGTAATTAAAAGGCAGTATTAATAATTTATGCTATTTACTGATGAAAGAGAAATAGATCTGGTTTTGTTCTCTTTGCTTGTGACTAAAGGTTCAAATCAACAAGTATTGGTATTATTGCTTCTAAAATCTTGTGGGGTAACTGAGTTAAATGGATCTTCTCATTTTTAAGACACGTAGGTTTTCAGTTAATTCATTTCTCTGGTTTAAAGCAATACAACTAGGTTTTACCACGTATATAATTCTATAATATATTTAAAAAGAACATCTAAGATGGGGCGCCTGGGTGGCTCAGTAGGTTGAGCGTCCAGCTTCGGCTCAGGTCATGATCTCACAGTTCATGGGTTGGAGCCTCGCATCCAGCTCTGTGCTGACAGCTCAGAGCCTGGAGGCTTATGTCTCTCTCTCTCTCTCTCTCTCTCAAAAATAGACATTAAAGGGGTACCTGGGTAGCTCAGTCAGTGAAGCGTCTGACTTCAGCTCAGGTCATTATCTCACAGTTCGCGCTGTGTTGGGGTCTGTGCTGACAGCTCGGAGCCTGGAGCTGCTTCGGATTCTGTGTCTCCCTCTCTCTCTCTGCCCCTCTCCTGCTCATGCTCTCTCTCTCTCTCAAAAAACGAATAAACATTAAAAAAATTAAAAAAAAAAAAAAAATTGGCTCAATATTTTAGTGTTTAAATAAGAAGTTACATGTGTTGACTAAAACTAACAAGTCAGTTCACATCATGAAAACCATTAACTTATTTTTCTTCACAGTTCTTAGAAGGATGGAATAAAGTGACTTCTTTATAGACTAAGAACAGTTCTCTAACATAGAGGGGGGGTGATGTTGCTGGAATCCAGCTACTCCCAACTCTGCGTAATCGTGTAGGAGATGTGATATGATCACATGTACATACGTGTGTGCACGTGAGTGGTGGCAGGACGTCCTGGGCAGGAAGAACCAGGGCAGTTTACAAGCTCAGAGGACACAGTATCCCAGCTTCCTCTTGTGAAAATTCTCTCGTATGTTCTTGGTGCTCTTACTGTCACATACGTTAATGTTCACAGCTTGCAGTCCGAAAGAGTTTGTAGGTGAGGGCTGGAGTGAGCATCAGCCTGTGTGCCACAGGCTAAAGTGCCTGCAGTGTAGCCTCCCCGGTGCTCCCTTTGATCAGGGAGGCTCGAGGTGTTCTTGGAAGCTTTCCACATGCTTCCAGCACCCACTTCAAGTAATGCCTTTAGAAACAACTATTTTGGTCAGAAATATTTCTGAAGCCGTGTCACTGTGTATCACCTTCCCGAGGTGCCTTTACCTCCTGTCCTGTCCCTGTAAGGCCTTTCCTGATGGTTCTGCGGACTTTCACTGCAGGTCAGTGCTGGTGACACGAAATTGCTTTCTGGAGGTCCAGCGTGCACCCTGCCCGCCCCTCTGTCCTCTGCCTGGCCTGTTCTGTAGCTGTGAATAGATGGCACGGTTGAGAGCAGGAACTAAGAACCCACACACGCTTTTTAAAGCTACTTCTTCTTGGGAAAGATATTTTTGTTTTCATCAGTAAGTATACATGGAGTTTCTGTAATGGAAACCACGTCAATTTATTCTGAGTGCGTGTGTGCAGAATAGGGAAGTTTATCTAGACTAGGAACTCTAACAAACATGCTTCCTGGGTCCCCCAGACAATTTCCCCCAGATATGTTTCAGTCTCAAGAAAATAAATAACCATTGTTAATTAAGTATCTGGTGATTATAATATTAACTCTGTGACTTTTGCATAAAATCTCCTGTGTGTGTTTGCAGAGGACGTTGAGGCCCCTGGATAAGCCACGTTTGCACGGGGGAGCCAATTGTTAAGAGATGTTGATATATCCTCAGCATGGGGATACATTGGTCATAATTATGACTGACTGAGTCATGTTCTTGGTCGGAAATGCAACCCCCAATTATGACATTCCCTTGGGAAAATAAGTCTCTGCTTTAACGGGATGATTTTGTTTGGACTCTGATTTAAGGAATGGTGTCTAGTAAGACTGGGGTGGAGCGGGGTTAAGGGTGGGTGGCATGGCTGCTCGTGGACCTGTAAGGACTGAGGTACTGCTTCTGAGTTTACTGGGATCCCAGGACCCGTGTTGGTGGGAGAGCAAGATGTCCCTGAAGCAGGGGCCTGCTGGATGCCATATTGAGTCTTCTTAGAATTGCTGTGTGGGCATTCTGACATCGTTGGGGGGAAGGAGGGTCATGGGTTCAAGATCATTGACATGATGTTGAGGTACAGAGCTGGTGAATAGTAGTAATTATAATTTATTAATCCAGCCCTTGGTGGCATTTTATAAGTTTTGATGAATGCTGAAGAAAAGTGCTCTGATCTATAATAAAATCTTAGCTCTCAAATTTGGTTCCTTTTCTCGTCTGCTTCATTAAGTTCCTCAACCACTGTTTATTAATTTTTTTATGCTTGCATTTCTGTTTCAGATCTCAGATTCCTTGAAGTGGCATTAAAGAGCACTAGGACCTGAAAATGAGTGAACTTGACCAGTTACGGCAGGAGGCCGAGCAGCTTAAAAACCAAATTAGGGTATGTTGCTACACGTGTGTTTAGTTTATTTTGTAAATCATTTGGATTTCAGGTCAGATGTTACCTGTTTGGGGAAAGGTGGGTTTCAGAATGGCTGCTGAGTGTTTTGGATTGAAACTGAATTTTCGCTGGCCCAGGATGGGCTAATTACAGAGTCAGATATTTGGCCTGGCACATGGCTTTCAGGGTTTTGTTTTCTAGTATATCATTATTTGAATATACCAAAAATGTTTTCAATTTATGAACATCGCTTCTGTATATTTTTTCTTAACCTTGGGAATTTGCTTCATGACATTCTCTTGGTCACTGTGTAGAGTGTGGTGTCTGCTTCCCTCCCTCCTTCCCTTCCTTCCCTCCCTGACTGTTTAGTCGAGGACAAGAAACTGGTTTAAAAATAAGGGTATTAACAACAACAATGGCAAGTGTCTCCGGTGTGCCAGAGGTGTGCTGGAGAAGAGTGCCGGCGTGGACCTGGGCGTCGACAAGTTTTCATAGGCTGTTACGTGAGAGCAGGTGCATCTAGCTGAAGATGAAAACACCACACATCGTTCACCTGCCCTGTACAGCAAGGAGCTCCCCGACTCTTAAGGTGTGAACGCCAGCCTGTCACTGGCGTGTGCTGTCCCACATCAGAGCCCTTGCCCTTTGGAAAGGCAGGACTAGGAGGGTCTGAAGGCATCAGTTCTGCTCTCCTCCGGTTTTGTGAGACCGTGTTTTTAATGAACATTTTCTGGAGGAACATTCAATGCCAGTCCTTGCTCCTGTTCTCAGACTGTTGATAAGAAGGCCTGAGACAAGGAGGGTGGACCCCGGAAAACCTGTCCGCAAGACGGTGAAGCAGATCCATGTCCGCTTGAGGCAGGGGCTCCTCAAGGCCTAGCTAGTCCCACAGCATCGTTTTCGTTTTCAGTGTGTGTCTGAGCAACAAATTGTTTTTCAGAGTCCACGATGAGATTGGAGCCTGGCTCCTTTCAGATGACCAGCTGTATGTTCAGAAAGCTGGGTGGCAGTTGGAGAAAGAAATCATCATCATTGGAGCCAACTTTTTTCTTAAGCTTGAGAAAAGATAATGGAGTTTTTTAAGTTACAGCCAAGAGGAAACAAAGTAGCTTTCAAATTCAGATTTTAAATCTTAACATTTAAAAGATCAGATACATAGTTCAGTAAAAATGAGGGAGGTTTGGTGTTTTTAATTGTTTGCTCTGATCAGACTTGTTTAATATGTCTGTCTACCTCTACCCTCCAGAGTAGAGAAATCAGAACTTTGTGTTTCTAACAGCTATAAATTGTTTAAGTAGAAAATGTTGTTCGTAGTGGATTCAGACCTGTTCACAGCAGGTGCAGAAAGTTTGTGTGTTGCAGGAGAGAGACCTCTGGTTTCAGGCAAAACAAATAGCCTGAGAGCTCATGTTGCGTCTCTTCCAGTCTTGTGGAGCCAGTTATGTCGTGAGCCTCAGGCAGCCCCCCGGGGGACAGCATGTCTGTGGGAGCCACACATGGGGTTTGAAAGTGTGAAAAGAGGGGCTCCTGGCTGGCTTAGTTGGTGGAGTGTGAGACTCTTGATCTTGGGGTCCTGAGTTCAGGACCCACATTGGGCATGGAGATTACTTAAAAATAAAGTTGAAAAATGAAAGTGTTAGAAAAAACAGGCAAAGGGGCCCCTGGGTGGCTCAGTCAGTTAAGCGTCCTACTCTCGATCTTGGCTGAGGTTGTGATCTCAGGGTTCATGGGGTCAAGCCCCGTGTTGGGCTTGCACTGCACTGGTGGCATGGAGCCTGCTTGGGATTCTCTTTATCCCTCTCTGCCTCTCTCTCTCTCTCTCTCTCTCTTTCTCTCACTGTCACTCTCAAATTTTTAAAAAAGAAACAGGTGGAATCAATTTTTTTTTGATTTAAAAAAAAAATTTTTTTTTAAGAGACAGCAAGAGAGTACATGTGTGAGCAGGGGAGGGGCAGAGGGAGAGAGAAAGAGAGAGAGAGATTGAGAATCTTAAGCAAGCTGTACACAGCACGGAGCCCGATGCGGGACTCAATCCCACAGCCCTAGGATCATGACCCAAGCCAAAATCAAGAATCAGATGCTCAACCAACTGACCCACCCACATGCCCCCAGGTGGAATCAGTTTTTAACAGACTTTGTCTAAACCAGTATATCTAAAATATTGTCATCTCAGCATACAGTTAATAGATTTAAAAAAAATTTTTGTAAACGTTTATTCAGTTTTGAGAGAGAGAGAGAGAGAAAGAGACAGAGTATAAGTGGGGAAGGGGCAGAGAGAGAGGGAGACACAGAATCCAAAGCAGGCTCCAGGCTCCGAGCTGTCAGCACAGAGCCCGATGCAGGGCTCAAATTCACAGACCACAAGATCCTGATCTACAATTAATAGGTATACATATATATATGTGTGTGTGTGTGTGTGTGTGTGTATACCTATTAATGTTTTATTTATTTTTGAGAGTGAGAGAGACAGAGCACATTTTTTAAAAAAAAATTTTTTTAAACGTTTATTCATTTTTGAGAGAGAGAGACAGAGAGACAGAGTATAAGTGGGGGAGGGGCAGAGAGAGGAAGACAAAGAATCCGAAGCAGGCTCCAGGCTCTGAGCTGTCAGTACAGAGCCCGACGTGGGGCTCAAACCCATGAACCACGATATCGTGACCCAAGCCAAAGTCTGACGCCCAACTGGCGAGCCACCCAGGTGCCCCAATTGATAAATATTAAAAAAAAAATAGATATTTGGGATGCCTGGCTGGCTCAGTCCGTGGAGCACGCAACTCTTGATGTCAAGGTTGTAATTTCAAGCACCATGGTAGGTGTAGAGAATACTTAAAAATAAAATCTTTATGGGGGCCTGGGTAGCTCAGTCAATTAAGTGTCTGACTTTGGCTCAGGTCATGACCTCACGGTTTGTGAGTTCGAGCTTTACATTGGGCTTTGCGTTGACAGTGTGGAACCTGCTTAGGATTCTCTTTCCCTCTCTCTGACCCTCCCCTGGCTGACACACACTTGTGCTCTCTCAAATAAATAAACTTAAAAAATAAATAAATAAAATGTTTAAAAAATAAAAATAAATTAAAAATAGTATTTTTATTATTTTATATTCCTTTCTTTGGACTGGGCCTCGAGAATTCAGTGTGTCCTACAGGCCTCACTTTGTCTTGCTGTGTCTCATGTACGAACTGGACCACCCCGAGGAGAGCACCTGAACCACAGCCTTTTGTACACCTGTCTGCCCTGGGCCAGTCTCAGGAGCCACATCTGTGCGGTTTCTTTGTACAGCCCCGGAACGGGCAACAAAGGCTGTCCCGAGTCCATTACACCAAACAGGAAGAGAAGGCTTTCTTTCAAAAAGAAAAAAGTCTTTTCTTTCTGATTGCCCAAGGAATACATACGTGTTAAAGAATGCAGGGCGTAGGGAGTCCAACAAGCAATGGTCGGTGACTCTAAGAAGGTTTGCTTTCTCAGATTTGTGTTTGAGCTGAAGGACCCCAAGGACCATCTCATCCGACTTTACATGGTGAGGAAACAGGGGCTCGCAAAGGGATGCTGATCAAGCCGTGGCATGTCTCAAAGTACATGAGCTAATCAATGGATCCAGGAGAAACTCATCAAGTACAGGCGCAGACCATTGACAAGGCGACCGTGCCAACCGTCACCAGTGCGAAGGCTCAGTGCACGACAGAGTCCCAGGTCCGACTGAGCAGAGTAGGCGCCTTCTCCGGGTCCCGAGCAGGAGGAGGCCTCCCTGTGTGCTCGCTGGTTTGGAGGTGCCGTGGTTTGAGGGGACAAGAGATGACCTGCTACTTTCAGGGCCGTTTCTCTCCGCGGCCGGCGTGGAAGCCGTCGCACTAAGTAGTGGAGCCGCCACGCACATTCTCACCAGGCCGTTAAACTGGAAGTTAATCTGCAGGATGGGCGGGCTGTCTGTGTTTAGGAAGCAGTCACAGAGACTGCCTCCATTAGAAGACCTCTTCCTGTGGCATAGGCAGTCAAAGATGCTCCTTCTGAGAAATGCTGCCTTCGGCGACGTCCAGCACTCGTTGGCTCAGATGAAGCCCGAATTGGAGTTTCTGTTTAGTTTGTAAAATTTTTTTTTTTTCAACGTTTTTATTTATTTTTGGGACAGAGAGAGAGCATGAACGGGGGAGGGGCAGAGAGAGAGGGAGGCACAGAATCGGAAACAGGCTCCAGGCTCTGAGCCATCAGCCCAGAGCCTGACGCGGGACTCGAACTCACGGACCGCGAGATCGTGACCTGGCTGAAGTCGGACGCTCAACCGACTGCGCCACCCAGGCGCCCCTGTTTAGTTTTTTAAAGTGGCTTTTCCTGGGGCGCCTGGGTGGCTCAGTCAGTTAAGCGCCCTACTTGGGCTTAGGTCATGAGCTCACAGTTTGTGAGCTCGAGCCCCACATCGGTCCCTGTGCTGACAGCTCAGAGTCTGGAGCCTGTGTCTCCCTCTCTCTCTGGCCTCCCCCGCTAGTACCCTGCCTGTCTGTCTGTCTCTCTCTCTCTCAAAAATAAATAAAAACACTTTTAAAAAGTAACAAGTAAAATAAAATGGCTGTTCCCTCCGTTTACCAATAGTATTCCCATGGTCTATTGTGTGGTATGGTATGAAATACAGTTCGATCTCTGTACACTATCCAAAGTGAAGTTGCTTAAGTCCCGTGGTTTATTTTTCCCCATGTAAAAAATTCTCATTATTCTTTTTTAAAACTTAAAGCCATGTATAACATCAATAAGAATGGTATTGGGAAATAAATGTTAAACTTGTACTTGGTAGGTAGAATCCACCAATGAAAGACTTGCTACTCTGGACCTTCCCTCTGCTCGTCCCTTACCCCAGATCGAGGCGCTGGCATAGAAATACTTCATGGCGTAATTTTTTGGTGTTTTAATTATTTAATCCATTAAGTAGAATTAATCAAGCAGAATGACTTCTATTGGATAATTAAATCTGAATTTGAAATCTAGAACTTTGGTACATTTATAACAACAGTCTTTCTGACTCTGTTTCCATGTTCTCAGTTGATTCCTCCCAGCTTCGTGAAATAAAGATTACCCCGCAGTGAGACAGTCTGCCCTAGAGAATGGCATCCTGGGGTCCCACCGGAGCCTGTGCACGTGTGTAAATGCTGTCATGTGGCCAGCTGTCATTTTGAAAGCAGCTAATCAGATGGCTACGTAATGGAAACATTTTTCTTACTAGACATTTCTCATGATTTCCTTCGAAATTACTCCTACACTCAAATTTTGACCCTTTTAAAAAAAAGCTGTTGTCTCATTTTCCTTCATAATTTTCTATATTTCCTAGTAATTTTGGTCACTGAGGAACAACAAAAACATCTTCATTAGCCTTAGCGTATCCCTGTTCATACCTGCTTCCCAAGGTCATTTTATAGATAACAGATGCAAGAGCCGGAAAGTCTTAGTTGAATTTGATTGTCTTGATCCCAGATCCTTTGCTCTTTTTCATAGAGTTTAGCATTAGGTATTGTTTGGCTTGAAAACAAACCCAGGGACACCTGGGTGGCTCAGTCGGTGAAGCGTCTGACTTCAGCTCAGGTCATGATCTCACGGCTTGTGGGGTCAAGCTCCTCACTGGGCTCTGTGCTGACAGCTCGGAGCCTGGAGCCTGTTTCAGATTCTGTGTCTTCCCTCTGTCTCTGCCCCTTCCCTGCTCGTGCTCGCTCACTCTCTCTCTTTCTCAAAAATGGATAAACATTAAAAAAAAGAAAACAGAATCTTAAGATAACATGATCTGGAGGGAAAGTTCTTTGGGCTAGATATCCAGTGCTTTTTGGACTTGTTTCTCTGAGCCTCACGGCTCCCGCGCCGTTAGAAAGACAGAGCAAGGTGCACAAGCAGGTCTGTGGACAAGCGTAGGCGCCCTGGCCAGCAAGAGGGGGAGCCGCAAGGGCGATTCCGGGGTCGCGGGGGTGCGGTGCTGGCTAGGAGGTGAGCCGCCGGCCTCGAATGCAGCGGGTATAACCTGGAGCATGGGAAGCAGGACTGCCAGCAGCCCTGGACTGTGTTGGAGCAGAGGAATGGGGAGAGGGCGTCATCCTCTTGCTTTTCGCTTTTGCTCCTGGCAGTCCGTGGAGGCGCTCCGAAGCTTTGGCGCGAGGACCTGGGATTGAATGTGTGTGACGCTTTACTGACTCCCCCTTTGTCATTCTTTTTCCTAGGATGCTAGAAAAGCGTGTGCAGATGCAACTCTCTCTCAGGTAAGGACCCGTTTACGCAGCGTCGCCCGCCTGGCATTGAGGCTGGTGCCCGGCGGCACCTACATTTGTTGCCTCGAGGGCGAGCTGCACTCTGGCCCTCTCCTCTCACACAGCGAGGGTATAAACACTGCTGGAAGCATAGCACTCAGAAGGCACAGGGAGTAGAGGTTTTTTACACGAAAGATTAATGTCTCACAAGCCTTAGGTAATTACTATTACGGAGGTCAGAATTGCAAAATATGACAGTCTTAAGATAGTTTGAAGCTCTTCTCCTTAACACAGTTTGCCTCAGAACTTGGCTTTCTAAAAGTCCAGTTTAGCAGATCCCCAGAAAGTTGCACACCAATTACGAGCCAGCAGGTCTGCTCCTAGATACAACCCGAAGGAATCAAAACCTGGTGCTCAGGTATATGCACGTGTGTGTTCTCAGCTGCCCTGTTCACGGTTTCCAGAAGGTGGAGACAGCCACGGTTTCTGTGAACGGATGACCGCGTCAGCACAGTGCAGTCCCTTCACACAGCAGAATATTACTGAGCCGTAACCAGGAAGGCACGAGGGGTGTATTTAGTGGCAGGGATGAACCTCCAACAGGATGCCCTGTGAAAGCCCGGACGTACACGCAAGGGCACACGGTGCGGGGCTGCCCAGAGCAGGCAGACCCCCGGAGGTGGTGCAGGTTGGGGGCTGCCGGGAGTTCGGGCGGGCCGGGGGGACTGTGGTGTTTCTTCGGGGGGCGAGGGCGTCCTGGGACTCGAGACAGCGCGGTGCTTGCACAGCAGTGTGAACGTGCTGAACGCTGCGGGCTTGTTCACTTTAAAACGGTGAATTGCACCTCGTTAAAAGTCCAAAGAATTAAGCAAACGTGAACGAAAATTATGTCCGTACTTGTACTGAGGATGGCTAAATGTGCTACGTTGTCCCAGTGCCTTTGGGGACGTGCTGTAATTGGAGTTAAACAGTAAGTTAGAAAAAACTGCCCTTCGTAGAATTCCTAAATTTGAATTTTCAGATATACTTGGGACTGTGCATTTTTGAAGCCCACAGTTGGGGTGCCTGGCCAGCTCAGTCGGTAGAGCACACAGCTCTTAGTCTCGGAGTCGTGAGCGTGAGCCCCACGTTAGATATTTAAGCAGAAGTTACTTAAAAATAAAATCTTTTTTAAAAGGGCCCCATTATTGCAGTCATACTCAGTCTGTCTGTCAGCTCCGAATCGTTACTGCCCGTTTTTACGTGTCACGGTGAACCCGCGGGTGTTCACGTCTGGCTCCGTGCCGTAAGCAGCAGCATAGTCCGCGTCAGTGCACGGCCTGGTCGCTGCGGACGGTGTGTGAGCCGCGGGCCCGTGTTCGGTTGTGATGGAGGCTGAGACTAATGTGGAAGGAGGGCGGGAGGAGCTGCGCCTGGACAAGCAGTTGGAGCAAGTGGGGGAGACTCGGGCGGGCCGCGCACCTGTGGGCGGGCGCCGTGTGTGCGCTCTGGGGGGGACGGAGCTCCTGGAAAGCAGGTAGAGCAGTGGCCTTCGTACAGCCCACGAGAGGCAGGTAGGTACCACGGTAAGCAGGAGGAGTCACAGGGAGAGCCAGCCGGGTGACCGGCGGGAGATGGGTGGGCACAGCGCCTTGGGCGAACGGCACAGCCGGCCCGAGGGCGCTGGGGCTGCCGAGCAGGGTGGGAGAGGAGGAGAGGAGGCCCCCGGGGAGGTCATTCCGTCACAGACTTTTAATTTGCAGTAACTTTTATTTTTAAGATCACAAACAACATCGACCCGGTGGGAAGAATCCAGATGCGCACCAGGAGAACGCTGAGGGGGCACTTGGCCAAAATCTATGCCATGCATTGGGGCACGGATTCCAGGTGTGTGGGGGCATGAGCAGAACATAGTGCTTGGCACTCTCAAGGATTGTTCTGTTTTTCTGAGGGAAGATAAACCTAAAGTCATTTGCTGTTATTTGTAAAGAAACCATGAGGTTGTTAGCTATCTGGGCAGGCCAGGTATAGCATCACAGTGCACATTCCCTGTCCGTATTTCCACTCACGTTTCATCACGACCCTCGTCGTGTTGACATGAGCTCCGATTCTGACCTCGCCGCACCCCCTTGCTCTCCCAGCTCCACTGTGCGGTGCCTGTGTGACTTGGGGAGGTTATACAACCTCTCATGGCGCCTTGTCTTTCCAGCCGTGCCTCACGACTCCTTGGCCCATACCCTCTTAGGTTTCAGTGTCCGGGCTCAGGGATCGTAAACCTACCCTACATTGTAGGGAAGATTAAGTGTGTGGAACCTTACAGCAGTGACCCCAGCATCCCGAGTGCCGCGCGTGGGTTTGCTGTTGTTTTTCTCGGAGCCCCAGCAGACGTGGCGACACACGACTTAGCTACTGCCGTTGTCCATTCCTCTGGCCCGTCTGCCCACCTTCCTTTTATCCACCGTCCCCCCAAGAAAACTGCCTGCACAGGACTCACTGTGTTGGCTTTAAATTCTGCCCTTATTCAGACGACTTCTTCCTCTCAGTGGTTCATCTCCATCGTGTTCTGGGTCCTTCTCCCCCGTCATTCTCTACACCCATTTCCCTTAACCTGCAGCATCACTTAGGTGAAACCTATTCCGCCCTCTTTCCTTTTTCTTTTAGAGGCTGCTAGAAAGTTTGTCTCTTCTACTCATTCCACCCAAATAAATAAAGTGCTGTGTGACTGTAGCATACTGTTTCAGATACCTAATACATGAGTCTTCAAATGCATTTCTTTGAGTAGCATTTTTTTGTGTGTTTGTCAGAGAGGAATTGCTTGATTTTCTCTTTGTTCATGAAATTGTCTGCTTCAGAATGTAAACAGCTACAGAACAAAAGAATCTATCTTTAGTTTGTTCTATACAATGTTCTGTACCATTTCAAATGCAAATGAGAGCTAACTTCAATCATTTTAATGATGGCAGTAATCAGAGAGAATAAGAAAGGAAAAAGAAAAATACCCTTGCTAATCAATCTACCTTGGAATTTGTTATCAAAAGTAGACGGTAACCAAATGGTATATTACCTCCAGGGCTTCTCCTCCATCTGTAGCAACATCAGTGTCCTGATTAGACAGGACGTTTGATAGACAGTCCTGCAGCCAGGTTGTACTTGGAACCTGGTACTCAGGAATCCAGTACTTGAAGCCTGGTACTCAGAGCCCAGTACTCAGGGATCCGGCAGTTAGAGCCCGGTACTCAGGAACCTGGTACTTGGTGCCCAGTAGCCAAGTTCCCTAAGCAGTTGCTCTCCTGCAGCAGTCAGGCTCTAGTGTGGGGAGTGGTAGAGAGGACGTGTTCCTCCTACGTCAGGGTGACCAGGGGAAGTTGACCTGCAGGCAGCTGTGTGGCCAGAGCAGTGGAAATGAGGATCGGGGCTGAGGGTGAGGCAGGAGGGCAGGCGGACACCAGACCATCTAGCTTCCTGATAGTTGTGTGCAAGGCGTGTGCCGTCAGGTTCAGAGCACAGATGGTGTTTTGAAAGCCTCAGAGTCAGCAGGAAGAAAAGCAAAGGCATGAATGAGCAGCACCGAATTCAGGGTCCTGGGCACCCCTTAAAGAAGGGTGACGTGGAAGACCCTGTGGGAGGCTGCTGTGCAAGTCTTGTTCTGTTTCGTGGAGGGCGTGGTGGACACACGCACTTGTTTTACGACGGCTCGTGAAACTGCACGGCTCTGTCCGCAGTGCCCTTCTGTGGGGGCCTTATTTTGGAATCACAAACGGTAGGAAACAAAACATGATATTTAAAAAAAAATTTTTTTTAACGTTTATTCATTTTTGAGAGACAGAGACAGACAGGGTGCAAGTGGGGGAGGGGCAGAGAGAAAGGGAGACACAGAATCTGAAGCAGCTCCAGCCTCCGAGCTGTCAGCACAGAGCCCGACGCGGGGCTCGAACTCAGAGACCGTGAGATCATGACCTGAGCCGAAGTCAGATGCTTAACCGACTGAGCCACCCAGGCGCCCCGAAAACAAAACATGATATTAAGGAAGATCTATGCTCTTCAGAGCCTTTCAGAGATGACTTTTTCCTGATAGCCGTGTTTTCTGGGTAGGTAAAGTTTTGCCTTTTTAAAGTCCAAAGTAGTTTTTAAAATTTTGGATGTGCATTTTGCTTACATTGTCTTTATATTTCCTGCCTCCTTCATAATAAATAAAGGTTATTGCACAAGATTTTTCCGTAACTCAGGGCTCTAATTCATGAATACCAGTTATCTTACCACGTTTGTGTAATTTGTAGATGCTCTCAAATGTTGCACTGAGTGGCAGTTTGTTTTTCAGAACCACAGGAGACCCCACGATAAGAGGTTTGTGTGTCTGCCTGTGTCAGTGTATATTCTGTCTACCTTTATGTTTATCAACACACGTATTCATTTGTGCCTAAAGTCTACTTTCTACATTGGCGAGTCTCTTTCAGTTACATAAGTTAATGTAAAACTTTTTCTCCCCCTGCTAAAATCTGCTGGAGTCTTGTTGTAATTGAGAGCGAGACACAACTAGCCCAGCCAGGCTTGAGAGCCCTCCCTCCTCCAAGGAAATGAAGGGCCGGACGCGTGAGGATGCGGGCCTCTGTGTGACCTCTGTTTTCGGCTTCCCGGAGCTCTCACTTCCTCGCCGGCTCTCGCCTGTGCGTTCTGGGTGGACAGTGCCTCATGGGAACTGACTTGTGAATAGCTGACAGCTCAGGGGCAGAATCACCCCAGTTCTCCAGCGGTTGTCCTGTCTCGGATTAAGAGGTGTCTTTACTCACCTTCTAGAGGATCATCGGACAGCTTAACGTTTCTCTAACCCCTGGGCGAGTCAGCAAATATTAAGCTCTCTGACCAGGAGAGCTTTCTAGAGGTGACCCTCCCAGAGGACGCGCTCCTTTGCCTTGGCTCGGGCGGTCCGTTCAAAGCCAGAGATTGAGCCGCACAGTGAGCGCTGTCCGTTACCTGGAAGGAAATAGCTTTAAGTGCCTCACGTGTTTGTAACTGAACCAGGTGCCGGACTTTGCTTTAAGAAACTGCATCTGAAAACTGATAGGACTGGACGTGCACTCGGTTTGGTTCTGTGATACATTTTGCAGTGCACCACTGAAAATGTTTGTGTTCCTGCCAGACTCATTGGTGACTCCTTGTGAAGGAAGTTTGTGCCTCAGAACCTAGAGTTTGATGGAAAGTGTCACAGTTGTGAGAGTGTCTTGAATAAATGTTACCTCCAGGTTTCGTTCGGTTCATTAAGCCAAGTATGCTTAACCCGTGTTTGATTAAAATCTTTAAAATTAAAAATCTGTTGGGGTGGTGGCCATGTGACCCCCTCCACACCTAGCCCATCCTCCCATTTTCACATACCTAGTGTGTCCCGGCAGAGATTTAAAGACCCTTGGGGGTCACCTGTCAGCCTCAGTTGGGGCTGTTGGGTCCATGGGGAGTCCAGAGACGCGGTCCTTCTCCTTGAGGTCTGGCCCTGCCACTGTCCTCTCCTCCAATAGGAGGGGCCCGCGGAAGACTGGCCCTGCACACGTGTCCTTGAGGGAGGTGGGAAACCCCGGGCGCCTGTGCAGCACCTGAGCTCACCCCTGGGGGCAGTGCTGGGATGCCCTACTTAAAAAACAGGAAAGAAAAAAAAAATCTGTCATCACATACCATACTGCAGCATATCTCTAGAGCTTCCTTGCCATTCCTTGAAAACAGCACATTTTGTAGGACAGAGTTCTTAGGGTATCTTATGAATAGCTGTGGTTCCCAGAATTACTCATGCTTTCCTTCTGCAGTATCCTGTCTTAATGCTGCAGATATAGACAGTGCACCTTTCAGCACAAGATCCCAAACTTAGCAGTTATCCAAAGCAAGAAAATAGTCTTGAAGAAAATTCATGACAGTTACTAGTCTCTTCTGCTGGACGAGGCACGGTTCCGCTATAGTTAGTCATCTCTTTTAAAAGCAGGTGGGAGGTTAAGTGCCTCCTTAATGTTTCCAGGAGACCTGGAGACTAAATTTAGCTCAGCCTGGGAAATCTCCATGATTTGTTTGTCTCATAAATTTGGAATAGCTAAAAGCTTATTATTCTTTTATATCTAAGCTTTCTACATGTCTAAATGGAAGTATATTTGTGTATTAAGTATTTTCTGCCATCTTTGGTTTTTGAAAGATCTGTATGTCTCAGGGCTCCTAGATGGCTCAGTCGGTTAAGCGTCAACTCTTGGTTTCGGCTCAGGTCACGATCTCATGGTTCGTGAGTTCGGGCTGCATTGGGATTCTCTCTCTCTCTCTCTCTCTCTCTTTCTGTCTCCCCCTCTCTCTCCCTCCCTCCTCTCTCTGTCCCTCCCTGCTCACTGTCTGTCTCTGTCTCAAAATAAATAAACTGTAAAAAAGAAAAGGGAAGATTTGTATGTCTCAAATTTGATGAACAGAAACCAAACCTAAGCAGGTAGAAGAACTCAGCCTGTCCTATCTCAGCAGAGAGTGACTTTAGTGATCTAGTTTGCATTTGAAAGCGAGTGCTCTTGAATCTGCACTGTTATTTGTGGGAGTATTTTCTTCCATGCTTTCAAAGTTGAGTTAACAATCGGACCTTTTGTGTTTTCTCATACATCAATATGCTTTGTCCCAAGCAAATGTGACACTGAAGCGTGTGTTGAGTCACAGATTTAGTTTGGACTGTTGCCTTTGTGTGATGATGTCTGTGGTGCCCATCAGTTTGCTCTTGTCCTCTCCCTCTAGGCTTCTAGTCAGCGCCTCACAGGATGGCAAACTGATCATCTGGGACAGCTACACCACAAATAAGGTAAGGGCTGTGTGGGGTCCCCTCCCTGAGAAGCTGACCCCGGGGGAGGCGGCCTTTTAAACTCTGGTTCACTTGTGTAAAACCTCTAACACGATAGGGAGGGGGCCGTGGTGCTTTCTGTTTTTAGTGTGAAGGCAGATCGCATGGCTAGCCCACGTTAGTAGTCTCGTCTGCACGGATTATTCTCTCCTTACAGGGCAGGTGGGAGGTTAAATGCCTCCTGAATGTTCTGAGAGACCCGGATTCCAGATTTAGCTTCATCTGGGAAATTCCGGGTTTTATTTAAAAATGTAGAAATTCAGCTTTTCATTTGGTTGTTAGTTTTTATGAGCGATAACCTGAAAGGCAGTATACTCTGAAGTGTAATAAATGAAATTATTGTAAAAACTTAATCCAAGGTTGTGCTGAACGAGAAAGTACTGTCGCTGGGTCCAAGCGCATGAAAAGACCAGACTCAGTCGTATTTTACGGGAGAGTCCTAAGCGTGCACAGACGATTACAGTATTTTCAACGAATTTATCTGAAGCACGGGGAGGTCTGTGGCAGGATTAAATACAATGTGTAGTTTGGTTACTTCACTGAAAACATCTTGCAAATCAATTTATGGCCAATTTGACACGCCAGTGAAATGTTTTCTTTAACATCGAGTTTGAGTCAGGAGGCTCTAAGGCTGTTACTTATGTGCACATCTAACCGTAGATTGTGACTTTATTAAGGCTGCAGATTAAATTGGTGTGCAGGGCTGGATTGCTGGTTAAATTAGTACTTTACTGACTGGCCACGCATATAAATTACTTTCAAAATACTTTTGGCTGTTGTTGTGCTCTGTCACCTTCCGTGCAGTGAGAGTTGAAGACTAGAAATAGAGCCCTGGAGTCCACAGTTGGCGTTGTTGAACTTGAGTGTGTCTGCATCTCTGTGTTCTGTCATGTAGGTGCATGCCATCCCTCTGCGCTCCTCATGGGTCATGACCTGTGCATACGCGCCTTCTGGGAACTACGTGGCCTGCGGTGGCCTGGATAACATTTGCTCCATTTACAATCTGAAAACTCGTGAAGGGAATGTACGTGTGAGCCGTGAACTGGCTGGACATACAGGTACCTGTTGTCATCAGTAAGCTCAGAGTTGTAGAAGATGGTTGCATTGTGTGCTTTGGACTCTCCCCTCTTGTCAATAATTATTCAATGAGATTGCTTGTAATAATGGCCACAAACACTCTGAAAATGAAATCAAAGGCAGGCTTGGATATGCCTTTACCATTAAGAGGCCTTTAGATTGAAGTTGCTGTGGCATCCTGTTTTCAAGGGTCGCAGGGACTTAGGTCACTGCCTGAGTAGCTGGCAGCCACCTTTTTGAATTTATGTTAACACAGTTGACTCTGTTACCTCCGTCTAAGCCATCTTGTATCTTAAGTGCCTTTCCACAGGGATTTCCTAGTCTGAACGTGCACGTTTATCCACGTGTATACGTACCGTGCGTTCCCGCGCCTACTTGTCCGGACTGGTCATCTGAGCTACTTGACGCCAAGTAGCACTCTTGTGGGATAGAGTGCTGAACACGGCCAGCGTTAAGAGTTCGGTGGTACATTATTTTGCCAAGTTTAGTTTACCTGCGACACTTGTTACTCATAACAAAAGGCATAGTATTTCTGGTCTCTTCCTAATATTTTACTTATATTCTCAGTTCTCAAACTTATACCCTGCTAGGCTCACCTGTTTTACGTGCAACTAAAGAAATGGTCATAATTAAAGGAGTAAATAATACTGCTTTTGACTCTAGGTAAGCCTTGTGTTAAGTTGATTTTAGTCAGATCAAAGTGTGTCCATTCTCCTTTTTTTTTCATTCGTGTGACTTCTTGTGTTGTTTTGTGGAAGTGTAATTAACATACAGTGGTACCAGTTTCAAGCATACGATATAATTATTTAGCACTCTGCACATTGCTCAGGGCTCATCATGGTAAGTGTGTTCTTGCGCCCCTGTATTTCACCCATTTCTCCCCACTCCCCTCCCCTCTGGCAGCCACCAGTTTGATGGTGTTGGTTGTCCTTCCAAAGATAGGCTCCCCGTGTTTTCTCCATTTCTGTCCTGCATTGTCTCCTGCCCTCTGCTCAGTTGGGGGTGATTCCGTCTTACTCTTCTAGTGTCTTAAGGTGGAAACTTAGATCTTTTTCAGATTTAAGCACTTGAACCTATAAGTTTCCCTCTAAACGTGGCTTTAGTTCTATTTGAAGTATCTTCAAACCCTTTTGATTATTTCTTTGATTCATGGGTTACTTAAAAGTATGTTGCTTAACTTTCAAGTACCTGGAGTTTTCTTAGATAACTTATTACTGATTTATAATTAAATTCCATTATGTTCAGCGAACATATTCTGCAACACTTCAGTTCTTTTCGGTTTAGTGGGACTTGTTTTTAAAGGAGCAGATAATCTGTCACAATGACCGCGCCGCATGCACTTGGGAATCGAGTCTGTTCTGTAAGTGCTGGGCAATGTTCTCAGTGTGTTCGTTAGAGCCAGGCTTTTGAGCCAGAATTCTTGATACTGTTCAAATCTTCTATATCTTTATTTCTATAAATTGCTGAGAGAGGTTTTTTTTGTTTTGGTTTTTGTTTCTAATGTTTGTTTATTTTGAGAGAGCGAGAAAGGGAAAGAAAGAATCCCAAGCAGGCCCTGCACTTTCAGTGCAGAGCCTGAGGTGGGACTCAAACCCACGAACCATGAGTGGAAATCAAGAATCGGCTGCTTAACCAGTTGAGCCACCCATGTGCCCCTGAGAGAGGATGTTAAAGTCTCTGATTATGGATTTATCTTTCTCCCTTTAATTCTGTCAGTTTTTGCTTTATGTATTTTGAACTCCGTTAGTAGAAGTGTATGCATTTGTGTTGTCCTGTCTTCCTGATGAATTGATCCTCTTACCATGATGAAATGTCCCTTTTTCTCTCAGAATGTTCTTTGTGGTAAGTCTGCTTCATCAGATGTGAATAGAGTCACTCCACATTTCTGTTTATTGTTTCCATATGTTTTTTTCCATCCATTTTCTTCCAGCACGACCGCATCTTTATAAATAGAGTCCGTTATAGACAGCTTACAGTTGGGTCTTGCTTTTATCTATTTTAAAGGTGTCTGCCTTTTCACTGGCATGGGGTTCGTTTCTGTGTCATGTAATGTTGGCATAGTTGGATTTAGCTTTGTCATGCCACCACCTGCTTTGCCTGCCTGCCTTCTTTTCGGTTAGAATACTAACCCAAATTCTTAGAATCCTAGTTGAGCTTATCTGTTGGCTTTTTTAGTTTCCTCTTTGCATTAATTTTGAGTGGTGTATCTAGGGATTACAATGTACATTCGTAATTTTTCAAGGTCCATTCAGAGATAATATTGTATCAGTTCATATAAACTTCAAGAACCTTGCAGCCGTAAAGGCCCATTTTTCTGCCCTTCCTCGTTTTTTATGACATTTTCATAGCTCTTGCCTCTATGTGCCCCCATAAAACATTGTTCTACTTTTTCCGGTACACATTCTTAGCTGTTCGAAGAGATTTGAGTTGTCCTTTACGTTTTCTCAATATTTACCATCTCGAGTGCTCCTTCTTCCTGTCCGAGGATGGAAGGAAGGGCTCCCTTTGGCCTGATGCGTTTGTTTTAAGGTTTCTCACAGTTAGTGGAGGTCTGCTAGCAGTGATTACTCTCCATTTTCATTTATCTGGAAGTATAAAATTTGAAAAAGAAAATTTTTTTTTAATATTTATTTATTTGGCGGAGGGCGCAAGCAGGCAAAGGGCAGAGAGAGGGGGAGACATAGGATCCCAAGCAGGCTCTGTGGTGACAGCAGAGAGCCTGATATGGGGCTCGAACCCACAAACCACGAGATTATGACCTGAGCCAAAGTTGGACGCTCAACCGACTGAGCCACCCAGTTGCCCCTTCCTTCATTCTTGAAGAGGTTTTTTTTTTTTTTTGTTTTGTTTTTTTTTTAAGATTTTATTTTACTTTTTTAAAGGAATCTCTACACCTAATGTGGGCCCGAACTCACAACCCCAAGGTCAAGAATTGCACACTCCGCTGACCGAGCTGGCCAGGTGCCCCAGTTTTCCTTCATCTTAAAGAGTCTGTTTGCCAGATCTGTTGGTTTCTGGGGTTGATAGTTTTTTTCTTTCAGTACTTTAAAGACTTTTCTTTGTTTTGTAACAGTTTGACTGTGTCGTGCCTCTATGTGGTTTTTCTTTGTACTTTGCTCCAGCATCTTGAATTTGTGAAGTTTTGACTTTTACTAAATTTGGGACATTTTAGGTCATGTCCTCAAGTACATTTTCTATTCTGTAGTCTCCTCCTTTTGCAATCAGATTTGGTCCTTTCAGACCTGTCCTCAGGCTTATGTGACTTTTGTCACCTCTAGTATTCTGACTACCCAGCAACCTATGTATATGAGATGTTCTGTTTTTAGTTCTAGAGTTTTTGTTTGCTTTTTAAAAAAACAGTTCTTTTGTTTGCTGTTTAAAAAAAACAGAAAAACAGTTGTTTTTCTACTGAGATTTTCTTCTTATTTATTACATGCATATTTGGTATCCTTCATCACAGTTCTGAGAACTGCCTTCAGAATTCTTGTTGGCACTTCAGCAGCTAATCCTTTTGAGGCTGGTCTTGAGGACTCTTTTCAGTCTGGGTGACGTTTTCCATTTATTAGTATGTCTAGTAATTTTGAATTGTATCCTGGACGTCGTGAAGTGCTGTGCTGTAGGGCCTCTGTACTCTTGTGTCCTGTCAGGCAGCAGCAGGAGCCTCGTCTGTCCTTTTCCCATCAGCCAGGCCGTGTGGAGC
The DNA here is from genome assembly GCF_018350155.1 of Leopardus geoffroyi. Lineage (NCBI taxonomy): Eukaryota > Metazoa > Chordata > Mammalia > Carnivora > Felidae > Leopardus > Leopardus geoffroyi. The sequence goes on along the minus strand of NC_059328.1, from coordinate 719,425 downwards.
CTGCTCTTTGCCCGTGTGGTTCAGATAGAAGCCTTGGGCACTTCAGTGCGTGATTGAGGGCTCCTCTTCTGTGGCTTTCTCCTTTCTAGGTTTTCTTCTTTCACTTTCCTGCTATGGTTGCCCACAGATCTGTCCACTGGCTATTCAAGAAGGTTGGACACGGATCTTACCCACGTGGTGTCATAGATGGGGGCCTGCCTTAGAAACAGGCTCCATCGGCGCCTTTCTTTTCTTCCAAGTGTAGGCTCCTCTTCATTCTGTCTGCTTCTGTTTCCTGTGCCTTTACTTGTTTGTTTGTTTGTTGTAAAGGTTTTATTTTTAAGCAATCTCCACACCCAGTGTGGGGCTTGAACTCACAACCGTGAGATCAGGAGCCGCCCACTCCACCGACTGAACCCGCCAGGCACCCCGTCTGTTTTTTGTCCGGAGCTCATCGTTGTTTTCTGGGGGGAGTTGAGTTGCTCCTGTGGCCAGAACTGCTGCCCCATGGCTGGAAGCCACATAGGCCACCTGTGTGGTCCTCGTGAGCCATGTGATTGTCCAGTGAGCACACTTCAGAAGTCACTTGGTTTATAGCGTTGATGAACTGCCAACACTTAAAAACATATATCCTTGGAGCACCTGGGGGACTCAGTCAGTTAAGTGTCCGAGTCTTGGTTTCAGCTCAGGTCATGATCTCTTGGTTCGTGAGTTCGAGTCCCATGTCAGGCTCTGGGCTGACAGTGCGGAGCCTGCTTGAGATAGTGTCTCTCTCTCTCTCTCTCTGTCTCTCTCTCTCTCTCAAAAATAAATAAACCTTAAAAAAAATACATTCTTACTGTTTATCAGTCTCTGATTTGTAATCAGATTCAGGGTATTGACTTCCATTTATAATTAAGGATTTAGATATTTTAACACTGTGTTTGTTGCAACAAAAAACAAAATTTGGATTAGAGGAAATACTTGAAAGTTTTTGTTTCCTTCATAGGTCATGAAATTTTACTTCCTGGGAGTTGAGTAGTTTCTTAAAAGCATTTGGCTGCTTAAGAGTATGCATAACTTTCTTCAGACATGATGTATCATTTTTGGCTTCAAGTCAATATAGTTAAAATCTCATAAGCTTAAAATAGTCTTGTTTCGGGGCGCCTGGGTGGCGCAGTCGGTTAAGCGTCCGGCTTCAGCCAGGTCACGATCTCACGGTCCGCGAGTTCGAGCCCCGCGTCGGGCTCTGGGCTGATGGCTCAGAGCCTGGAGCCTGTTTCCGATTCTGTGTCTCCCTCTCTCTCTGCCCCTCTCCCGTTCATGCTCTGTCTCTCTCTGTCCCAAAAATAAATAAACGTTGAAAAAAAAAAAAAAATAGTCTTGTTTGGGGCACCTGGGTGGCTCAGTCGGTTAGGTGTCCGACTTTGGCTCAGGTCATGATCTCACGGTCCGTGGATTCTGGCCCCTCATTGGGCTCTGTGCTGACAGCTCAGAGCCTGGAGCCTGCTTTAGATTCTGTGTCTCCCTCCCTCTCTCTCTGCCCCACACTACTCACGCTTTGCCTCTCTCTGTCTGTCTGTCTGTCTGTCTGTCTCTCAAAAATGAATAAACTTAGGGCGCCTGGATGGCTCAGTTGGTTTAAGTGTCCAGCTTCGGATCAGGTCATGATTTCACAGTCCATGAGTTCGAGCCCCGCGTCGGGCTCTGTGCTGACAGCTCAGAGCCTGGAGCCTGCTTTGGATTCTGTGTCTCCCTTTCTCTCTCTGCCCCTCCCCTGCTCATGCTCTGTCTCTCTTGCTCTCAAAAATAAACAAACAGAAAAAAAATTTTTTAAACGAATGAGCTTAAAAAAATTTTTAAATCGTCTTGTTTCAGTCAGAGGGTAGAGGTGTGAACCGTTAGTGGATTCAACACAACTTGAGTGTTTGCTGTCTTTGTCTCGTCTTAGAGCTGAGTGTCTGTATAATCAGTGTGGTGTTTATTACTTACGATGCCTTTCTCTGGCCTGGGTGTGAGGTTGAGAACCCTTGGTTAAGCCACGGTTGGGACGTTTTCTTGTAGAATTTTAGAAACTCGGTTGCACAAAACACACCCGTGAGCACTGTTGTCAGCAGTCATACCAGTCGGTCTTGTCTTCGTCATGTCTGAGAGTCCAAGGGGGCTCCGTTCGCTCACCTTCAGGGTAAGGCTCTTGGGAATCAGTTGTGTGCCGCTGTTGTTTCCGTGAAATATAATGGCCCACGCGGAACAGACAAGTTTCTGTCTCTAGAGTCAGTTACCCAGGGTTTGTAAACCCTTTGCCAGTACCGCAGAGAGGAAACCTCAGATGGTATGCGCTCTTGCAGAGTCAAGACGCCCTTTGGAAACGGCCACTGGACTGAATTCACAGTGATTGAGGTGGGGCACTTATTATCTTTGTTACAAATGTATGACATGCAGAATATAACTTCCCAAGTGCTGTTTTGGTGGGAATAATAACGTGAGAAATGAGGAATTTCCCTAAAGACTCCCATCTGATGACAGTGTCAGGCCTGGTGTCACAGACTGTTCTTGGAGCAGGTCCCTGCATGCTGCTAGGAAAGCTGTGACGCCGGCTTTTATGAAGGAAGGTTCCTTCCTTCATAAACCTCTCATTGCAGTGTGGACACTCTTCCCTTCCTGAGGTCGTTCTGGTCAAGGTGGCCACAGATGCATAAACGTTTGGGTCAGGAGTGTAGCCAGAGACGTCCTGGGCACAGCCTGGTGTGGTTGCTCAGCGACTGCCTTTCCTTCCTGCCAAACCAGCTGTGGTAGCTGAAGCTTCGTTTTCTAGGGACGATGTATTCATATAGTCTGAGGCAGGGTATTTTCTGTCCGTGCGAAAGCACAGCGGACCAGACCCATCGTCTAGTGAACTTGGATATGGGGGGCGGGGGGTGGAGATGTTTTCCCCTAACTCTGCAGAAGGAGTCGTAATGGGGCTGCTCTTTGGTACCCTTTTCATTGGCGGGTTAAACCTGACATGGGCCCTAGGCTTCTTGCGTGTTTGTCACAGTCTGGGAAGCACAGGTCCCACTGCTCGCTCACGAATCGCATGGACCGTACGGGCAGGAGGTGGGGGGGTGGTGGTCAGGCCGCCTGACCTGGGGCGCCTACTGGGCACAGGGGCTCACAGTGCTGTCCGCACAGTGGGCGTGCACGCCCCTTAGCTTCCCTCCGGATGGCTCCTTGGACCTCCTTTCCATCTTGCCTGCTTAGCAGCCCCGCCAGAGAGAGAGCGCCACAGGTCCTGGCCAGGCCTGCCATTGGCCACACTGGATCCCGCACCCGCCCCATCTAGCCCTTGGATCGATTGCCTAGATCCAGACCTTAGACCGTCCTGGAAGGATCATGGCAGGCTCTACTGAAAACCCTAAGACCCGAGAGGGCGAGGCCACGCAGCCTTGTGGGTGCATCTGAAGGAGTTTCAAGTCTGCTTTGTCTTCATCGGATCCCCAGCTCTGTCATTCGCCTTTCACGTTGGCCTCTCGTTGGGTGTTGTCAACCCTCCTGACTCTTAACAAAACCCTTCTTTGGCATTTCCTCACTTCCACAGCTTCGAGTTACTTCATAGGCCTTCTTTGCTTCTTAGCAGACCTCTTGAACATTGTGCTCTCACTCTTGTCTCTGCTGCCTGGCTGCAGCGCGTCCCTCAGCGTGGGGCAGGCGGCTCTTCATCCAGCTCCGGGCTGGAACGTGGTCCCTCCCAGAGTGGAAGCCGCAGCTGGCGCTGCGTAGGTGCCTGGGGCGGGGCTTTGTGTCTCCAGCTCCCAACTTTGACTTAGCCATAGTGCCCAGCGGGGCCCAGTGCTCTTGAGGGGTGGGCGTGGCTACACCACCAGCATGTGCTCGTTGTAGAAATTCGGGGAAATGCCCTGAACGTCTTCCTTTGTGTGTTTTCCTTAAATGTTTATTTTTGAGGGGCAGAGAGACCGAGCACGAGCAGGGGAGGGGCAGAGAGAGAGGGAGACACGGAATCCAAAGCACACTCCAGGCTCCGAGCTGTCAGCGCAGAGCCCGACGCGGGGCTTGAGCTCACGAACCGTGAGATCATGACCTGACCCGAAGTCGGATGCCTGAGAGGCTGAGCCACCCAGGTGCCCCTCTTCTTTTGTGTTTTTAACCTACAATCGCACCCAGAACTACTCTAAAGAGTTGAGAGAGTTCAGTGCGTGCTGATGTGTCTGTTGCTGGATGTGTGGGCAGTTTCCGGTTTGTCAGTAGTGTGAACGTTCTTGCAGGTGGATGACCCCTCAAGCCTATAGCCATTTTCTTGGGATAAATTAGCTAGCCAGGCCCTCTGGTCTCAGGGGCCACATGAGTCACTTTTCTGGGCACGTTGGTAGTCTCGGTTTTGCTCTCTCTGGGTCGGCACCTTCTCCAGATGCAGAAGTAGGCGTCTCTGCTCCTCTGGCAACAGCTTCCCAGCCAGGCAGCACACTCTGTCGGTACGTCCTGCCTCTGTCCTCCAGGCCTCAGCCGACAGCACACCCTGGTGTCCCCCATGGTCCTTGACCCAGGGACCTGTTCTCTGCACTGTCTCATGTCAAGCCTCCTCTCTCTGGACCGTGTGGCACCCTTGTCCCTGCACTGGGCTGTCCCCCAGCATGTCCTGCCACTGTTATCCATGGTCTCCATGAGGCGTAAAGGAACACTCTTGTGCCTTTGCACCTCCAGATTTGGCACCCATGTGTGTCGGGGTCTGTTTTCCCAGCCCCTCTGTAAGGCTCTCAAGAGCCAGCAGCACCACTGGCTGGCCACTGTGTAGCATACGGCCACACCTGGTGGGGGCCATGTTCGCCCGAGGTAACCCCCCCGCCCTCTACCACACACACACACACGCGCACACACACACACGATGGGATTCATCTCTACCCGAGGTGACTCCTTCCCCCCCCCCCCACACACACACACGCGTGTGTACACAAACAGCCCTCCCAGGGAATTTATTCATTCTTCAGTTTTAAAGATGGTAACTGCCACTGGTCGTTCAGGACTTAGTGCACCGGCGGCTCTGTCCCCTGGCAGTTCTCTGGCACCATCCGCAGTCCACGGGGGGGACGGCAGCTCATCAGAGAACGCAGTGCCAGTTAGCCACCGTGTGAGGATTGAGTTGCTTGTTTCTGATTTGCGAGCCCACATTCTGAAGCCTGACTGTGCCCAGCCAGGCGGCTCCTGTGAGACCGTCCTGGTGTCGGAGTTCACGGAGTGCCGTTCGTTGGGCCCTTCTGCAGGCTTCCCTTCCACGCTCACAGGCCTTGGGATGCAGAGTTTGTGTTAGACGGGCCCCATCACGGTGCTGTTGAAGCTTGTTAGCCTCGGTCCAATTTTTCTTTGTGGAGGAAAAAAAAATTCATAAAAAACAACATCTACCTGGTTATTGTTTCTTCCTCTCGATGTACAAATACAAAGCGGACCACAGAAATGAGTTATCAGATTGTGAGCAGGAAGCCCTGACTTTGTTTAATTAAAAGTAATATTTGTGTATGTGTTTTGAAAGCTCAGACTACAGAAAGTTAGGAAATGAATGTGGGAGACCGTCGTCCCCGGCACTGCCCCTGCCCCACTCTGAGCCCGGCTGTGCTGCCACAGCCTCTCAGGACCACCCTGCCCTCCTCTTCACGGCATCAGTCTTAGTCTTAAGACCTTCTGTGACTTCCTGGTGCCACCTGTTGTTTTGTAAGTGGGATCATTTCCCACAGCCTTCCTGGCTCCTAATAACTGCTGCTTGCTGATCATCGGAGGCCCTGAAGAGTCCCCACCACTTTACCAGCTGACGCGGCATGCCGTCTCTGGTTCTTGGCCGGGGCGGGGGGAAGCTCATCGGTTCCACCTGGCTGGACCACAACCTGTGTGATACACGAGGTGGACAGAGGCCGTCTTGGAGGTCATGTTTCTTTGGGTCTTTGACCTAGGAGTGCCCTGCCTGGCCCTGCACGGGACACTGCTGGTGCCGAGTCTCCACGGCTCTTCTCTCCTGACCTCCTTGTGCTCCCAAGTCAGACGGGCTGAGGCTGTGATAGTGCAGCATGAGGGCCACCTCACAGGACGGTGTCGCACGCCCAGGGCTGGCTTTCGGAAGGGAGGGACATTTGAATTGACTTGAGCGATGGCAGAGTAGCCAGGAAGCAGATGCTGTTCTTGGAGAGGAACTTGGGCAGAGCCTCAGCAGTATGAGGGACAGGACCTGGGGGTGCACTGAGCAGCTGGGGACCAAGGGTCACATGCACGGTGTGGATTTGTTATCAGGTGATCTTTCCACACAGGCTGCTCCTCTCCTAGCTGGGCATTGATTCACCTGTGGAGTCCCTAGTGTCCCTCTGGACAGACATGACATGGCCTTCGAGAAGTGCTTGACCACACATTCTTTTCTTGTCTTTGTTTTAATGTTTATTTGTTTTGAGAGGGAGAGAGGGGGAGAGAGAAAGAGAATCCCAAGCAGGCTCTGTGCTCAACACAGAGCCTGACTTGGGGCTCGATCTCATGACCGTGATGAGATCACTACCTGAGCCAAAAGCAAGAGTCAGTCACTTAACTGACTGAGCCACTCAGGTGCCCCTACACATCCTTTTCTAGGCACATAGCTGATATTTAAAAATTGTCATCCAGGGGCGCCCGGGTGGCTCAGTTGGTTAAATGTCCGACTTAGGCTCAGGCCATGATCTCACTGCTCGTGAGTTCGAGCCCCGCGTTGGGCTCTGCTGACGGCTCGTGAGGCTCCGAGCCTGGAGCCTGGGACCTGCTTCAGATTCTGTCTCCATCTCTCTGCGTCTCCCCACTCGTACCCTGTCTCTGCCTCTCGGTCTCTCTCAAATATAAATAAGCATTACAAAAGTTGTCCTCTCCAAATATTTTGGTAACATCTCAGATAAATGCTTCATTTTCCCTGTATTCTTATACTTTCCATACCAAAACCGTTCCATGGGTTTCTTCTTTGTGTATTTGTTTTTATTTTACCGATCTTCACAGCGTCACCCAGGGTCCTCATGTGGACTGGCAGAGGTGCCCTGTCCTTGTAAGAGCACACCTGTGTGACCGCCTGGCTGGACGGGGCAGGGCGGCTCTGGCACCATCCTGGCCACCAGCCCACTGGGCACACGCCTTACGGCGGGCAGGGGGAGGGCGGCGTGCTGCACTTCTAATTCTTCGAGTCACTTACAGTAGAACAAAACTATAAACCATGATCCACAGAGCTAATTAAGTAGAAATCCTAGTGTGTAGGTACTGAAAAACTGATTTTCTGTTTTACCTTTCCTCATGTCAAAAGCTGATCGAGGTTGGGGATCTCAGTGTGCCCCACTGCCAGCATCCCGGCGTCGGCACCGCAGCTCTGCCTCGCCTCCCACACGCTCAGGCGCCATCCAGCCATTTCCACGCCAACTTGCGTACTCTAGCTGGCATCCTGTAGAAAACCCCGCCGCCCCGCTTGGCGCCCCGATCCCAGCTCTGGCTGTGCCTTCCTGGAGGATTCAGGAGGCCTCCGCAGACCACCCTTTCCCATTCCTTCCCTAACATGTACATACGTTGTCTCTCCCTCCTGGGATGTGAGCTCACACCCCAGGAGGGAGAGAAACAGCCCTCTGATCACAGATGTGTTCCAGGTGCCCACAGGGCTGCCCTCCAGGCACCAGCATAAGTTCTTGTGGGATGAGTGGATGTGGGAGCGGAAAGGGAACCCCTGTCCCCACATACGGATCAGAGGGAGAGAGAGCGCAAGACACCTCCCAGGGTGCGGGGCAGAGGGCTCGTGGCCTCTCCTCTGAGCTGGCATCCGCTCCTCCCGGCCTGTGGGCTGTGCCACCTTGTTTGTTCATTACTGCATGTGGGGCGGGGCGGGGGGCGGCTGGCAAGCGTTGGTCTACACCTAGATGTGGAACTTGCAGGTGTGTTCATTCTGCCAGTGTGTTTTCTATTTACAGGACCTTAGAACTGTGGGCGGGGGCTTGCAGATCAGGGCCATCTTCTGGTTTGTTTTCCAGGTTACCTGTCCTGCTGCCGCTTCCTGGATGACAATCAGATCGTCACCAGCTCTGGGGACACCACCTGGTGAGCACCTGTGCGCGCTGCCTTCTCATACTGCTCACCTCAGACGTGTAGGAAATAAGACTCTTGGCATTAATCAGGCCATCTTTTATTAATTTGAAGTGGCCGTGAGGTGTCAAACACAAATTCATGAGCGATGAGCAAATTCCTTGTACTCTTGATAGATTTTAAAGTTCAGAGTTTAATTTTGAACAACGAAGGACTGACTCATAGGCATCGCAGCTGTAGGTGACATGCCTGTTTTTCTTTCCCCTGGCCACACTCCGTCTGGGCAACTGTTGGCATCCCTTTGGGGAGCGGGTCCCCTCTGAGCGCTGTGTCACTGTGGACTCTGAGCCGAACTGAGGAGGAGCAGGGCTTCCCATGTCAAGTGCACTGTCTCAGCCTGCCTCGGTTTGAGCTTCTACCTTACAGTTAGAAGCCCACTTAACCTCTAGAACATTAAATGATCAGATAGGAGTCATTTCAGACTTAAACCGTCGTCAGGGGCTTTTCTGGGCTTTGTGGCATGATGTGGCAGCATGCCCTATGCCGGGTCCCGACTCCCCTATCCAGCTTGTCCTCTTTGTATAAATCGTATAGGTTCACAAAAGACTTACAATGTAGCCTGTCCGTTTTCGGAAGAATTTCTTTATTAGAAGATATTTTTTTAAAGCTGGAGTCCTGGACGTGATTCCTTCCTTGCTGTAGTCCCTCCAGGCCCTAGCAAGGAACCCCCCCTGCGCTGTCAGCCTGTAAATGGTGTAACCGGATTTGCATCTGAGCCAGAACCAAGCAGCTTTCGGTGCTGCTGCTTCCTGGGGCTTGAAACACAGAAGTGGCCCATGCTCCACCCGCAGCACAGTCGACGTCTCACCTTTGTACCCTTTAAATAGCTGCTCATCAGACATCCACGGGACACCGAACTCAGGGACTCTCCCGTTTGTGTCTCCCGAGGAAGGCCGTGGGACCCGCGCCTTGCCCTGAGCCATTTGTTGACCTGGTGTCGTCTCCGTGTCTTAGCCCGTGGCACCCCGGAGGGCAGCGAGCTGGCTGCAGCAGATCTGTGCCCGTGTGGGGCACTGGCCAGGAGCCCCTGCTGCTCCTTGCAAGCCCACATGGGGCACAGGTCACTGGCTCCCCCTTTGTTGGTGTTTGAGTTGGTGTAGAGAGAACAGCTACTCCAAAGCCTGTGGCCACATTCTCGTCTGTGTTTTGTTTGGGTGCTTGGTTTCCCTTCCACACAAAGCCACATTATGACATTTAGATTTGTCTTCAGTAAAAGCACAGAGGTTTACTGTGGTCCTGGGGTGGTTTGAAGGACAGTTTGTCACATGACTGCTTGTCTGACAAAGTGAGGTGACTGCATGTTTTGTGTTCTTGCTGCAGTGCTCTTTGGGACATCGAGACCGGCCAGCAGACGACCACGTTCACTGGACACACTGGGGACGTTATGAGCCTCTCTCTCGCTCCTGACACCAGACTGTTTGTCTCTGGTGCTTGTGATGCTTCAGCCAAACTCTGGGATGTGCGAGAAGGGATGTGCCGGCAAACTTTCACCGGCCACGAGTCTGACATCAATGCCATCTGTGTGAGTTGGGGGTTCAGCTGTGGGTTGGGGTCCTTTGCCAGCTGTTAGCGAGTTAGATTGCTTTCTGTATACCGTGGAACACACCATTAAGCTTTAAAATGTTTTCAGGAGTGGATGTCTCCTCTGTGTAACTATAACCTAATTTACAAAAACTCCTGTAGAAAGCTTAGACGTGATGTGCTCTGTCATCCTTGTGAGGCCGGCTGATTCTGTGCTGACTGTTCATCTCACAGACATTGGCGATGGGCCTACAGTGTGCAGGCCCTGGGATGAGCCAGCGATTGGTGTCCTGGGCTTCCCTCTAGTTGGGAAGCAGACAAGGCAGTAGTTGACCCAGTCAGCACAGTCTCTTAGGAGTGGGGGGCGGAGGGGGGGCAGAGGCTGAACCTTGAGCAGGAACCTTACACGCTCAGCCTCCTCCCCGTGGTTGGGGCGCAGCCAGCTGAAGGAGCCTTCCCGTTGCCGCGTCACCCTGACGTGATGGGGGTTGCAAGAAGATGTGGAGGGTGGTATCTGGTTGGTCAGGGCTGGGCATTCCTCCCCCGCTTTTCCTCCACGAGGCTAGTCCAGCTGGTGGCAGTGCTCAGGGGTGACCACACTCTTCCTGTTCCCTTGGGAAACAGTTGATCATGAAAGGAAGGCTACTCTGTGGGGAAGACGGCCGCCATGCCTGCCCCAGTACCGACGCCCTCCCTTCCGGATGCCCAGGCAGCTGCCGCTCTGCTTCCCTGTGTCTCCAGAGTCCGGCCCCTGCTGACCCTTTCCTCCTGTGCGGGCAGCAGCCCTGCTGTGGGCCGGTCCTGTTTCCACTACTTCTCTCTGTGCATTTGCCTACTCTGTCGGCTTGCTTTCTCTTTCTAGTTCTTTCCAAATGGCAATGCGTTTGCCACTGGCTCGGATGATGCTACCTGCAGGCTGTTCGACCTCCGTGCGGACCAGGAGCTCATGACTTACTCCCATGACAACATCATCTGTGGGATCACCTCGGTGTCCTTCTCCAAGAGTGGGCGCCTGCTCCTTGCAGGGTACGACGACTTCAACTGCAACGTGTGGGACGCGCTCAAGGCCGACAGGGCAGGTGGGTGCTCGCTGGGCCTCCTGGGCCTCCTAGGCACTGAGGGCTCACCTTTGAGGATGGACCTGACTCCCAGAGGCTGGAATATTTGGGTTTGCGCACATGATGCCGGTAAGAAGCACATGCTGTGCCCGAGTATATCTGCCTGCCCTGTGGTGTGGCCGGTGGAAGGACAGGGGACAGGCCAGGGTGTCTGCGCTCAGGGTCTCCAGCACGTTGGCTTCCCTGGCACCAGATCTCCTTACACGCACTGTGTGGGGTGCATGGAGACCACCATGGTGGGCGAACAGCTGCTGGGTCTTCAAGGCCCTACCTTGCTTTCTCTCTCCACCGGCTGTACGTGGTGGAACCGTGTCATCTATGGGGCACAGGCTTGGGCAGGTCTAAAGTCTCAAGTGCACACGTCAAAGGCAAGTGTGTGGCTGTAAAGGGCATTAAAACACAAGTTGTACAGGGTTGCCTGACTGGCTCAGTCAGTAGAGTGTGTGCATCTTGATCTTGCGGTTGTGAGTTCAAGCCCCATGTTGGGTGTAAAGATTACCTAAAAATAAAATCTTAAAAAAAAATTAGAAAATAAAACACAAATTGTACAAAAGGTGAGAAACATCCTGTATTAAACGTGGACAGTCAGGCAGCTGAATTTCAGAATCTTTCAACCCAGTTAATCTTGGCAGGGGGAAGAAGGGAGCATGACTTGGGGTCTTCTGGGGGGGTCTTACCTTGACGTCCCACTTTCTGATGGATCTTTACCCACCCTGGGCTGAATTCCCCTCCTGCCCCCCCTCCCTCTTGCATACCTCTTGCTCCCACTGCCCCGACAGTTTTCTGGTCCTGGTGCCACAGCAGAGGACACTGTTCCATCCAGCTGAGTCTGTCTCTTTACTCAGCTGTGACACTAAGGAGTACAGGAAATGGACACGGATTCTCTGAAATTAGCCATCAGATTCTTCCGACCAGACGTGGAATGTTCTGGATGATAATTACCTTTTTTTTTTTCTAATTTTTTTTTTTTAATGTTTCTCTTTGAGAGAGAAAGAGAGACAGAGCACGAGTGGGGGAGGGGCAGACAGAGGGGGACATAGAATCGGAAGCAGGCTCCAGGCTCCGAGCTGTCAGCACAGAGCCCGATGCGGGGCTCGAACGCCCAAACTGTGAGATCATGACCTGAACCGAAGTTGGAGGGTTAACTGAGCCACCCAGGTGCCCCTGGCTGATGATTATCTAAGCACAGGTGACTGAACGTCAACAGGAGGCTTGTCTCACTGTGGGGTCAGCATAGAGTCACTGTGTGACATCCCATTGGCCCCTCTTGCTTCAGTGTCCAGCTCTCTGTTTTGTGCCCTGTGCTAGGCTCCAGGGGTTACAAACAGATGAACAGCCCACAGGCTTACACTCTTGGGTTCTAATTGCCCTGAGATTGGAATGGTTGGCTTTTTTTATTATGATTTAGATTTCTTTTCTTTTTTTCTTTCTTTTTCTTTCTTTCTTTCTTTCTTTCTTTCTTTCTTTCTTTCTTTCTCTCTCTCTCTCTCTCTCTCTCTCTCTCTCTCTCTCTCTCTCTCGCTTTCTTTCTTTTTTGTTTTTATTATATTTATTTATTTATTTTGAGAGGGGGTGAGGAGGGGCAGAGAGAGAATCTCAAGCAGGCTCCATGGTCAGCGCACAGCCTGACCTGGGGCTGAATCTCACGAACGTGATGAGATCATGACCTGAGCTGAAATCGAGAGTTGGACGCTCAACTGACTGAGCCACCCAGGTCCCCCTATATTTCATTTTTTATTTAAGCTTCTTACCACAGTGAATACATTCAGGAGTTGGTGCCAAAGGTCCTAAGTTATTCACTGTGTGTGTCTGTACCTTTTTATTGTGTATGTTCCTTGTCATCACGGCTGTCTTAAAAACAGACTTCTTACCGGGGCCTCCAGTGCGTCTCTGTTGTGTGTGAACACTTCCCTGTGGCTGTAGGTGTGGTCCATGTTGTTTTTAAGAGAGGAGTATAGTGAGCTGCACTCGCCTTGGACCAGCGTGGTTTCTCTGCCTCCCGGTGTCCTTCCCTGCCACTGGGACATTGCAGAGGAGGGGCCTTGGCGTTCTGGGTATGCTTCCGCGGGTGGCCCTGCCAGCCAGCCCTGCATAGCATCGCCGCGTCGCCCCCAGGTGGGGCACCTCTGGGTCCTGGAGTGACTGGGCTGTCATCTGCTCTCAGGTGTCTTGGCCGGGCACGACAACCGCGTCAGCTGCCTGGGGGTGACTGACGATGGGATGGCCGTGGCGACGGGGTCCTGGGACAGCTTCCTCAAGATCTGGAACTAACGTCGACAGGTAATGCAGCAGCCAAGGTGCCCTCCCTGCGTGCACGTCTGTGTATGTATTTCACACGGCACATAGGATGTCACAGTTGCTAGATTAATTCGATGTAGAGCTGATCTGGAACTGTGCTCAGGTGAGCGTTACATCCACCTGAGGTGACGTGTCCTTAGGGCAGACGGGCGGGATGGTGGGGAGAGCAGGGGCAGTGAGTGTGGGTGTTCTCTGTTTATATTGCTTTAAACTCTGTTTAAAACAGCAGGTGGACGTCGTGGCGACTGGAAGACCATTCCAACCTTGAAGCGTTACAGTGATAGCATTTCCTCTCCACCCCTACTAACGTGGACGCCCTGCACCCCCTCAGAACTTCAAAAGGGCAAGGCCTTTTCCTTCACTTATTGCTGAAACCAAGAGCACAATTCCCATTAAGAGAACCTCTGTGCTGTAAACTGAGACAAAATTGTGCATTCCTTCCGGGACCATCGTCTTTGTTCTTTTTTGTCTGGAATGAATTTAAAAGGAAATACCATAATAAACATGTTAACCAGAAGGTAAACTTGAGTGTAATTGTGAGACAGACACACCTTTTCACTAGTTCATTTGAATTTCAGGTCAGTGACCCTATTTTGTGCTGTTCACGCAAAACAAGTGGAGGATTTTATCTCGTAACTGGTTCTAAATTTCAGGTTGTGTTTGTAACAGGATTTTGCAAACATTCATATTTCCTTCTTAAAATATATTCCTTTACGTTCAGTAGTTCAACAGAGGAAGAGGGTCTGGTGCAGCCTCTCTGAAATTGTTAATGATGTAAACTGAGTCCCTCAGTTTTTTATTTTTTGTCCTGTGTCACGTAATTGTTACGCACAAACACGGCCTAGAAAGGAAGACAGACGCTAATCAGGAAAGGAAGCAAGCACACGCCGTGGATGGTCTTGAACGCGTGATGAAGTCTACTCCAGTTAGGCACCTGTTCCTCCCCGCCCATCCTCCCTGCCTTCTCGGTTCAGTTCTTAATCTCACAGCGGGTTTCCTTGTGAAGTTGGAGGGAAGGAAGTCCATGATAATAGCCTAACGCTACCCTGTGCCCCGCCCCCAGCCGTCAGGAACCTCTGTTTTCAAGAGAGGCGCCCGTCCCGTGCTTGGATAGTCAGTCAATTATTTGTGTATGAAACCATGTACAAATCAATGTTTTGAAAATAATGATCTCAAACTTTCTAAGTTAAATTTTAAAAAATTTGATCGTTTGCCATATTGGGTGGGTTTACTCTTAGAATCGCATGCTGTAGAAATGCTCAAAAGTGCATCCAGGACTCAGTCCTTAGATGTTCTTTTTCTTTTAAGAAATAACCTCTTTCAAGTTGTAACCATCGCGGCTCTGTCCACTTCTTGCTGCCATTCTGTGCACCGGAAGCAGTACAGCGAGCAGCCCCTCGCGCTTGGGTGGCAGGATGAGTCACTGTTTGCTTTCTTTCTTTTAAAAAAAAAAAAAAAAAAAAAAAAAGCCCTGTTGCAAAGGATTGCCGTTGGACCCGGGGGTGGGGGGAGCAGGGGGTAGAGACCCGGCCTTCCTCTGCCAACTCTCTTGGCCTGTCTCTGCCGTGGGACCAGCCTTCTGCATCTGAGGCGGGTCGTCGTATAACACCCACGCCTCCCCGGTCCCGCTGGAGGCCAGGGGACAGCGGCGCCGTGGGCTGCCTCCCTGCACCCGAGCCCGCTCCACAGCAGCAGCGGGGGCTTCTCTCCGTCCTGTTTCCGCAGCATCCTGTACAGAACTGCGCGGTGCCGGGCAGTAGGCCAGGGGCTGGCAGGGAGAAGAAACACGAGCCCTCCTTCCCTCCCATCCACACCTCTGTAGGAGCTCTCTGCACCCCGTGCCCTCACTGTATTTAATTTTAAAGTCAGTGTATTGCAAGGAGGCTGGATGCGAGATAGATACTATATTAAACTGTACTGTTATTTAAGATGTAATAAAGCGGTTTGACATGAGGGACTTGGGTGTGGCTGCTTATTTGCCAGGCTGTTTGGGCTCGTGACACAGCCGTCTTCCCCTGGCCGCCCTACTCGGTGACGTCGGCTGGATGTGGTCGTGTGGGCAGTGGCATGGCTGCCTGCTTTTCTGCCATGCCTTTTGTCCCCATCGCCAAGAGTCCCTGAAAGGAGGGTTGGGTCCTCGGCCGGCCCCACGCAGTAGCAGCGCCCCAGCAGTTCTGCCACCGTCGGGGCCCAGCCGCCCTTCCCCCACCTCTCAGGCCACTGCCCAGCGCACGAGGAGCGTCCCCAGGCGCCGTCCTGCCAGGGTCTCTCATCTTCGGGGCCTGAGGCCCTTACCTCCTCCTCCCTCCGTAAGATCTAGGACGTTACTCCAGACACATGCTTTCCTTCTGACTGAGGTTTTTATCTCCATCTGGATAAAAAGAGCGGCATCTTATAAGAAAAACTGAGTATCTCCCCCAAAGTGTGAGAAACCACTCGGAACGGGCATACCCTGAAGGACCTCCACCAGGGCCCCGTCCCTTCCTCATGTGTGTATGTATAACCTCATACAAGGTTATAAAAGGTGACTCGGTAGTTTTCTTGGGTTAAATGCTGGTACTTTTTTCATAAATAAGTGAAGACTGCTCTCCATGGGAAGTACTCCCGCCTGAGGCTCTCTTCTCCAATTACCAGCAAGACAGAGCAGCAGGAGGAGCGGGTGCATTTCTCCCGTGCGTTTCTGCCACGACCAGGGGTGCCGTCTCCCCAGGGACTGGCAGCCTGAATGCTAGGTTTGCCTGGCTTCAACCTCCTCCCCCACTGCTCTCTGAAAGACCCTGCCGGCTGTCTTACAAAATGCCAGGGAGCATCCGAGGTGCTCCTGGGGCTGATGACTGGAGTCCTTGGGAGGGAGGTTCTCCCGGGAGCAGAAAGCAGGTGGTTATCCTGCACAGAGGTACACCCTGGGAGGGGGTACAATGGAACCTCAGCAAGGACTGGTAGCCCACAGAGGCCCACGTGTTCCCTCTGTCCTTCAGTGCCCCAGCCTGGCACCCGGCATGTCCCCTGCTCGCTGACCTGCCCCTGCATGGTGCAGCTAGCTCTCAGCTGGCTCTGAGATCACTGTCCCACTTTCTCAGCAAAGCAGCCACTGGAAACAGGTACTAGTAGGGGCATCTAGAAAGTGGCCACCTCGCTGTGCAGAAGTGAAGGGACACCTGCACAGCCAGGGTGGACTGTGTTCATTTTCAACCTTCAGGCACAAAACTCAAGCCTGCACGGACTGAGCAGGACCCTTTAGCACTTAACCTCTGCTGCCTGGACAGCCCTCGGAAAGTGACTTCTCGCTCTTTGCCATGCGTCCCCTTCCAGGGTGCTGGCCGTGCTCCCTCCCCTTCCTCCAGTCTCCCCTGAGACTTCCACCCCTCCTGTCCTAGTCATGGCCCTGCCCTTGTGGGCACCTGTTGCAAGTGTGCTGTCCAAGCTCCACACAGAGCCCTTGGGAGGCTGGACTGAGCTGGGGCCTCTCGGTGACTTCTAGGGTTCTGTCCCCACCATGCCCACTCAGTGTTGTGCCCCAGACGGATACTGGGGGCTTCTGCCACCCCCCACAGTGCCTGATCCTCAACGTGGCCCCACCAGCCCTGCGGGCTGCCCTGAGGGGTGTGCTGTCCAGGCAGGGGCCCTCCTCTTCCTAGCGCTCTGTCTCCCCCAGCTCCCCACTCCTGGAGTCCAGTCAAAGCCTTCCCGGAGCTAGGGCCACACTCTGCCCCTCATGTCCTCGCTGCAGGTTACTCGGCCGGTGCCCCAGATTCCCTGAGTGAAAACCGCACACAACAAAAGCACCTGTTCCCTAGAGGCCTTGTGAGAATTCATCAAGCCCCTTTGTGCAGATGCCAGACCCCACCCACCGCAAGCTGGCACTGCCTCTGCCCCTCTGTAGCTCCTCCTAGCTGGTGGGGGTGGGGGGGCTGTCCCTTTGCTAACCACCCTGGCGAGAAGTTCACGGTCTACTCCAAGATCTTGTCCCCTGCTGGACCGTGTGCCTGGCACCTAGCAGGCCTGCAGGAAGAAGGGCTTCCTTCCACACTCGGTCACCCAAAACCACTCCCACCAGGAGGGAGCCAAGTTGGCAATTCCAGACACTGGCCCCTGGAGAGGAATAGGTAAGGAGGGGCTGGACTTGCCCTGTGCACGCTGGCTAGAGGCCTGGGGCTGGGGGTATGGACAAGATGACTTCTGAATAGCCCGAGACACCCACCTCCACAGGGAGCCTTGGTCCTTCCCTGCCGCCCCTGTCACCCAGGCTCCTGGCCACTTCCCCTTTTGGGTGCTGGGCAATCTCTGTTCACCCTCTCACCCGTCAAGCACAGTTGAGGCCAACTTCCACGTGAGCTGGGGGCAGGACTCCAAGGAGTACCCGCTTCACCTGAGAGCTGCGCTCGAGACTGCACTTAAAATCCAGGACCCCCCACCCTGTCTGAATGAGTCCAGCTCTAGGCAGGCAGCCTGTCCGGCGCTACCCTCCATGGCCCGGGCTTCCTTCTTCCACCACCTAACCCACCCGCCCTGATATCCCCCATCATTCAACCCTCCGAAGAGGGTACATCTAGGTTTTAGGGGTCTGAGGCTTAAATAAAACAGGAATCCCAAGTCACATTTAAGAAAATACAAAGAAACAAATACGAGCGTTGGGAAAGGTCACCCTTGAGACCCTCTGAGGCAGAACCCTCTTCCTCAGCCCAGCCCAAACTAGCTAGCCTGCCTAGCATCTACCCACCCCCCACCCCCATCCTCACACCAGCCATTGTCCTTGGTGCTGGCCCTTCCCTCTCCCCACCAAGCCTGGCTTATTCCTACTCCGCCTTTGGACTCAGCCCAAGCCAAACGGCCTCTAGGAACCTTCCGGATGCCTTAAAGCACCCCACCCCTCCCAGCATCGGCTTCCATTACTACTGGCCAGCCTTGGGGGGGGGGGGGGCCTGGTGGGGGTTTCCATTACTACTGACCAGTGTTTGATGGGGCAGAGTGGGACCCGGGCCTACTGGGAAATTTTGCACAATCCGGGTCAGGTGAAGGAAGCCACAGCCCCTGTTTTTTCATCTCTGAAATGGGGAAGCACCCTCTGAGGTCTGGGTGGACAGAGGCTTTCCATTATTGCAAACACTGACACAAGTTCCCTTTAGAGAGGGACACACAGGAAGGGCCCTGCTGTGTGAACTCGGCTAGCCGTAAGGCTGGCTCTTCTGCCTTGGTGCCTTCTCTATAGACTCTTCCTAATCTAGAAGGTTCTTGGGAGGCCTAGCCCAATGCCTGGAACATAGTAAGCGCTGGCTCAAGCATTAGTAGTATTATGTTAATGACCATATCCCAGATGTGCAGCTCAAAAGGCTTCTCCTGTGGGTGTGGCTGGCGGTCACTTTAGGGAAGTGGTGGCGTTTCCAAAACAACCAGAAAAGGAAGTTACAGAGCTTGAGAAATCACCCCAAATTCCTGCCATCCTTGGCCCCCTTTCCACTCACTCTTGGTGACCCCGCTGCCCAGTGGCCCCAAGACAGCAGGGAGACATGTCCTGTCTTGTGCCCCTCTGTGTTTCAAGTCTCTGGACACAGGGCCAAGAGACCCCGCCAGAGAAGACTGACAACAGCAGGTATGGGGGTTGTGGAAACCTGGAAGTCAGGCGGTTTGCAGAGTACTCCAGTCTATACGAGGTGGGGGACACCTGAGTGTACACAAGGAATAATGGTTGGCACTTGGGAGCCCAGGCAGATTACCAAGCACCCAACAGTGCACTGCCCGGGGTTCCTCTACAGTGACCCGCATCAGCTTATTCATAGATGTGTCCCAGGAGCCTGGCACACTATTGGGAGACTTGACTCCTGGGTGGATTGGGGAAGGCCTGCAGCGAAGGTACAAAGTGGGCACTGTGGCCTTGGTCCCCTTCCTCCCTCCTGTCTGGGTCCTGCAGTGGTGGTGGGAAAGGGGGGAGGGGAGGACAGTGCTAGCAAGTCACCGTACAGTGGCCCCTCTGACATCCCAAGCCTAGAGCCCCTGCAGTCCAAGTGGTGTGCAAGTCCCTGCCAGGCTGCGTGGGGTGGACGAGGCCCCTGGTAGCCAGCCCAGGCCGCCCCCTTCCAGCTGTCCTGGGAGGGAGGGGCCCGTGCTGCCGCAGCTGCTCACAACGAGTTTTGGTTCCCCAAACATGTTCCTTCTCCGCAGATTCATACCCTGCCAGTTACGGAATCCTAGGCGGGTGCTGTCACCACTCGCGGGGCCGAGGCCAGCCCACCCTAACCGCGGTGGTGGGGAGCTGGGACAGCCAGGGGGCAGGGGAAGGGGGTGCCAGCCCAGCGGACTGACGGACGAGTATCCGAAGCGGCGGGGTGACCGAGATCCAAGGTTCTTCCTCCCGGAGGCCGCCGTCGGGGGCGCGGCGGCCGAAGGCCCACCCCAGATCCCAGGCTCCCCGGCCCCAGGCCCCGACCCCAGGCCCCGAGCACAGCCCCGCCTTTCCCATCCCAGACCCAAGTCCTTGCCGGCCGAACCACGTGCGCGGGGGCGTGGCGCGGGAAGGGCGCATGCGCGGCGCGTGGCGCATGCGCGGCGCGGGCGCGCACGCGTGCGCACTGGCTGTATTGCTGCTCGGCGGGCCGGCGCCGCGGTCCCGGCGGCCGTGGGGCGGGGGGCGGCCATGGGGCGGGGGGAGGCCGCGGCGCCGGGGGCCGGCTAGCGACGGCGAGCGGCGGCGGGGCGGCGGGGCCCGCGGGCTCGGCCCGGAGAGGGGACGGCCCCGCAGGCGCCCGGGGCAGCGAACGGTGAGTGCGCGCGGCCGCTCGGCCCTGCCCTCCGCCCGCGGTCGCCGCCGCCCGTGGTCGCGGGGCCGCCCGGAGGCCGGGTATCGGCGGGGGGAGGTGTTGGCGGCGCGATCCCGCCGGCCGACGGGGTGTGGGCCTGAGGGCGCGACCCCCGACTTGGCCCGCGACGACTGCCTCCTGAGTCGGCCCCTTGGCGGGCAGCCTGGCGGGTCGGCCCTCGCCGGCAGGTCGGGGTCACCGGAAAGCGCCCCGCACTCGGTGCCGGACACCCACCGGTGACCCGCGGCGGCTGGAACCCGCGGGCGTCTCGGGCCGGGGTCGCTCCAAGCAAACGGATGCCTTTGGTTCTGAGTAACAGGTTACTTTTCCTTTCCCGTCTTGGGGCGCAACTGTCTCACGTGGAAGACTTCCTCATTCGGTTTGGGAATACGCCCTGGCTTTAACCAAGTGACTTGCTTTCCCATCTTTCCGGATGACGCCATTCAAGGACTCTTTCCCCCAGTTCCGCTTACCCCCCGCACCTCCCCGTCCCTGGGCCTTGCACACCCCGGGCCTTTCTTCACTGGGACCTTTGCCCCCGCCACCTGGTGACTTGAGGACAGGGACAGGTGCCAGTGCAGTGCCTAGCCCAGTGGCTCCGCTTGGAGGTGAGCCTTCCTGATGGGTCTGGGATTTCTGTTTTTTGTTTTTAATTTGCCGGCAGGCCTGTGTTGCCAGCACAAAACCCGTGATGGTAGAGGGTTCTCCCAGACGCTGGCCCAGCAGCAGTCAGTCCTTCCTTGGGCAGTGGAGGTGGCTGATAAGTAAAAGGGGAAACAGTTGATTTTATTGAGTTTACCACCTGAGAAAAGGTCGGTTTAACCTGCAGAATGAAGAGGCGGGTGTTTTATTATGGGAGTTGATGGCCCCACATCTTTATTACCCAAATCACCACTTTTCTCAAAGCATGGATGTTACAACAGCCAGAGGGAGCTTCAGGAAGCAGGCCCAGCTCCCAGGGGAGGGAATGTGCAGGGACAGTGCACTTAGACCTGCAGGGCTGCCTCCAGCAGGGTCACTGCCGTCCTATTACACCTGTTGACGGGCGGGTGCAGCCGCCTGTCTATAAAAGCCCCCTTCGGATCTCGAATCCTGTTCAGTTTATGGGGTTTCACGTTAGGCTCTTGGTTCATGTTCCCAGAGAACTTTCCAGAAAGTCTTTCTTTCCAAAAAAAAAAAGTCTGTATGGAGGGAGAAGGGAGGGGCGATTTAATAGTTACTTATCGGCCAACTCAGTGTCATCCAGTGAGGATGGGCCTGTTTCTGCCACCATATACGCTTTCCTTTTCCATTCAGTATTTCCACAAATACGGATGGAGAGCTCACACTGGACATCATGTGGGTCGCGTGCGTCTGTGGGCGTGTGTGGGACTTGTGTCCTGGTTGCCTCAGGCATCTCGGTGTGTCCCCTCTCCACCATGTGTGGGTTCTGTGAATACTTTTCTAATAAAACGTCTCAATGCCGAAGTTGCTTTTTTTTTTAATTCTTTTTTAATGTTTATTGATTTTTGAGAGCGTGTGAGCGGGGGAGGGGCAGAGAGGAGACACAGAATCTGAAGCAGGCTCCAGGCCCTGAGCTGTCAGCACAGAGCCTGATGCCAGATCATGACCAGAGCCTAAGTCAGAGGCTTAACTGACAGCCACCCACATGCCGCCGAAGTTTTTTAAAATTAGATTCATGCTGGAGCACCTGGCTGGCTCAGTTGGGAGAAAATGTAACTCTTGATCTTGGGGTTGTGAGTTCAAGCCCCACATTGGATGTAGAGATTACTTAAATAAAAATAAAACTTAAAAAATAAATAAATAAAATTAGATTCGTGTTGTCAGGAACTTGAATGAACTTGGAAGGAATTAGAATTTCATCCTTTTTTTTTAATGTTTATTTAATTTTGAGAGAGAGTACTAGCAGGGGAGGGGCAGAGAGAGGAAGACACAGAATCCGAATCAGGCTCCAGGCTCTGAGCTGTCAGCCCAGAGCCTGATGCAGGGCTCGAACCCACAAACTGTGAGATCATGACCTGAGCCGAAGAGGCTTAACTGACTGAGCTACCCAGATGCCCCAGGATTTCATCCTTTTAAAACAGTTAAAACCAAACCAACCTGAATTAAATGAGAGTCCTGATTTATAATTGTCAAAAAATACTTAAATCTTAAAAGTTGGTTTTAATATTTAATATTATTATGTAAATTAGTTTATTGCTCAATCATCAAATTAGTCTTTGCAAGTAAATATTAATAGCTTTAGACAATGAGTAATATTTTTTTTAATTTTATTTATTTTAGAGAGCATGAGCCGGGGAGAGAGAGAGAGAGAGAGAGAGAGAGAGAGACACACACACACACACACACACACACACACACACACACACACACGGAGGGAGAGAGGGAGAGAGAGAATCCCAGGCAGGCTTCACACTGCTCTCAGAGCCTGGCAGAGGACTTGGACTTGATCCCACGACCCTGGGTCACAGTCTGAGCCAAAATCGAGAGTCAGACACTCAACCGACTGAGTCACCCAGGCACCCCAAAAATAGATGATTTTGAAATACATTTGTCTTTTGTGATTTTGATTGGTTTCTTTTTTTTTTTTTTTTATTTTTTTTTTTTTTCAACGTTTATTTATTTTCGGGACAGAGAGAGACAGAGCATGAACGGGGGAGGGGCAGAGAGAGAGGGAAACACAGAATCGGAAACAGGCTCCAGGCTCTGAGCCATCAGCCCAGCGCCTGACGCGGGGCTCGAACTCACGGGCCGCGAGATCGTGACCTGGCTGAAGTCGGACGCTTAACAGACTGAGCCACCCAGGCACCCCTCTTTTTTTTTATTATTAAATGTTCGTTCTGAAATAATTATAGATTCACAGGAAGTTGTGAAAGTAGTACAGAGAGACCCTTGTAACCTTCTCCAGCTTCATTTAACATACCTGTAGTACGAAAAGTAGGAAATTGGCATTGGAAAAATAACGTTAGCTATATACACTCCTACTTCAGATTTTACCAGTGTTTTATGTGTGTCTAATTCTCTGCACTTTTACCCCACTTATACACAGGTGTACCTACAACCACAGTCGAGACTCGGAACTCTTTGTCAGTGAGGGATCCCCTGCTGCCCCCTGCCACGCTCACGTTCCCGGCACCCTCCACTCTTCCCCTCCTCTGTGATTTCGTTATCTTGAGAATGTGTATGGGACCATTCAGTGTGTCACCGATCGACTCGGCACAATGCCCCCGAGGTCCATCCGAACTGTTGCAGGCATTCATAGCCTGTCCCTGCTTGTATTTTACTGTGTGGATGGATGGTTGGCAGTTTGTTTAATTAACTAGCAGGAAGACGTGGGGGCGGCCGGTTGCAGTCTTTGGCTGTGGCCTGCAAAGTGGCTGTGGACAGATGATAAACACCAAGTTGCAGTTGCTGGCTTGTATGGTTTTGTTTTTAAGATTTTATGAGAAACTGCCAGGCTTCCAGACTATTCCTTCCACGTCCCCACTGCAGTGCGTGAGTGCTGGTTTCTCTACAGTCTGGCCTTTGGTTGTCCTGGCCGACCTGGCAGGTGCGTAGGGACACGGTCCTTTGAATTTGCAGTTCGGAGCA
The DNA here is from genome assembly GCF_018350155.1 of Leopardus geoffroyi. Lineage (NCBI taxonomy): Eukaryota > Metazoa > Chordata > Mammalia > Carnivora > Felidae > Leopardus > Leopardus geoffroyi. The sequence continues at coordinate 696,033 of NC_059328.1, read as the reverse complement.
GCTGACGGTGTGGGTCTTTCACGTCTTGGTTACTGCGTGCGCATCCTCTGTTTAATCTTTTTTGCCCATTTTCTAATTGGAATCCTGGGTTTCTTACTGTGGCATGTTGAGATCTCTTTACAGATTCTAGATAGAAAACCTTTGTCGGATATCTGGTTTCCAGATATTTTCTCCCGGTCTGCAGCTTGTTGTTTTTATTCTTTTAATAGGGTCTTCCACAGAGCAAGCTTCTCATTTTAATGAAGTCCAATGTATTGGGTTTTTTTGTTGTGGTTTTTTTACCTTTTACGGACTGCTTTTTATATCACGTATAACAAATTCTCTCTAGTCCTAGGTTCTAAAAACTTCCTCCTGTGTTTCTTTTCCTCCTTCCCGTCTTCCCTCTTTCCTTCCTTCCCTCCCTCCCTCCTTCCTTCCATCCCTTTTTTAATAGGCTTCACACCCAGGACAGAGCCCGACTCAGGGCTTGAACTCATGACCCTGACGTCAAGACCTGAGCTGAGCTCAAGAGTCAGACACTTAACCAACCGAGCCACCAGGTGCCCCTCTTTTTTTTTTCTTATTAAATTTTTTTTTAAATGTTTTTACTTATTTTTGAGACAGAGACCAGGCATGAGCAGGGGAGGGGCAGAGAGAGGGAGACATTCTGGACAACGACCTTTGTCATGATTGATGGATCATCCCTTCCCAACGGGTCTCGGTGCTTGGGAAGGAGCCCTGACTGCTACTTGCTTCAATTCCATGTTTATTTGGCTTTTTTTTTTTTTTTTTAATGTTTATTTTTGACAGAGAGAGCACAAGCGGGACAGTGGCAGAGAGGGACAGAGGATCCAAAGCAGGCTGTACACTGACAGCAGCGAGCCCAATGTGGGGCTCAAACTGCAAGATCGTGAGCTGAGCCTAAGTCAGACGCTTAACCGACTGAGCCACCCAGGTGTCCCTTGACTTCTCAACTAATAAAACTTATAAATTAAACTTTCAGCATTGAGTACAGACCTGCCATTCCCCTCTGCCATTTAAATGAGAATTACCCAGAATGATTTGTTCCTTTGAATATGGTACCCATGATGGCAAACAAAATATGTAATAATCCGGTGATTATAAAATTCACTGTAAGCCTTTCGAAAATACCAGCATTGTAGGGGTTAATTTATTTATCTTCTCAGGGCCATAGTAAGCTTGCTAGGTAGGTCTTTCTCTGCCTCCCTGGAGCGATAGTTTTCCACGTCCTAGGATTATGGCCTTCCTTGCCCAGCTCGCAGTGCGGGGTCAGCATAAGGACGCGTGACACTGGGGACCGTGTGTGTCCCCCTGGTGACCGTGGCTGCAGAGCCCCGTGTGGAGCATTTGCATTATTGTTTAATATTGTTTCCTGAACTTCTCTTCAGTGGGGCTTTTTAAGGCGTTACTTCCTTACCCACGGCCGTCAGCTCCTTGCAGCCTGCTGCATGTCCCCAAGCGTGCTCTTCGATACGTGTTTGAGCAGAGTTTTGGACCCATTCCCTGCAGCCGCCCACTTACCTCATGTGTTCCTGGAAACCGAAGTGTGCTCTCCATGGTCATTTAGAAAGGACGTCAGGGGCGCTGACCAGGAGCTGGCTCTGCAGGGTCCTCTCTCCTCTAGGACCCTGGGCCCCTCTTGTAGGCCCCCCTGCCGTGTTGGGTCCTGTTCTGTAGGCACTGTGGTTGTCAGCAGGGGCTTAGGAGTATGGGCCCGGATGCCAGCTCTGCCCCGTCCGAGCCGTGTGACCCTGGACTACAGTGTCCTAGACGTTCCCTGTGCGACTCATTGTGAGGGGGAGTCAGGCGATGGCACCTGAGCCCCCGGCCGGGGCCTGCCAGGGTGGGCACTGGGCCTGGCCAAGGGCCCTGGTTCCCCTGGATGTGCTCCTGCTGTCCGTCGGTCGTCCCGGTTTCGGGTGACTGTCCACATTCCTGCGACCGTTCCTGCTTCTGCTGCTTCGTTTCCAGGCAGCTCGAGGGAGGCACAGGCGCACGGGGCCTGGCTCGGCCTTATCTAGATGCTTCCCTCCTCCTGAGCTGGCGGTGAGACGTATTTTACCGTGTTCACCCTTGTCTGTGTCACAGCCGGCTTCGGTGTCATTTGTCAACCCGTCCTTTTTTTCTCAGACATCGTTTGTTCCCACAATGGTAATAATTTCCTTTCAAAGCTTACGACTCATTACAACTTGCCTAGTAGGTTCCTTTAACTGCTTCTTTTGCCCTTTCTTCACCGCAGGTGGTTCTGGGTCCCACACCTTATGGGGCATTTCGGGTGCCCCTGCCCTGATTTTGTACATTAGAGGAGAGCAGCGGTTTGTTTTCCCCATCAGGGTGGCGGGATGAGGCTGCCACACGCCTCTTGGTAACAGCTCACGATGGATTTTTTTCCCCTCCTTTGCTGAGGTTTTATTAGTAAAAAAATGTTAATTTTGTTTTAATTTTTTTTTAATGTTTATTTATTTTTGAGAAAGACAGAGCGCGAGCAGGGGAGGGGTAGAGAGAGAAGGAGACACAGGATCCGAAGCAGGCTCCAGGCTCCGAGCTGTCAGCACAGAGCCCGACGCGGGGCTCGAACCCGCGAACCATGAGACCGTGACCCGAGTGGAAGTCGGACACGTAACAGACTGAGCCCCCAGGCTCCCCAACGAGAGTAATCTGGGCCCCCGTACCTGAGCTTCCACGTCTTCACAGGGAAGAAAGCACTCCAGGGCACAAATTGTTTTCGCAGAGTTATATACGTTTTCCATCTTGTAAAAGCTCAAAAGATGAGAGATCAGCACATAGGCCAGCGTCCCGAGTGGTATCGGGAAGGAATTCAGGGGCAGGAGCTTTGCTCGATGTCTCCAGGGCAAGATGGTTTTCCTTCAGGCTGCTCTCTCACGAGGCACAGGCACAGTGTGCACGTGAGCCGTAAACCAGGCCTTGGGTTCGAACAAAGTTTACGTAGTCACGCTGACTTAGAAATCTAAAGTGGAGCCCCTTGTGTGCGAGGCCCGTAGAGAGTTTCTCTCTCATCGTCGCTGACGCACAGTGTTCTGTTAATTTCAGACCTACAACACCGATTCAACAACGTCTGTACGTCACTCGGTGTTCACTGTGGTGGAGGCAGTCTCCCGTCTGTCACTGGACGTTGTTGCAGAGTTACTGACTTCACTTCCCATGCTGTACTTCCTCATCCCTGACTTGTTTACTTGGTAACTGGAAGTTTGTGCCTCTTAGTGCCCTTCACCTACTCCATCCATCCCCACACCCACTTGCCACATAGCAAGCACCAGTCTGTCCTCCGTACGTGAAAGTGCTTTTTGTGCACTTGTTTTGTTTAGATTCCACCTTAAGTAAGAGTATGTGGCATTTGTCTTTCTCTGACTTACTCACTTAGCTAAATACTCTAGCTCCGTCCGTCTTGTCACAAACGGCAAGGTCTGATCCTTCGTTGTTGTTTTAAGCATTTATTTTCTTTTCTTCATTTTTGGGGAAGTAAGCTCTACACCCAGCGTGGGGCTTGAACTCACGAACCAGAGATCAAGAGTCACACGCCCTACCGACCCAACCAGTCAGGCACCCCAAGATCTGATCCTTTTTTATGACTAATACTCTCGTACGTTCCACATCTTCGTCATTCATTGTCCTGTGGATGGACACTTGGGCTGCTCCCATATCTTGGCTATCGTAAGTAGTGCTGCGTACACATCGGGGCGCAGATATCCTTTCAAACGAGTGCTTTCTTGGGTAAACACCCAGGAATGGAGTTAGTGGGCCATATGATATTTCTGTTTTTAATTTTTTGAGGCACCTCCATTCTCTTTTCCATGGTGGCTGCACCAATTTACATTCCTCCCAACAGTGCACAAGATTTTCCTTTTCTTCACGTTGTCGCCAACAGTTGTTTTCTTGTCTTTGACTCTAGCCATTCTTACAGGCGTAAGGTAATACCTCATTGTGCTTTTGATTTCTAGTTCCCTGATGATTAGGGATGTTGAGCGTCTTTTCATGTGTCCGTTGGCCATCAGTAGGTCTTTGGAAAAATGTCCATTCAAGTCCTCTGTCCATGTTTTAATCAGAGTGGTTTGTTTTTTTTTTCTGTTGAGTTGTATAAGTTCTTTATATATTATGGATATTAATTCCTTATCAGATATATCAGTTACAGATATCTCCTTCCATTCACTAGTTGCCTTTTTGTTCTGTCGATGATGTCCTTTGCTGTGAAAAAGCTTTTTCCTTTGGTATAGACTCAGTGGTTTATTTTAGCTTTGGTTTCCCTTGCCTCAGGAGACATAAATATGTTGCTAAGGGTGATGTCCAAGAGATTACTGTCTGTGTTTTCTTTTAGGAGTTTTGTTTTTTTTGGTTTTTTTTTTTTTTTTTTTTTTTGGTTTCAGTTCTCACATTTAGGTCTTTAATGAATTTTGAGTTTATTTTTGTGTATGATTTAAGAAAGTGGTCCAGTTTCATTCTTTCGCATGTAGCTGTCCAGTTCTACCAACACTGTTTATTGAAAAGGCTGTCTTTTCCCCATTGTATATTCTTGCTTCCTTTGTCATAGATTAATTGACAGTATCGGTGTGGGTTTATTTCTGGGCTCTCTATCCTGTTCCATTGGTCTGTGTATCTGTTTACGTGCCAGTACCATATTGTTTTGATCACTGTAGCTTCGTAGTGTAGTTTGAAGTCTCAGATTGTGATGCCTCCAGCTTTGTTCTTCTCAAGATTACTTTGGCTGTGGCAGGTCTTTAGTGGTTCCATATAAATTTTAGGATTATTTGTTCTAGTTCTGTGAAAAATACTATTAGTGTTTTGATAGGGATTGCATTCAATCTGTAGATTGCTGTGGGTAGTATGAACATTTTAACAATATTCTTCCATGAGCATGGTATACCTTTCTATTTGTGTCATCTTTGATTTCTTTCATCAGTGTTTTATGGTTTTCAGAGTACAGATATTTTACCTCCTTGGTTAACTGGGATGGTCAAAATGGATTTTTAAATTTTTTCTTAATCTTTGTTTATTTTTGAGAGAGAGAGAGAGACAGAGTGTGAGCAGAGGAGGAGCAGAGAGAGAGGGAGACACAGAATCCGAAACAGACTCCAGGCTCTGAGCTGTCAGCCCAGAGCCTGATGCAGGGCGTGAACTCACGGGCGATGAGATCACGACCTCAGCTGAAGTCAGACGCCCAACTGACCGAGTCCCCCAAGGGCCCCCCTTTAGACAGTTCTTAATGTAATAAGGAGGTAAACACATGCATGTGGGTTTTTTCCACATACTGAGCCAAACTCTGCCGTCTTGTATCTCTTACCAGCATCTCCTGGCACCGTTTTGGGTCCTGCGTGGCCTTTCTGTCCTCACCTCCCGGCACTTGGTGCCACCCCCCAGCTCTGCATCCTGAAACCCTTGCCGCTCTTGGGTCTCCTGCCCACCCACCGCCGGGGAGCCCATCCAATTCCGTGGTTGTAAGCGTTCACCAGGTGCTGACGGAACCCAGATCTCTGTGCCCAGACCAGCCTGTCCCCTGAGCTCTGGCCTTCAACGTGTAGCCTGCTTGGCTGGTAATAGCCATGCGAATTCGCTGAGGCGCTTTTCAGGCCCTTAGAACCCTCAGTAAAATAGGATTTCTGCAGCTTCCATCATCAGACGGGGAGGGAAGACAGGCCCCAAACGAGAGAGTAATGTGAGGGCAGGTAGCGACAACCACAGAGACCAGGAAATGAGCGTGGGGGAATATGGAAGTCTTGAGAAAGCGGCGTTTGAGCAAAGAGCTCAGTGGCGGCTTATTTCCAGCTTCAGGGCATCGCAAGTAGGGTCCCACACGTCTTTGTGTGGACCGGCGCTTTCGTTTCTCTTGGCGACGCCCGGGAGCGGAGAGGCGGGAGCCTGTGGCGGATGTACCGACTCCGTTCCCAGCAGCGGTGTGGGCGGCCTCCAGTTCCTCCGCAGCTGCGTCAACACTTGCCGTGGTCAGTCGGCCTTCTCACTTCCTCAGCCGGTCCAGCAGTGTCACGAGCTCTCCTCCTGTGGCTCGAACTCGAACTCGTGTTTCCGCGATGGCTGATGCCCTCAGGCATCCTTTCAGGTGCTTCTTCCCAGTTGATACGTCTTCTTTGGGGACCTTGCCCAGAGTTGGGATCTTTTGCCCATTTTCTTTAAGTTTTTATAATCCTTTATGCATTCTGGATGCGAGGCTTTTGTTACATATGTGTGTAGCAGCCTGTAGCTTCTATTTTCATCTTCCGAACAGTTATTTTAAGAAGGGTAAAAGATTTTCATTGTAATGAATTTGTCAGGTCTTTTTCCTTGATACTTTGTGATCTTTGATTTAAGGAACTTTTTGCCAGATCCAGGGCCACTAAGATTTTCTTCAGTGTAAAAGTTTTGTAGTTTTGATTCTTAACGTTTAGGTGTATAATCCATGTTGCGTTAATCTTTGTCCAGGCACGCTTCGGAGATATTGCGGGCTGGGGTCCACTGCAGTAAAGCAAATCCTGCAATAAAGTGAGTCAAATGAATCTTCTTGGTTTCCCAGTGCACATAAAATTTATGTTGATAGTGTGTTGTAGTTTCTGAAGTGTGAAGTGTCTAAAAAAACAATGTACACACCTCAATTTAAAAAGACTTTTCTTGCTGAGGCACCTGGTTGGCTCAGTCGATGGAGCATGCGACTCTTGATCCCAGGGTCGTGAGTTCCAGCCTCATGGCGGGTGTAGAGATTACTTAAAAATGAAATCTTATCAAGTAAAAATAAATTTGGGGCGCCTGAATGGCTCACTTGGTTAAGCGTCCGACTTCAGCTCAGGTCATGAACTCACGGTTCATGGGTTTGAGACCCGCATCAGGCTCTGTGCTGTCAGCCTGGAGCCTGGAGCCTGCTTCGGATTCTGTGTCTCCCTCTCTCTCTGTTCCTCCCCTGCTCACACTCTGCTTGTCTGTCTCTTTCTCTCTCTCAAAAATAAATAAAGGTTAAAAAAATATTTTTAAATAAAAATAGATATTGGTAAAAATGCTAACCATCATGTGAGCTCAAGGGACAGCTGCTGACTGGGCACTGTGGCGGGTGCCGAAGGCTGGCGTGGCCGTGGCGATTTCTTAAAATAAGACAACAATCAGCTTTGCTGCACTGATTAACTTTTCCTTTCAAGGATGATTTCTCTGCAGTACGTGTTGCTGTTTGATAGCATTTTACCCACAGAACAACTTTTAAAATTGGAGCCCATCCCCTCTCCCCCTCCTGCTGCTTTATCAACGAAGTGTATGTCATGTTCTATTTTTAATGTTTATTTATTTTTGAGAGGGAGAGAGCACATGTGCAAGTGAGCAGGGGAGGGGGGCAGAGAAAGAGAGAGACAAGGATCCAAAAGGGGCTCCACGTTGACGGCAGAGGGCTCAGTGCGAGGCTTGGACCCACGAGCCGTGAGGTCATGACCTGAGCCAGGGTCAGACATTTAACCGACTGGGCCACCCAGGTGCCCCAAGTGTCATATTCTAAATCCTTTTTCACTTCAGCAGTCTTCATGGCGTCTCCAGCAGGAGTAGATTCCAGCTCAAGAAGTCACTTTCTTTGCTCGTTCGTAAGAAGCAGGTCCTCATCCATTCAGGCTTTATCCCAAGACCACGGCGATGCAGTCACCTCTTCAGACCACGCTTCCGATCGTAGTCCCCCTGCTGCTTCTACACACCTGCATCCTTCCTCCCCTGGTGGCTGGACCCCCTGAAAGTCCTCCATGAGTGCGGGAGGCCACTCCTTCCAAACTCCCATTCGTGTTGATATTTTGTCCTCTTCCCATGAATCACAAGTGTTAATGGCATGTGGGATGGTGAACTGGTGAATCCTTTCCAGAAAGTTTTCAGTTGACTTTGCCCACATCCGTTAGAGGAATCACTATCTGCGGCAGCTAGAGCCTTGTGAAATGCGTTTCTGTAATAATAAGGCTTGAAAGTTGAAATTATGCCTTAATCCAGGGGCTGCAGGATGGCTGTGGTGTTAGCAGGCATGGAAACACCCTTAACCTTGCTGTACGTCTCCCTCAAAGCTCTGGGGTGAGCAGGTGCACTCTCAGCAGTAATTTTTTTTAAATTATTTCTTTTAATCTTTATTTATTTTTGAGAGAGAGAGAGACACACACAGAGCACGAGAGAGAAGGAGACCCAGAATCCAAAGCAGGCTCCAGGCTCCGAGCTGTCAGCACAGAGCCCGATGCAGGGCTCGAACCCGTGAACCGCGAGCGAGATCATGACCTCAGCCGAAGTCGGACGCTTAACCGACCGAGCCACCCAGGCGCCCCTGTCAGCAGCAATATTTTGAAAGGAGTCTTGTTTTTCGTGAGCAGTAGATCTCGACAGTGGGCTTAACATATGTAGTCAACCATGTCGTAAGCAGATGACTGTCATCCGGCTTGGTTGTTTCTTTTCTAGAGTGGAGGCAGAGTAGACCTGGCATAATTCTTTAGGGCCCAAGGATTTTCTCCATGGCCACTGAGCATTGACTTCAACCAAAAGTCACCAGCTGTGTTACACTGGTGAGAGAGTCAGCCTGTCCTTTGAAGCTTTGAAGCCAGGCACTGACTTCTCCTCTCCAGCTATGACAGTCCTCAGTGGCATCTCCTAAATAAGGCTGCTGCACCGACGTCGACAGTGTGTAGCTTGGCACAGCAGCCTGATTAACGACCTCAGCCCGATCTGGAGAACTCGCTCCAGCTTCTGCAGTGGCACCTGCCGCTCTTCACCTGCAGGCTCACGTAAGGCAGGCAGCTTCTCTCCTCAATCCTCATGAACCAACCCCCGCTGCCTCCCAGCTCACCCTCTGCAGCTTCCTTGCCTCCCTCCACCCCCACAGACTTGAGGAGAGTCGGGGCCTTGCTGTGGATCAGACTGCGGTTTGAGGGTGTGTTGTGGCTGCTTTGAGCTGCAAAAAGGCCGTTTTGCTTTTCTCGTCTGTGTGTTCGTTCACTGGAGCGTGCTTTTAATGCCCTTCGGGATCTCTTCCTTTGTGGCCACGGCTCCACTGTTTGGGGCCAGAGGCCTAGCTGTCCGCCTGTCTCGGTTTTCAGTGAGCCTTCTCACGAGCTTGGTCATTTCTAGCTTCGATTTAAAGTGACCCTTGATCTCAGAGTTGTGAGTTCAGGCCCCACTCTGGGCGGAGCCTACTTAAAGCAAACAGACGTTTGACTTCTTTCACTTGGACCCCTAGAGGTGATTGTGGGGTTACTGATTGGCCCATTGGCAACATTGTTGTGTCTCAGGGCAGGGAGGCCGGAGGAGAGGGGGAGACACGGGGAGCCAGCCAGGCGGTGGAGCCTTCAGGACACGCGCAGCACTACTCTCTCCAGTTTGCTGTCTTAGGTGGGCGCAGCGTCGCGGTGCCCCAAGAGACTCCTGATTGTAATCTCAGAGGTCACTGAGCACCACGACAAGTACGGTAATAGAGGAAAAGTTCGAAACATGCGAGAATTACCACAATGTGGCTCAGAGACACAAGGTAAGCCAGTGCTGGTGGAAAGTGGTGCCGGGAGACTGGCTCGCCACGGGGTCACCGCAGACCTTCAGCTCGTAAGAAACGCGGTGTGTGCAAAGCGCGATAAAGCCAAGTCCTATGAAGTGACTTGCGCCTGTGTGTGGTGTGAGGAAAGGACTTAACGTTATTCTCTTAGACGTGGCTACCAAGTTTTTCTAGAACTATTTGAAGAAACGATCTCTCTGTCGAATCACCTTGACCCTTCTGTCGAACATCCATCGATTGTGGTTCAGCCAGTGGAGCAGGCGACTCTTGACCTCACGGTGGTGAGCTGCAGCCCCGTGTCGGGTGTAGAGATCACTTGATTACAGATAAGTAAGCACATTTTTAAAAAGAGAAAAGAAAACCCATTGATTGTATCCGTGTGAGGGCGTCGTCGTGGACCCTCTTCTGTTCCTTCGGTCTGTGTCTGTGTCGGTACCACGCGTTCTGGTTACGGTACCGACCGCGTAGTCGGGTAGCGTGCTTTTCCAGTCTTCTCGTTATTCCAGGCCCTCCACATTTGCATTTGAGTTTCAGAATCAGTTTGCCATTTTCTTTGCAAAAGTCTGCTGGGTTTTTGTGTGTGGGAATTGAGAAGAGTGTATGTACCGGTTTGAGGAGACCTTCAGCTTCTCCAGTCTGGGAACAGGGCGCGTCTCTCCAGTTACCTGCTTCCTTCACTTCTGTCAGCAGCGTTTTGTAATTTTCAGCGCGAAGGGTTTGCACCTTTTACTGTTATTGAGGTGTAAGTGGCATGTAACCAACTAGTTTCAGGGGTACAACGTAACGATTCGGTATCTATATGTGGCGCGATGACCACTACAGCGAGTCTGGTTAACATCCCTCACCACACACAGTTCCAGATTGTTTCCTTATGATGGCAGCCCGTAAGCTCTTTTCTCTTAGCGACGTTCAAACGTCCGCTCTTATTATTAGCTAAACGTCTCCTTGCCGTAGGTTACATCTCATGACCTAGAACTCAAATTAGGTTTTGTACTTTTTTTGTCGACCATATCCCTCCATATCTTGTATTTCAATGCTATCGTAAACGGTGTTTTTAAATTTAGACTTCTTATTGTTTGTTGCTAGGACACAGAAATATAGTTGACATTTGTATATTGATTTTTTTCTTCTGTAACCTTGCTAATAAACTCAGTTATTAGATGTAGTCACTTTTTTTGTAGATTCCTTACGATTTTCTACATAGAAGATCATGTCATCTGACAGTACAGGTTTTTTTTGTTTTTTTTTTTTTTAATTTTTTTTTTCAACATTTATTTATTTTTGGGACAGAGAGAGACAGAGCATGAATGGGGGAGGGGCAGAGAGAGAGGGAGACACAGAATCGGAAACAGGTTCCAGGCTCTGAGCCATCAGCCCAGAGCCCGACGCGGGGCTCGAACTCAGGGACCGTGAGATCGTGACCTGGCTGAAGTCGGACGCTTAACCGACTGCGCCACCCAGGCGCCCCTGACAGTACAGGTTTTTTTAAAGTAGTCTCTGCACCCAGGGTGGGGCTTAAACTTACGACCCTGAGATCAAGAGTCACACGCTCCGCCGACTGAGCCAGCCAGGCACCCCTGACGGCAGAGTTTTACTTGTTTCTTTTTTTTCTTTATGCCTTGTACTTTGTTTTCCTGCCATATGACACTGGCTGTGGCCTCCAGTACAGTATCGACTAGGAGTGGTTATACCAGACATGTTTTTGTACGTTTTGGTTTTTATTAAAGATTTTTTTCGGGGCGCCTGGGTGGCTCAGTTGGTCGGGCGTCCGACTTCGGCCCAGGTCATGATCTCACGGTCTGTGGGTTCGAGCCCCGCATCGGGTTCTGTGCCGACAGCTCAGAGCCCGGAGCCTGCTTTGAATTCTGCGTCTCCCTCTCTCTCTGCCCCTTCCCTACTCACACTCCATCTCTCTCTGTCTCTCAAAAATAAACAAACATTGAAACAACAATAAAAAAGTTTTTTTTCATACGTTTGGATAAAACGTCAGTGTTCCTCAAGCTAGGAGGATATTAATCTACTAGGGTAGTGTTGCCAACTCCAGCTAAAATTTAGAATCACTTGCAGAGCTGATGCCAGGGCACCCGCGTGACTCAGTCCATTAAGCATCCAGTTGTCGATTTCGGCTCAGCTCACGATCCCAGGGCCATGCGTTGGAGCCCCCACGTCAGGCTGTGCGCCGACAGTGTGGAGCCTACTTGGGATTCTCTTGCTCTCTTCCTCTGCCCTGCCCCCTATGCATGCTCTGTATCAGGATAAATAAACATCGGGAAAAAAAAAAACCCAAAAAACTGCTGATGCCTTTTGGGACACCTAGGTTAAGCGTCTGACCCTTGATCTGAGCTCAGGTCTTGCTCTCAGGGTCGTGAGAGTTCAAGCCCCAAGCTGGGCTCCATGCCCAGCATGAGGCCTACTTAAAAAAAATTGCAACACACTACTGGTGCCTTTGGCCTGGGTTGGGTGTAGGGATTATTTTCCGAAGCTCCTCAGGGGGTTGGAAGGTACAGCCAGGGTGGGAGTGCAGGGACACCGTCACCTCTGACCTGAGCACCGAGGCCCCTCCTGTCCGTGGGCTCTGAGCTTCCCTCGTGCCTCCTCCCCCCCCAGTGCCAGCCTCTGCCGTCCTCGACCCTTCTGTGGAACGCGTGGCTTTGTCATGTGTGTTGTCATCTCTCCCGGTCCCTGTGAAGTGGGTTGTGCGGCTGGTTCCCCTGCTGGGTTCCACCCGGGGTGCCCCCTTCAGGGGTCTCCCTTCTCGAGGAACTCATCCCGCCTGCTCTCCCCCAGGGGCCCCGTCGCCCTGGCCCTGAGGGGGGCTGGCCACGGTTTGCGTAGACCACTGCCCGTGTAGCCCCTTGGTCTGCGCTGCCCCCGGCATCCTCCTTTCCCCCAACTCTGCTGTTCCGCGGATTGTCCCGCGTGCTCATTTCCGCCTCTACTTGGGTCACCTCTTCTATCTTTCTTGGCTTCTTTTATTCCTTTCCTAGCTTGACAGGGTTAAATCTCAGCTCACTACTCTTCATTCTCAGACACTTTGGCACAGCTCACTGGAGCAGCCTAGACTTTGGCTCGTGTTTACGTTATTCTTGTCGCTGCGATATGTTGTGATGTTGGCTTGATGTTCGTTTTGAACCGTGAGTCAGCTCGGAGGAAACTCACGCGTTCCCGAGTGTTGCAGGATTGTTTCCTTTGTTCCTACCTTTTTGTCTTTTCCTGATTTTATTGTACTGTTGTCGGAAGATAAGCTTCTCTACCTTCACTAGAGTTTGGAAATTGAGTTTTCTTTAAGACTAAAATAGGTCAGGGGGCGCCTGGGGGGCTCGGTCGGTGAAGCATCTGACTTGGGCTCAGGTCATGATCTCACACTTCGTGGGCCTGCTTGGGGCTCTCTCTCTCTCTCTCTCTCTCTCTCTGTCTCTCCTCCTACTCGCATTCTCTCTGTCTCTTAATAAATAAACGTTTAAAAAAGATATTAAAAAAAACTAAAATAGGTCAGTTTTGACAAATGTTTTATTGGTGCTGGATTGAAAATTCAGGCTTGTTCGCGCGGCCCAGGGCCCAGTGTGTGTCTTTCTCACTGGGCTCCCTGAGTGTGTCCACGTACCTGTCCCACACTGAGGGGCGTGTGACACTGGACACCCTCAGTTACTGGTTTCTCCCTCGGTAACGCGCCATCTCCCCTGCCTGGGACCTCTCCTCCCAGTTGGCCCTTCTCCTTGTCTGTGGGAGAAACCTGGCATGGCCCCAGCAGGTAGTTCTTTCTTGTTCTTTGGCCTTTAGACTCACTAAAAACCACAGGCAGGTTCCTGAATTCTTAGATATCCTTAGGGTAGAATGGGATAGAAAGAGACTATCTCAAGTCCTTTGGCAAATAGGACTCGAGCCATTTTGCATTATGCATGCATAAGGGGTGCATGCATGTGTGTCTATGTTGTTTTGTGCATATGTGTTTACTTACTTTATTTGTTTTTTCAAGGCATCAGTGTTCTTCTGATCCAAGGCCTCATTTACCCACCATGGAAACGGAACAAGAGACAGTCAGCGTGAGCAAGGCGCCTGGCACAGACTCGGCCTCTTACCGCTGCTCCGCATGCCATGGGGACGAGGCCTGGGGGCCCGGCCATCCCACCCGGGGACGGGCCAAGTCCCGCAGCCTGTCGGCCTCGCCCGCCCTGGCGAGCACCAAAGAGTTCAGGTACGAAGGCCCCCCTCCGGCCCCCGTCCTCACCTGCACACTCTGACTTCCTAAAGCTGTGACCGAGGTTCTTTTCAGGAGTGGATGGATGCGGATGGGGCGGTGGATGCTGACTGGTACGTGTGGGCGGCAGGAGGGGTGGGGCTGGGTCCCAAGAGCAGGGGACGGACGCCCACCTGGCACGGCTCCCCAGATGGCACCACCACAGCGTGACTGTCCTTTTCTGCCTTAACAGCCAGTGCCCGCACTAACTCTGGGTGTCTGGGGGTGTGGGCACTGCCCCAAGGCGTCAGCAGGCCCCACACTGTGGCAGGGCTGGTGGAGAGCTGAGCGTGGCCGCGGGGTGTCAGGCGAGCACTGGCCCGGCGTGCCCTCCCCCCGCGAGCCTGCCGTGCGTGTCGTCGCACAGAGCGCTCAGGTCACAGCGCTCAGAGCTTCGCGTGGAGCGGCCTGCCAGGCGGCATTGCGATGCGCCTGTGGGTGTCGCCCTGGCTTCTGGAACAATAAGTGTGGTGAGTTTCAGGTAGAAGCAAGCAAGGGTCACATCTATCAAATGCCAGGGGAGATTTTGGTAAAAAGCGGGTAGTTCTCTCAGGAGAGGGGGACGAACCCGAAGCACCCTTCTCTTGGATGGCGCACAGTGCTGGTACGGTCTTCTGTGTGGACAGCTGTAACCCACACTCGTGGGAGAGGCGGCCACAGCACCGTGGCCTTGGCCTTGGCCTTGGCCTGAGTTTTCCGTCGGTCTGCTTCCCGGCCACCGCACGCAGCGCAGGGATTTCGTGTTCCCGGCAGGACTGCTTTTGGTTGTTGGTTTTGTGGGGTTCGGTCCACACCCTTTCTCGTTCAGAGACCGCAGACCCTGGCATGGTGACAGAGGTCAAGGGTAGCCTCTGCCTGTGGGTATTGGCGGAGGAAGGAGAGAGGAATGTGCCCAGTCATCCCGGTTCTTGAGCAGCGAACTTTGAAAAAAAATTTTTTTTTTTTTCAACGTTTATTTATTTTTGGGACAGAGAGAGACAGAGCATGAACGGGGGAGGGGCAGAGAGAGAGGGAGACACAGAATCGGAAACAGGCTCCAGGCTCTGAGCCATCAGCCCAGAGCCTGACGCGGGGCTCGAACTCACGGACCGCGAGATCGCGACCTGGCTGAAGTCGGACGCCTAACCGACTGCGCCACCCAGGTGCCCCTTGAGCAGCGAACTTAAACACTCGCTGAGTAAGACCCACCGTGACCTGTGTTTCCCCGAGGTTCTCATAGCCCACTCCATGCGCTGTCACCATGGGGGTGTCCTCCTCACTCCCTCGAGTTTTAATCTAGATTGTTAATCCAGATCATTTTAATCTAGATAATTCAGGGAGGGCCTCTCAGGTCTTGATTCCCAGGTATGGACCCGAGGACTGGTCCTCGGACAGACTCGGTGAGAGAGACTGCTCCAGTTCAGATTTCCAGACCTGTCCCCGGAGGTCGCCTTCCCTTTTTCTGGGGTGGGGCCTGGGCACCTGCACTGGTTTGGGGTCCTTTTCCTAAGGAGCGCTCCGGGTGCGCCCCAAGCATCTTTGATTGCTGATGCTGCGCAGAGAGTTGTGCGAGGCTCAGAGGCAGCACTGCACACCACCAGGGTCCGTCGCGTGGACGCCGGGCAAGGGATGGAGTGCACATCTTTCCGAGGGTCTGATATCGGTACCTAGGTCTGCTCACCTGCCGTGTCCCCTCTCCACACAGGAGGACACGCTCCCTGCACGGGCCGTGCCCAGTGACCACGTTTGGACCAAAGGCCTGCGTACTGCAGAACCCCCAGACCATCATGTGAGTGCTGGGGTTGCTCCTTGGGAGGGCGTGCTGTCGCGGGATCGCCGCGCCGTGGGGTGTCCTGACACGGGGAGTGAGAGGTCGACTTGATGAGTCAACAGGAGCCACAGGGCATCTCCACCGGCTCCGACGGACGAGGGGCCCCACTGCCCTGCAGACAGCGGACGGGGGTCCGGCCAGGCTCTGCTTCTCAGGCGCCGCAGGCTGGGTGGGCTTCGACTGTGACCTTTAGGGTGACTGGTTTGTTCTCTATAGTAAAACGTCTGGGAGGAATCCGGTATATTTCACACGCTACACTGGCTGGGTCAGACGTGCTTCTCCTTCTCCTTGAATGATCCTTTTTTTTTGAGAGAGAGAGACAGTGCACGTGTGAGTGGGGGAGGGGCAGAGGGAGAGAGAGAATCTTCAGTAGGCTCCACGCCCAACACGGAGCGCGACTCTGAGGCCGGAGCCGAAATCGAGTCAGGCGCTCAACCAACTGAGCCACCCAGACACCCCTAATTATTTTTAAAATACAGAGACATCAGTTGGATCTTTCAAAAGCCTGTGTTCGCTTTTGAGAGACACCCCACCGTATGGGTGCGGCTGTTCCTGGCGCTCTGGGTGGGGGCGTGTGGCCAGGACTCCCAGTGCCTCTGCGGTGGCCACGAGGTGCCCAGAGGAGACACTGTAAAAGCTAAGCAATCGAGGTTATTTGTCTGGACTCTCAGTGAGTCTCCAGCGTCTCCCATCTAGTACTTGGGGGGTTCCAGAGGGGCGAGAGTTTTGTGCGGGGCTCTGTGAGATGGTCTGGGTCTGGTTCGTATCTCGTGAAACACATACACTTACTGACGTTAGTGCTTTCTGTGAAACAGTCAGAATTCCATCCCACCCTGACCCTTGTGCCTTGCACCTTGTGACGAGCTTCCCAGCCTCCCTGCAGTCCAGGCCTCTTGAGGAACCCCCAACGGGACCCCCTCCTTCAGGGCGAGCTGTGGGGATCCCACATCTTACACAGGGGTGAGGCCCGTGGGCCCAGGTGTGCTTCCACGACGGGCTGGTCTGGGGGTCTTTGCTGTCTGTGACACAGCCCCAGCAGTGGGGACCCCAGGTTTCAGGTCACAGCCCTTCTGAACTGGTTCCGGGCGGTCAGCACAGGGGACCAGGATGGCACCTATACTGCCACCTCCAGGCTGCCCAGGGAATTGCTGTGCAAACTGGGACATCTCGTGACCCGTGAAACCCACTGATGTGGCGGCTCTGCCTCTTACAGGCTCTGGGGGCCAAGCCTGGGCGCTGGAGTGAGGCCTCAGTGTCCCTGCTCCATCCAGGTGCTGTCTGCAGCCAGGCTCAGGACGCAGACCTCTGCCCATCTGCTGCGGCCCCTCTGGTACCCCTCAGCCCACTCCGTGCAGCAGCCCCGTGGGCAGTGGGCCCACCCAGGCGCCCCCAAACCCAGAGCCCCAGCTGCCTGCTACTGCTCCAGCCCCGCCTCTCCCATTCCCCAGGCCTTCCTGTGTGCTCTGCCCAGCCTGGCCCCGTCTTGGCCTTTCACCAGCTGCCTGAGGGCCCCTCCCTGCACTTCCTGGTCGTGGAAGAACTGTTCTCTCTCCTTGTCACTCAGTTCGGCCTAAGTGCCACCACGAGCGGCCTCTCACCGTGCAGCCTTGATTAGCTGTCATTTACTCCAGCTGAACCACAGTCCCCCCCCCCCCCAGAGGGAGGTGTGTGTGGGCCTTGTGGGCCTCGGGCAGGTCAGATGGGTGGTTCAGTGGGGGACTCCAAGCAGAGGGGCAGATACCCCAGAAGTGCCTCTGGAGCTGCAGGTTGGGTTTGAGGAGTGAGCAGCCTTCTCGGCCCTTTCTAGCCCGTGTGCTCAGCACAGTCTGGTGGGACTGCCACTTCTGGGGGACAGGGCTCCTTTTCTCCACCTTGTACCTGCCCCTCTCCGGCGTGGAACCTGGCTGGGGCGGGTCTCCGCGTGTCCTAACCTAACATCTTTCCTAATGTGTGAAAATAAGATAGCACAGAGGGCTGGATGACAAAGAAATTTTACTTCCTGTTTTATTGTCTAAAATTTCACCGTGAACGTGTGTGCGTCTTATGTTGAAACGTGTGGAATTGCCAACAGCTGATTGCCTTTGGCTTACTAGGCAGTGGCTCAGATTGGTCAGGTGTCCTTGACTCCCATCTGACACCCACAGCCTGTGTGCTGGGGAAGGGTCAGCATCCCACCTTGCAGGTGACCCAGCAGGAAGCTGAGTCACGGTTGGCGCCCAGGACGCACTGTGGTGGCTTCGGCTGGGCACAGCTGAGTCTGAGGGCCAGAGGGGCCGCGGGCCGTGCCCACCTGAGTCAGCGGTGAGGGGGCTTTGACCTGGGCAGCGGTATGCGAGCCGCCCTTGCTTGTCCTGAGGCCCGCAGCCAAACAGTGACCGTGTTGGGGGAGCGCACCCCCCTCCACCTGACCCGAGGCCTGAAGCTCCTCCCACGGGGCTGAGCCGGTTCCACGGCCCAGCTCGGATTCCTGTGTGGCTGGGACGTGCCACTGCACCCGGGGCGCTGGACAGAGCACGTCCCGACCTCTGAGGGCGGCTGAGCACTACCAGCCAGCTTAGTGGGGAGCAGGGCCCCTCAGGTCCAGCTTTGCCATTGAAAGTGATCCCAACGACTTTTTGTTTCAGATACATGATTGGCCAAGAGGATTGTGTGAACGGTGAAGAGATTAAATAAGATTTGTTTGATTTTTAACTCGAGGGAGCTTTTTGGCCTTCGTTGTTTTATACAGCCTCTCAGAAGTCACTCTCGGACTGTTGGGCTTTCAGGGCCGAGGTTGCAGAAATTAAGTTGATAGTGCAGATGTGCAGTGGAGAGTTTTGGGGGCCGGTGTGACCGAAATGCTATGCACAAAGCAGCGGCGTCCTGCTCGTGAGCCATGCGTGTGACCTGGGCGGGCGATGAAGCTCATAGAGGATGTTATGAGCGACCCCTCCCCTGGCAGAGACGCCTGGAAAGGGTGAGTGACGGTCCGTCAGTAACCGGATGAGATCGGATGCCACACCTCTCATACTGCTGGTCTGGGTCGCGGTTTTGGAGGTTATTTGTGGGGCTCTGAAATGTTCAAGGGAAGCCGCTACCCCTCGAGGCACGACTTGGAGCAGGTGTCTAAGTTGGGGACTTGGTAGGAAAGGGAAGTCTTTCTGCCGACATGCAGTGCGGCCTTGAGGACTTTGCCACCCGGCTAAGGGTCATGGCCGGCCTGTGGGCGCTCTGCTCCCTGCAGCTCCTTTGCCATGTGAGTCCCAGCCGGTTCCAGGGGAGTGGGGATGGGTGTTCACCGAGGCTTTACCAGGAGCCGGAGTCCCAGCTAGGGGGAGTCTACCTCCCGTGGGACGCTGTGCCCTCAACGCAGACCCACCACCCATGCACCACGGTGTGCACAGCCTCCCCACGTCCCCTGTACCGGCCGTGACTGAGTCAGAGCTCTGGGAACCCGAGAGGGCAGGGTGCTCGAGAGCTGTGTAAAAAATTAGACCCTGGGGTTCCTGGGGGGCTCCGTCGGTTGAGCATCCGACTCTTGATTTCGGCTCAGGTCACGATCCCAGGGTTGTGGGATCGAGTCCCCTGTTGGACTCTGTGCTGAGTGTGGAGCCTGCTTCTCTCTCTCTGTCTCTCCCTCACACCCCTCTTTCTGCCCCTCTCCCCAGCTCATACATTTCTCTCTCCCAAAAGGAAAAAAGAATCAGACCCTATTATTTGGGCAGTTTTCAGTTCACAGAAAACTGAGGTGCGGCTGCAGAGATTCCCCTGTGCCCCCACCCCCACCATCACCCTCCCCTCCGAGGGGCCGTCTGTGGCCGCGGACGAAGGACGGGGACATGGCGTGGTCTCCCTGGCCTACAAAGGGTCACTCGCTGCTGTCCTCTGTGATTTGGACAAAGGTGTAATGATGTGTGGTCACTACTGGGGTCACACTGAGTAGTTTGCCCTATGATCCTGCCACCCACCTTTTTAATTTACTTTTGAGAGAGAGAGAGAGCGAGAGTAGAGAAGGATCAGAGAGACGTGGGGCAGCGGGGAGAGAACCCCAAGCCGGCTCCGCACTGTCAGCATGGAGCCTGACTCGGGGCTCAAACCCATGAAACCGGGAGATCACGACCTGAGCCAAAATCAAGAGTTGGATGCCCAACCGACTGAGCCCCCCAGGGGCCCCTGCCACGCAGTTTTTAACAGTGTGAGTTTTAAGTGTAAAAGTTAAGGGTCACCTGAGTCGTTCATGCCGTGGTGTAGCTACGGGGCCATATCCCTCCCATACGAGTCCGCAGGAAGCCTGTGTCCTGGGGCGGGGGCGGGGGGGGGGGTTCTTCAGTGGTCCCTGGGGACAGAGTCCCCAGTCGGCTGGTGAGAGTGTTTGTGGGAAGCCTGCTGTCCTCAATGCAGGGAGGGTACGGAGCAAAGAGCAGCTCTGGTCGGGTCTCCTCTCGAGTGTCCGTGGGTGATGTTTGCTCCAGAGGAGCCATCAGTCCGTGAGCATCGTTAGAGCAGGCGCACGTGAGGTCCAGGGCTGCACAGGCGAGTCATGGGTGCAGCGGGCAGCAAGGGCCCGGTGGGGGGGGGGGGGGGGGGGCGGGCAGTGGGACGAGCAGCTAGAAGGAGGGCAGCCTGCGAGCATTCCAGGGGGTCAGGCCCGTACTGGCCACACAGGCCCCCGGCTGAGCGGCATGAGCAGGCGGCTTCCAGCACTCGGCCCGGGGCCGAGGACCTGTGTCCTCGGACGCAGTGCACCTGTGCAGACACTCCTCTCCCCTCACAGGCACATCCAGGACCCTGCCAGCCAGCGGTTGACGTGGAACAAGTCCCCAAAGAGTGTTCTTGTCATCAAGAAGATCCGGGACGCCAGCCTGCTGCAGCCCTTCAAGGAGCTCTGTGTGTACCTGATGGAGGCGAGTGAGCCAGGTTGGGGGGTGGCGACCCCAGGACTCCCCTCTGCACCCCCGCTTCGTTCACGTTGGCTGGATTCCACTCTGGAGATTGGGGGACGTGCTTGCCAAGGCTCCGTGCTCACTGGGGCCGTAGATGGAGGCGGGGAGCTGGCCTCCTGCCCAGGTTCTGGCTCTCTGATCCCAGAGCTGGCCGAGTGTCATAGAGCCTCCAGAGAGAGGGAAATCTGGATGAACAGGTCGGAAGCAATCTCTGGCCAGGACTAAGGCATCATTTTCTCCCTTCATCATAAAATGCTAAGGCCTACTCCTGAAATCTACTACACTGTTTGTTAACTAACTTGAATTTCAATAAATAACTTTATTTTTATTACTTTTTTATAAAGAGGTATGATTTTAAAAATTTTTTAATGTTTATTCACTTTTGAGAGAGCGCATGAGCAGGGGAGGGGCAGAGAGAGAGGGAGACACAGAATCCGAAGCAGGCTCCAGGCTCCGAGCCGTCAGCACAGCGCCTGATGCGGGGCCTGAACCCACGGACTGTGAGATCCTGACCTGAGCTGAAGTCAGACGCTTAACCGACTGAGCCACCCAGGCTCCCCTAAATAAATATATTTTTAAAAATAAGATGCTAAGACTTAGCAGCGTGACCTGAACTGGCTCTTGCTGGCCGAGCTGACGTGCTTGTCTCCCTTCCAGGAGAACAACATGATTGTGTATGTGGAGAAGAAAGTTCTAGAAGACCCTGCCATAGTGAGCGATGACAACTTTGGACCAGTGAAGAAGAAATTCTGCACCTTCAGAGAAGGTGAGTTTGTCCTCAGCTCTGTCACACAGCTCATTGGCATCATCGCCCTGGACCTGGCGGAAGCTTCTAGTGTTCTGCCCCATCATGGGCAGCAGCGCCCTGTGGGGCCTCGAGGCCTACTGCGACTCCTTTTCTTGTGTTTGTTGTTCTGTTTTCTAGATTATGATGACATTTCCAATCAGATCGATTTCATCATATGCCTGGGAGGGGATGGGACCCTGCTTTATGCCTCCTCCCTCTTCCAGGTGAGGTTTCCAGGTGGTTCCAGTCTCGGTGTTGCGTGAGGAGGCGCTTCCCCAGTGAGGGTTTCCATCCCTTGTACCTGTGGCTTTACACCACGGGGCGAGGAGTTTTGGTGCTCTTACTCTGACACAGACCAGATATATTTATTAGTCGGGTTATTTGGCCAAAGAGCAGGTTTGCAAGTCACGGCAAATGACGCCTCTGCTCCGTCCAGGTCTCCGGCCAGATAGGCCCGGCGTCCCCGTCCTCCGTCGGGGGCATGGGGTCGGTGGGAGAGGTGGGCATACAAGCCCGGGCTGGGCAGAGGGAGTGGCCAGAGGAAGGGGGGCTGCTGCGGCTCCTCAGGCGCGTGGCGCCCACAAGGCAGAGCTGGCGCCTCGTGGCCAAGCTGACGGGGCCACGGCAGAGGTGGGGGTCTGCCCAGGAGCCCACCTTCCCTCTCCGCAAGGCAGGCCCTGGAGGGCCCCGGCTGGGGTGTGTTAGAAGGTGAGGCATGCGGGTTCCCCTAGGGTCCTGCGTGCTGCCCTCAGCCCCTCCCCCTGCCCTCCGTGGCCAGCAGGCAGGTCGGTCCTGTCGCCTTTGTTTCTCGTCGGCTCTGTACGCCACTACCCGCCCCCCCCCCCCCCACCCGGCCTCCCGGACCGCCTGCTGACCTCCCGTGTGGTCACTCAAGTCGGCACCGACCGTGCACTCGTGTGCCTGTCCCTTCCCGGGGACGGTCAGGGGCGGGTCCGTCGGTGCCGGGGTCAAGTCAGGTGGCTTCTGAGTGGATCGGCCAACTGACTGACCTGCCTCGTTGGCTCACAGGGCAGCGTGCCTCCGGTCATGGCGTTCCATCTGGGTTCCCTGGGCTTCCTGACCCCCTTCAACTTTGAGAACTTTCAGTCCCAAGTTACTCAGGTGATACAGGGTAAGTGGGAATGTTCTGGAACCCTCAAGCAGTTCTGAATATGGGATTGTCTTCTCACTTGGTGTTTGGGTTTTTCAACGACATACAGAACAACACTTCGTAAGTGTTTTGGGATTCAGAGATTTAAAAATTTTGCATGGTTCAGACATTTCTGCCTAACGTAGAGAAGTCGAGGCCACGCGTGAAGGTACGTGTGTGCTGGTTGGTAGCAGCAAAGTGACTTTCACAGAAGGCACAGACGTGTTGCTCTGGAGCTGGGAGAAGGCGGGCAGCCCCCGGTCAAGCAGGGGTGCCTCTGCCTCCTGTGGGTGCCGCCACCCCCATCCCTGCTGGCCCCCAGGCAACGCGGCTGTCATTCTTCGGAGCCGGCTGAAGGTCAGGGTCGTGAAGGAACTCAGAGGGAAGAAGACGGCCGTCCCCAACGGGGTCAGCGAGAACGGAGTGCTGGCCGCGGACCTGGCCGCGGAGGCTGGGAAGCAGGCCATGCAGTACCAGGTGTGTGGGCACGTGCCCTCGCGGACCCCAGGCCTTGCCCTGCCTGTCACGTGGCCTCGGGGAAAGGCACAAGGTGGGAGGACTCCGGAGTGGGGTGAGGGGTGGGAGGGGCCTGACCTCAGGGCCTCCCAGAGAGTCCGGGAACAGTGCGGGTGCCTGTTGGGCAGACCACCCGGGGCAGCCCTGCCGGCCCCTCCCAGTGTGCGGTGGCCTCGTCCCCCCAGGTCCTGAACGAGGTGGTGATCGACAGAGGCCCCTCCTCCTACCTGTCCAATGTGGATGTGTACCTGGACGGGCATCTCATCACCACGGTACAGGGTGACGGTAGGTGGGCGCCCGGGGTCCCACGGGGTGGGGGTGGGCAGGAGCCCACGGAGAGTGACCCTGCGGCCTGTCCACCAGGGGTGATCGTCTCCACCCCGACGGGCAGCACGGCGTATGCAGCCGCCGCCGGGGCCTCCATGATCCACCCCAACGTGCCGGCCATCATGATCACACCCATCTGCCCCCACTCGCTGTCATTCCGGCCCATCGTGGTCCCCGCGGGGGTCGAGCTGAAGGTCAGAGTCCACCCTCCACCCTTTCTGGCTTGAGCTCTCGTCTGGGACCTGCGATGCTGACCACCCCCCGTGCCCCCGGCCGAGACCCCAGCACATGCTGGGCCATGGGCCCTTCCTCCCTTGCTGGGTGTGGGAGGGGGCCTCACTCTCATCCTTGTCTGTCCAGTTGGCAGGGGCAGCCCTGAGAGCTGGGCTGTGGGCCCTTAAGGGGCAGAGACAGTCCCTACTGGGTGGGGGCAGGGTGAGGGACGCCGAGCGAGGACTGGGGGCCTTGGGCCTGGCGTGCACGTGGCACCCGCTGCTGCTCCCCCGTCTCCGCTGTCTGCCTGCCTGCCTCACGCTCCCTCCTTCGGTCCGCCCTAGGCCGGTGTGCCCCGGCCGAGAGCCCCAGCCGTGAGCCCTGGTGCACAGGGCCATGTCTGCAGGTCACAGAGAGGACTGGACCCAGACCCCTGGCCAGTGTCCCTAACCCTGGCCAGATGGGCAGCGGCTGGGCCTCACCACCGCCGGTCCTGTTTCCCAGGGCTGGTGTCGGCGAGACATACGCTAATCCCTTCAGGGCCTGGGACCGCCTTGGCATAGTGTGGGTGCTGTGGACACCTCCGTGGTTCCTCCCGACCGGTGCTGCCCTCCCGGGGTGGGGGTCGAGGTGCTCAGCTGCACTCACGAGCCCACACCTGCCTGTCCCGCTTGACCCCTTCCTTCAGATCATGCTGTCGCCGGAAGCCAGGAACACTGCGTGGGTGTCCTTCGATGGACGGAAGAGACAGGAGATCCGCCACGGAGACAGGTGTGTGCGCCGTGGGGCCGGGGCAGGGCGGGCCCGGGAGGTACAGGCCCCGTAGGCAGAGCTCCGTCACCGGGGAGGGGATGCGGACGGGTGCCTGTCGGGCAGCTGGTCGCACGCGCAGCACGTAGCCCCACGTTCTGCTGTACGCGGGCGACAGACCCACGGTCCCTCCCCCCGGCCCGCCCTGGTGCTCGGCTGAGCCCCCAGCCCGGAGCTGTCTGGAAGGTGAGACAGGCCCCGGGCTGTGAAGCAAGTAGCGTGAGCAGCACAGAAACGGTTCCCAGCCGGGCTGGGGGGGCCATGGCCCTTGGGGAGGGGTCTCGGCCCGGTGCCGGGGGCTCACCTGTTTGTGCCGCGTTGCCCCCCTGCCTCAGCATCAGCATCACTACCTCTTGCTACCCACTTCCCTCCATCTGCGTCCGAGACCCCGTGAGCGACTGGTTTGAGAGCCTGGCGCAGTGTCTGCACTGGAACGTGCGGAAGAAGCAGGCGTACTTCGAGGAGGAGGAGGAGGAGGAGGAGGAAGAGGAGGACGAGGAGGAGGACGAGGGGGAGGAGGGGGAGGAGGGCTAGGCCTGAGCTCCTGCTGTCCACACCCGGGACCCCAGAGTCCCAAAGCTGTTCTGCTGCCTCCTTCCCCTCGCCCTCCGGGAGCGGGCTGGCCTGAGCACGTGTGCTGTGCGCCCCGCGCGCAGGCGTCACGGGTCACGGCGCTTTGGTCTGTAGCCAGAGGAAGAGCCGGGATCTGCCTTTCGTCGACCAGATCAGCTGTTTTTAACATTTTAAATCTGACTTCTTTTTTGCATTTCTAAACAAGAAAAGTGAGTGACGGCGGGGGACTCTGAAGCAGACCCCATGCTTACCCGTGTTGTGGGTCAGAGCCTGGGTCCTGGGGCAGGGACACCCGGCTGGATGTGCTTTTTGTAATTTCTTGTCAGGAAACTTGTGCTTAAATCAGTCTATTGAAATTCAGAGGGGATCAGAACGGATTGATCTGTCTTTCCACGTCGAAAATAAATGTCTCGTAGCCAAAAATCTCACTTTAAGCTACCACGATTTCGCCCTTAAATCTTGCACCTTTTTCGCCGAAAGGACTCGGAGGGGACGCTTCTGCAGAGAGCGGTTTGGTTTGATCGGCTGACGAGCGGAGGGTCCCCTCTCCCTCCTGCGCCTCGTCTGGGCCTCCCCGCCGTGGCCCCCGGCCCTCCTCTCCTCCCTGCTGTGGGGTGACAGGTGCCAGCGCTGTGGCCCCACCGGCCCGGCGGACGCCTGGTAGGGGGTCAGGCCCACACACATTCCTCACGAAGCCGGGACGGCGTCCTCTGCACCCTGGAAGAGATTTTAAATCCTGTGTCTACTTTGTAGAGATGATTTTAAACTTTCTGAACTGCTATGTACAGATTTTATTGTACACTCTGAAGATTTAAGAGGGAAGGGGATTTGTACCGTTGGGAAATGGAGCCTTGTTCCGATGTTTGCACGCGTTCTGTGTGACGCCGTGTGCTGGGACCACTGTGTTCAGCATCGTCGCCGTAGAGGTGACGGTCCAGGAGCGAAGGGTGCTTCTCCCTCGGGAAGCCACCGGTCAGCGAGGAAGGCGATGCTGGGACGTTTTGTGTCCTTTCTGCTCTCGCTTCTCCCGGGGCGTCTTGGGCTTGCGAGGAAACTGCCAGCATTCCAGTGGCCCCTCCGGCCGCGCGGGGCGTGTGCGCGTGGCTCCGGCCCCTGCTGGTTGTTGCCTGACAGATGTCCTCCAGTCGGGCGTCTGTTTCGGAGTGACTGATTTCTCTTTGAGCTACATCGTTAACCTGTTAAGGTGGCAAGAACGGAAGGGACGGGGCTGGGCCTTGCTCTCCTGGAGGGTCACAGGCCTCATTCTGGAGCTGCTAGAAAGGCTCCGGGGCCCCGGGTGCCACCACCCTCGGCCGGGGGTCTCTGCGTCTGCCGCGTCCGTGGTTCAGCGTCTGTGGGGCTCGAAAGGGAGGTGGGCCCTCACCGCCAGCTGCCCACGGGCACGGGGCACCGCCAGAGGCCCGCCGTCCGGCCTCCCTGGGGCAGAGAGGGGGCTGAACCAAAACTTGGCTTTAGGTCCAAAAGAGAGTGGCGTTCGGAATTCAGGTCGTTCATTTAGACAAAAAAAAAAAAAAAAAAAAAAGCAAGTCTGAAAGGAGCATGATTTGGAGTGATTTAGAAAACTTGGGATTTTTTGAAGTAAATTCTTAATGTTTCATATTGTTAATATCTTGAAAATTTGTTAAATGTTGTCGAAAGCCTTATTACTATTTTCAGATTCTTTCAATAAACAGACTTGTTTAAAAAGTTGGATTGAGTTACAACTGGTATTTGGTTCTTCGTAACCAGTGCACAGACACGAGGGGGGTAGCCCCAGCCCAGGGCTTCTGGAGCCCGCTGACCCCCTGAGAACCCTGTGGCGAGCATGGGAGGGGCAGGGTCCCACCCAGGCAGCCTCCACCTTGAATCCCACCCCACATGGCCCCCAACGGGCCTGGAGCTCAGAGGGCGGTCCAAGCCCTGGGGGGCAGAGCCCACAGCAGGGACTGGCTCCTGGGGAAATCAGAGGGCTGGGCCCAGGAGCCCCAGAAGCTGTGACGTCCTCATCACAGCTCAGTCTGGGCCTGTTGGGGTTCGTCAGGCTGGGCCAGGCCCTGGGGCCTGCTCGCCTCCCTCCTCCCCTGTCCTCTTGACCGGTTCCATGCGGTCTTGACCAGGCTTTTGGGGGGGGGGGGGGAGGGGGGGGAGGCGGCAAAACTTCGCCAGGAGCCAAAGTGCCTGCAGGTGCGCACGAGGACGCGGACAGACCGCGGGCTGGGCGCCCCCGGCCACCTGCAGAGGCCAGAGGCCCGGAGTGGGCAGCTGAACTCTCCTTCCTCCCAGGCCAGCCCTGGAGCATCGGCCTCCTGGGCCCTGTGTGGTCTTGGCCTGGCCTGGCCTGAGCCGTGACCGCCTGCTGCTCTCCTGGTACACGCGTGGGGGCGCATCACCTTACTGCTCGGGTGTCCGCTGCCCCTGGGTTGGCCTCTGCCTGGAAACGGGCACCTGCGGTCAAGTTTGCACAGGTGTCATGGGCAGCAGGGCGGGACAGCTGCTGGAACGCAACCCCGGCATCCGGGGCTTTCTGAGGCCCGGGCTCTCGGGATTCGAGCCAGCAGTGTGTGTGGAGCCCAGGCGGGGCCTTGTCTCCTCGGCTGGCAGAAGGCCCACTTGGAGGGTAAGGGCCAGAACCAGCTGGCCGGAAGGGCTGGCTCACTGGTGGGCACCGGTTCTGCCCACGAGGCCGCACGTTTCAATAACGGCTGTTGACCTGTGAGCCTTGGGCCTTCCTGCTTTGGGGAGAGGGGGGTGGGGGGCACAGAGGCCACAGGCCAGGTACCCCAGGACACCTCCTGACCGGGCTGTGGGCCACTTCTGTGGGCTCAGGTCTCAGGCCACCCCAAGCGTCCGGTCTCCGGGGCTGTAGCCTTGGACACCTGCCCTTTGCTGGCTGCTTCGGAGGAGCATGAGGTCAGACCCCGTCCCGGCCTCTGCTGAGTGCCCCCCCCCCCCCCGGCTGGCTTCCCCTCCCTCCCAGGCCAGGCCACAGGCCACATCACAGCAGTGCTGTCCCAAAGAGCAGCGGTTCCCCCACCCAAGAGCCACTGGGTACCAGGAACCGGCTAGTCCGCCTGGGGGTGACGGGGACCTGGTTGGGGGGACCAGCTGGAGGAGCACAGAGGATGGGTGGGGGGTGACAGGGATGTGAGAGGAGGCGGGAAATGCACAGTCACCACATGGAGGAGAGCAGCCACTTCTGGCACATTCTCCTTCGGAAAGATCCAGGCCAGAGCTTGGGTGGTTTTCAGAATCATGGAAACTGAGGATCTGGTGGGAAGAGCGGAGGTGGGTTGAGGATGGGGTGAGGGGTGGGGGGAAAGAGAGGGACGCTGCGCAGGCTCTTTGGCGAACATGCCTCCCGTGGAGGCCTCCAGTCGAGGCTGGCTTCCCTCCCCAGGAGCATGGAAGACGAAGGCCGGTTTGACCTCAGCCCATGGCTCCCCGCGAGCGCAGCGAGGCCAAGCGTGGCCAGGCCCTGCTCACCAGCACTTCTCCCCAGACACTGGCCTGACGGAGCAAGGGAGCTGCTCCCTAACCCTGTGGTCTTGCTTCCATGACCTTTCACCCCACGGATCCCAGAGGCTGAACCCCAGGGACAGAGGCTGCAGGTGCCCCCACCAGGACGAGGCCAAGATAGGGGATGAGGCGGAGTGAGCCCAGGACAGGGGTCACACCATGGGGCGTGGGGAAGGGCCAAGGGCTCCCAAGGAGGGCTCACATCTCTGCTTTGGGGACAGGTGGTTTTTCCCAACCAGCTGCTGGTCAGTGCTTCCTGGCAACCTCAGCAGGGGACCTGGCGGCACAGGACAGGGGTCCCCAGCCCTTTCCCCCCGCCGGTGAACATGACCCAGGCCCTATTCTGTGGGCTTTTCGGGATCCTGGGTCCCTGCCTGCACTTCTCTGCTGTCCTCACTGTCGCCTCCTCTGGGCCTACAGGTGGGGCCATCAGACCGGAGCCTAGACCCAGACGAAGCCTCGTGAGAGCAGGGAGGGCTGGGAAGCCAGGAGATGCACACGGAGAAGCCCCGCCATCTGGGAAGGACCCAGGGAGCTTGCTGTGGACGCGTGCCTTCCTGCTTTCTAGAAAATCACCCTGTATTTATTTATAACTTTTTTAAATGTTTATTGACTTTTGAGAGACAGAAAGACTGCAGAGGAGGGACAGGGAGAGAGGAGAGAGGCAGACACAGAATCTGAAGCAGGGTCCAGGCTCCGAACTGTCAGTACAGAGACCGACGTGGGGCTCGAACCTATGAACCGCAAGATCATGACCTGGGCCTAAGTCGGACACTTAACTGACTGAGCCACCCAGGTGCCCCCCAAAATGATTCTAAAATGAGTATATTTTCTCCCTCAGACTAGTGAACAGCGCCCGCAGGCCGGGCTTTTCCTGGGCAAGTCTGCAGGGCGGGCCGAGTGGGGCTGGGAGTGGCCAGGGCTGGCCAGGGCTGGCCAGGGGCCTGGCCCAGAGGTGACAAATACACAAAGAAAGCAGAAGTGAAATTCCTGCTCACGTACGTGCCTACCTCAGAACATACCATGGCGCTGTCTTCGTCATCCCATCCTTCTGAACAAAGTTCGCAGCGTAGGTTTTTCTTTGCACAAAACCCTGAGATGCTTGATGACTGCCCGGGGGTCCTGGGGTTTAGGGGTCAGTGAGTCATTTGTAGCCAAATAACTTCGAAAGCAAATTTATAAAAACTCAAAATTGTTACAGCAAAATCTGTCTTAGGTTTCATCTGGGGAAACGCTTTTGAAATGATGTCATGTGACTCTGGGGACCTTCCCCTCCCTCCTGGGCTTCCAGTCGGCCACTGAGCAGTGCCGTCCAGGCCTCCAGCCACCGCCTGAGGAGGCCTTGCTGCATGGACACACCCCAGAGTTGGTATCCTGTCCCTTTCTCTTTGTCCCGTCAACAGTCTGTCTCTAAATAGCCAAAGGAAACACTGCTGCCTATTAAGGTCGCATGAGCAATTTTACCACCGGGCCATGGCATCGGGTCATTCACGACAGATATCACAACAACTTCTTCCTTTAACTGGATTCCAGGAAGCAGAATTTCGGGAGAAAGACTACAGACCGGCCAGGATTCTCCATACTCTGCTCAGTTTCAAATAAGGCCATTTAAATAATGCCTCTGCTGATTTGCAGTGTAGATCCCAATGCAGATGTGAATCAGGACACAGTCTTCACAAGGGAGGGGCCTGACCAACAAAAGGACTGAAGTTGGGGCTCCCCTGAAACCTGCCTACGAAGCTCTAGCTGGGGCATCAGGTGCTCCGACCAAGCCCTGCCTCCCTCCACAACGCTGGGTGGGGGGGGGGGGGGTCTTCTGACTCTAGGACCCCTTTCTGACAACTCTCTCCTCCTTCAGGATTTGCAAGATGTTTAAAGGGTAATTTTCTAGGGGTGTCTGGGTGGTTCACTCAGTTAAGTGTCTGACTTCGGTTCAGGTCATGATCTCATGCTTCGTGAGTTTGAGCCCTGTGACGGGCTGTGTGCTGACAGCTCAGAGCCTGGATGGAGACTGCTTCAGATTCTGTGTCTCCCCCCCCAACCCACACACACACCTCTCTCTCTCTCTCTCTCTCTCTCTCTCTCTCTCTCTCTCTGCCCTTCCCCTGCTCACGCTCTCTGTCTCTCAAAAATAAATATTTTTAAAAATTAAAAATAAATTTTTTTTAATTAATTTATTTATTTAGAGAGAGAGCATGAGCAGGGGAGGGGCAGAGAGGGGTGGGGGAGAGAATCCCAAGCAGGCTCCATCCTGTCAGCGTGGAGCCCAATGTGGGGCTTGAACTCACGAACCATGAGATCACGACCTGAGCGAAGTCATGAGGCGGATGCTTAAGTGACTGAGCCACCCAGACGCTAATTTTAAAGCATGATAAAGAAAAGTAAGTCGGAGAGAGCTCCGGGGTGGTTCAGTTGGTTAAACATCTGATTCTTGGTTTCAGCTCAGATCACGAGCCCACGTTGGGATCCTGCTTGGGATTCTCTCTCTCTCTCTGCCCCTCCCTCGCTGTGCTCGCTCTATAAATACATACATACAGAAAAGCTATGAAACCTAACATCAGGAAGGAGAGCCCGTTGGCCATAACCCCGCTCCTGAAAATTATGCAAATTATGTGGGCAGGTACAGGTGCAGCCCTCCAGGTGTAGCCCAGCACTTCCGCTCCTGGCCTCAGGACCCAGCTGCGCCAGGGGCCTCCGGGCTGCTAGTTCCACCAGCCAGTACGCTCCCTTCGTCTTCCTCTTCTAAAGTTGGCCAGCTTGGACTGCAACTGCTGTCCCTCCAAATCAAAACCTGATCAGCAGCCGCGAGGGGAACTCAAAGGCCAGGGCCTCCACAGACTACCTGGACTTCACGGCACATCCCCAACCCGGGCCTCGGTGGTACGGTCCAGACTAGAACAAACGGGGTGGGGGGTACGCCGACGCCCAACACCCCCCCCAGACCTGGGCCGCAGTGGTACGGTCCGGACCTGGACAATGGGCGAGGGACGCCGACGTCCAACATTTCTCCCCGCCACCCGGGCCCCGGTGGTACGGTCCATACAGGAACAAAAAGGTGGGGGGAAGACGCCGACACCCAACATTCACCCCTCCACACTTGGGCCGCAATGGTACGATCCGGACCGGGACATGGGGCGAAGGACGCGGAAGTCCAACATTTCCGTCTCCCCGCAACCTGGGCCGCGATTCTAGGGTCCGGACCAGAACAAAGAGGTGGGGGAGGGGGGGAGGAGGAGGAGGGCACCGAGGCACACTCACCCCTCCACACTTGGGCCGCGGTGGTACGGTCCGACCAGAACAATGGCGGGGGGGAAACCACGACGCCTAACATACCGCGCCACCAACGCCGCGGTGGTACAGTCCAGACTAAGGCAGTGGGCGGGGAACGCTGACGCCCAACATAACCGCCCCCTCCCCCCAACCTGAGCCGCAGTCCTACGGTCCGAACCGGAACAATGGGCGGGGAACGCTGACGCTCGATACACCTCCCCCAACGGGGGGGGGTGGTACGGTCCGGACTAGGACAGTGGGCGGGGGATGCCGTCGCCAGTCACACCCCCTCCCGCCTGGGCCGCGATGGTAGGGTCCGGACTAAAACAATGGTCGAAGGTCGCCGTCGCCAAGCAGCGCGAATGCGTTTCCAGTTCCGACTCGGCGGCCGGGAAGCCCTGGGGCCCGGGACCTCGAGGAGCGCGGGTCGCGCCCCCACAGGGGCCGCTGTCGGCTCTGGGAGCGTCGCTTCCGGCGCGTCGCTTCCGGCCGGTTGCGGGCACCTCCGTCTGAGGCGCGGCCCGCCCCCACTTGGCGGCCGCGTAGAGCGGGGCGGAGGGACGATGGCCGCCCCACGGTGAGGCGCTGCCCGCCCGGCCTCCGCTCCACACAGGACGGAAGGCTCTGCTCGGGCCTTCCTCCCGCGATGCGGCCTCTCCTACACCCCAGCCTCACGCCGAGCCCTCGGGGCGTGGGAGCCCACCCTCCGCGGCCACCAGGCCCCGTGCCGGGCGCGCCCCGGCCAGCAGCAGGCGGCCCCGGTCGTTTCCCCGGAGGCCGCCCTCTCCGACGCGCGGTCCGCGGCCCACTTTAAACGCCGCGCGCCCTTAAGGCCCCGAAGTGAGGCGGGGTCGCCCGGTGTCGAGAAGGCGCCGCGCCCCCCACCCGCCCTGCCCGGAGACCTCGCCCCCTCGGCGCTCCCCGAAGTCGGGTGGCCCACCTAGTGGGGTGGGCGCCCGGTCCACGGCTGCGAGCGGCCCGCGCGGTCGCCGATGCTCGGCGCTCTCCCACCCCCGGCTGTGCACGGAGACCCCGCGCTGGCTGTCTTCTCGCGGCCCCGCTGCGACCGGTGGGTGGAGAGACCGCGGCGTGGGGGAAGGGGCCCCCTGGTCCCGCAGCACGGCGTCCCGTTATGCGCCCCGGAATAGGGGCCGTTTTCCCGCCGGAGAGCAGAGGCTCGGGCGCGCTCGCGCCTGGAAGGCTCCCCCGGCCCTCTAGCTTCCGGGCTCACGTC
Organism: Leopardus geoffroyi; assembly: GCF_018350155.1. Lineage (NCBI taxonomy): Eukaryota > Metazoa > Chordata > Mammalia > Carnivora > Felidae > Leopardus > Leopardus geoffroyi. Next base: position 663,178 of record NC_059328.1, on the reverse strand, counting down.
GGGGGCGGGGGGCGTCCTCCATGCCTCGGGGCTTTGTCTAGGGGTGGGTGGCCAGTTTACGCGGAAAACGCTGAATAAAAAAACGGTAAAGGTTGCCTCCGATGGTCGCCTGTTGCTGTCGGGACCCGAGCCCGCCCCGCTGGCCTGTTCCCAGTCCCTCTCCTCCGAGAGGCCCGGCCCACCCCGGGGCCTTCGCGCTCGCCGTGCCGCTCACGTCCCCGCTCCGAGAGACCCCTCGCCTTTGGGCCGGTAGCACCGGCCCTTGTTCTCCACCCCGCCGGGCCCGCCCCTTCCCACGAGCCTGCGGCTCCCGGAGTCGCCCTCCCACTCCTAAATCCCGCCTCGCACACCCGAAGGCGCGGGACGCACCCGCGGCCGTGAGTCCTCGCTGCGGGGGCCGATGGGGGGGGGGCGTGTCACGGTTCCCGGGCTTCTCGAGTTTTACGCCCCCGAGGCGGACACGGCCCCGGAGCGAACCCAGGTAAAAGACGCCTCATCTGTCCCGGGGCCTAAAGGCACGGTCGCCCACGTATTTTATTGCACTTGATGTTTCTTCTGCCTAGGATTTTAGAAAACTGTCAAGGATAAAGGCTGGCCTCCTGCCAAGTGCTGGTTTTATCGGACTGTTAGTTTGTCAGTTGGGGTGGGAAATTCAGGCTCAGGGTTTCCTTCACTCCAGTCATCGGTTGACATCTTTCCCTGGTTTCGCTGGGCCTTGTCCAGGGGACTCCCGTGCTGTAGTGCTTCTTGGGCCTTTGACCCGGTGCTCACCGAGGCTGTGAAAGGGGGAGAAAAAAAAAAAAAAAAAACACAAAAAACTTGTCTAGAGATGGATTCTTTGTTTGGTGGCTTTTTAAAAGTCTTTTTTTTTTTTTTAATGGAGTAGAATGTATTTTACCAAAAGTATTTGAACTTGCAAGTAACATTTTATTTTATTTTTTTTTTTAATTTTTTTTTTTAACATTTATTTATTTTTGAGACGGAGAGACAGAGCATGAACGGGGGAGGGTCAGAGAGAGGGAGACACAGAATCCGAAACAGGCTCCAGGCTCTGAGCTGTCAGCACAGAGCCCGACGCGGGGCCTGAACCCACGGACCGTGAGATCATGACCTGAGCCGAAGTCAGCTGCCCAACCGACTGAGCCACCCAGGCGCCCCACAAGTAACATTTTAAAGCAGAATGAAACCGTGTTAAATAGTATGAAAAGGGAAATAGAAAGGTTTTTAGGTTGAAGAAATCCACTTTGAGCATAAATTAGAAAATGAAGAGAAACCAAACAAACCCCAAAATATTGATGAATGTGGAACTCCGCCTGAGTTGACCACAGTTGGTAACCTGGCATTTTGACAGAGAGACTGAGCACGAACGAGGGAGGGGCAGAGAGCGAGGGAGACACAGAATCCAAAGCAGGCTCCAGGCTCTGAGCCGTCAGCACTGAGCCCAACGCGGGGCTTGAAGTCACAGACCTTGAGATCGTGACCTGAGCCGAAGTTGGACGCTCAACCGACGGAGCCCCCCAGGCGCCCCGATATATTCCTTGTTGGATACTTGGATAGCGTCCTGTGTGTCGGTCTTAAAGTTATTTTAAAACCATGTCTATCCTGTATGTACAGAGGGCCAACAAGACCTTTGTTCTATTGTTTCTTCAGAATAGATTCCCAGAGATGGAATTTTTGAATTATACTGTGTAAACACTGGCAGCCTTTGAGTACATTTTATCTAAAATGCCCTGTTGACAATTTGAACCAATCTAGATTACCTTACCAAGTGTTTGAGAACATCTTGAGCTCTTTGTTCCAAAACAGGAATTCTTCACCTCAGGCTTTAGAATTTAGGAGTCTGCAAAATTGTATGGGGAAATATTGACGTCTTTATTTTTATTAGCCTCCAGCTGAACTTTTCTTCAGTGGTGAACGTACCACGGTGGCATTAGCAGGTGACACTAAACAGCCCCCGTGGCTTGGTCTCCATTTTGGAGCGTAGGCACCTTCCCAGCTGATCCTGGGCCCCTCACTGCAAAATCGAGCAGAGTCCAGCCCCCTATTTAGGACGTGTTACCTAGTGCCAGACTCATACAAAGTAAAGCTACCACAGATCTGTTTCTTGTGGTGTGTCCCCACATTTCAGTAGACCTAGTTTCCTTTTATTTTATTTAATTTTAATTTAATTTAATTTTATTACTTTTTTTTTTTTGAGAGAGAGCACAAGTTGGGGAGGGGCAGAGAGAGAAGGAGACACAGAGTCCAAAGCACCTCCAGGCTCTGAGCCGTCAGCACAGAGCCCGACGCGGGGCTCAAACCCACAAACCGTGTGAGATCATGACCTGAGCCGAAGTCGGACGCTCAACCAACTGAGCCACCCAGGCACCCCGACCTAGTTTCCTTTAGTCACGCCGTGTGAACATTCTGAGGACAACTCTGGGCAAGGGAGAAGTTAAGAGCTGGTCTAAAGGCAGTTCATTAGCCACCTACTCCATGCTGGACTGAAAAGGTTATGGTTTCGTTCTTGTTTGTACCCTAATCAGAGAGAGAGCATTGAGACCTTTCTCACCAGTGACCTGGGGACAGCCAGTGCTCCACAGCCACCTGGTCCAGCCTGCCCCACCCTGCTTCCAGGGTGACTGGAAATCCACTATTGGCTCCTAAAGTCAATTCCTTGTTGTCACATCAGGGTTGCTGACCTTTAGTTTTTGCAGGACAAGAACTGCTTCTCTCTGAAAGCTCCTTGAGTCGCGTGGTTTAAGAAAGAAGAACAGGCCGTGGAAACACGAACTGGAGTCCAGGAAGGCATCTGTGACCCCACCAGGACTTGGGTGAGTGGGACCTTCTGAGCCCGGGGCCAGCTAGCTTCCGGCTTCCGCGCGTGATGCCCAGCACAGCTTCTGAGGGTTTTCACTGCCTCCTGGAGCGCGTGTTCTGTTCAAGATTCGAACTGCAGGCTGTTTACTGATGACGGACATTGATGTCACTTGATCCATGTTGAGAAGAGCTTCGTGTCATTGTCCTTTGTGTATTTACTGTGCGTTACTCATTTTTACTGTTGTCTGATGTTGCGCTGTGTGACAATTCCGTGGCTTCTGTATTCGTTCTCTTGTGGAGAGACAGTTGGGTTTCTGCCGTGGACATTCCCACGTGTGTCTCGTGGTACCCATGAGCAGGACTTCCTCTAGCTGAAGGGAGATCTGTAGGGTGCAGTTGTTAGTGGGATCATGGTGAAGGTTGCCAAAGGGTGATTTTGATTTTCTCATTCTCCCCTCCCTCTTCCATGGGCCTGTTGACTGTGTCCTGTGGGGAAGGGCTTTCTCCTCATCCCTGTTTATCGCCGTGGATGTTTGGGTGCTGATTCTATTCAGCGGGCTCTAATCCTGTGCTACCATTATTTACTTTCTCTCTCACGCTGCCCCTGGATTTCTCCAGAGGGCGTTCTCTTGTGCTTCCTTCTGTGTCCTTTGGACGCGTCCCCATCATTGTTTGAGCGCTTCCTTTTCTGGCCCAACTAATGCCCCAGCCCTGGAATCGGCCATTTCTCCGAGGAGGCTGGTTCATTTCAGTGGAGAATGAGATTTCGAAACAAACACTGGGCCAGGGTGCTTGCTGCCACTGGGCTGTCACTGCCTCGGGGCCCTCAGCGGCCAGATTGCGCAGCAGAGGCAGAGATGTGTCTGTTGTGGACACGCACGGTGACTGGGCCTCTATCTGTCCGGACCCTTGAGTGCCGCTGCCTGATTCCTCCGCTCCTCTCAACGCCACTGTCCGTTTCACCCTTCCTGCTCCCTGTGTCTGTGCCGGGTCTGAAGACACCCAAGGTCTCGCTCCCGTTAGCTGCAATATACTGCCTTATTGCCCAACCCAGAATTCCTGACCCATGACTCAGGAAAAAAGCCTACCTTTTAGAGTTCAGTGTTTGCTTAGGATTCTTTTGGTCTTGAATCTGAGCACGTGTATTTTAAATACCATGTTCAGAAGGTACTTGGGTGGGTTCTTTATCTCCTCTCTTCAGTGTGACTGTGTTATTTATTTGATTTGTGGTTTGGCTCATATATTTTTGTTTGTATCTCACTTTATTTTTCGTAAGTATTTATTCTGAAAGCGAGAGAGTATGTGTGCCTGTGTGTGTGAGCGGGGGAGGGGCAGAGAGAGAGAGAGAGAGAGAGAGGGAGAGAGAGAGAGAGAATCCCAAGCAGGTTCCACACTGTCAGCCCAGAGCCCGATGCGGGGCTCAAACCCACAAGCCCTGAGATTGTGACCTGAGCCAAAGTCCAGAGTAGGATGCTTAACTGATTTGGCCACCGAGGCGCCCCCGTATCACACTTTAGAAATTTTATTGATTGTGATGAGGGAGCATAAGGCAAGCTGAGGGCAAATCACAAGCTAGTATGCCCCCCCCTCCTCCGGCACCAGGTGGGATACGTGTGACATTCCTCAGGCACTGCCGACCACCCAGGGACAAAGGAGAGGACAGAAACCCAATGGTAGCTGATAGAGATCACAGGCCTGCAGGACATGAGTCTCCATCAGTTTACAAATATCTTAGTAAATTACAAGAAAAAGGCAATCTTGCCAATAGCCCCATCTCCAGAAACCTGTAGGCTCAGTTCCCTGGAGCCCCAGCATCACTCTCCCCTCCATGGTGATGGGGGAACAGAGGCGAGAAGGAAGTGGCAGGTGACGTTAAATTTCCTTAAATGTCCTTATGACCCGCAGCCCATTGACAGATACTTGTGGCAAATACAGAGCGGGACATTTCTCCAGAAACCCCTACCGTCCTAATGTTAATGTTTCACTAGAGAGAAAACAGCCCTAGCTTGACAGTAGCAAGGCGTCTGGCATCCCGGGCGTCTTCTTTAGTACGTGAAAATCCCTTTAGAAACTTCCTCTCACCTTTCGCTCCCCCAACTCCACGGCATATAGCCAGTCACTCCTCACAACCCCAGTGCACTGCTTTCTGCCCACGGGTCCTGTCCCTGAGCTTTAATAAAATCACCTTTTTGCACCAAAGACGTCTCAAGAATTCTTTCTTGGCTGTCAGCTCTGAACCCCTATCACCGCAAAACCCCATCAATTTGACTTTTCTTTTTATTTTATTTTTTTTAATTTTTTTTTTTTAACATCTATTTATTTTTGAGACCAAGAGAGAGAGAGCATGAACGGGAGAGGGTCAGAGAGAGAGGGAGACACAGAATCGGAAACAGGCTCCAGGCTCTGAGCCGTCAGCCCAGAGCCCGACGCGGGGCTCGAACCCACGGACCGGGAGATCGTGACCTGAGCCGGAGTCAGACGCTCAACCGACTGAGCCACCCAGGCGCCTCACTTTTTTTTTCTTTTTAAACGTTTATTCGGGGCGCCTGGGTGGCACAGTCGGTTGAGCGTCTGACTCCGGCTCAGGTCACGATCTCCCGGTCCGTGGGTTCGAGCCCCGCGTCGGGCTCTGGGCTGACGGCTCAGAGCCTGGAGCCTGTTTCCGATTCTGTGTCTCCCTCTCTCTCTGCCCCTCCCCCGTTCATGCTCTGTCTCTCTCTGTCCCAAAAATAAATAAACGTTGAAAAAAAAATTTAAACGTTTATTCATTTTTTGAGAGAGAGAGCGCGCCTGAGCCGGGGAGGGGTGGAGAGAGAAGTAGACACAGAATCCGACGCAGGCTCCGGGCACCGAGCTGTCAGCACAGAGCCCGACGCGGGGCTCGAACTCATGAACTGTGAGATCATGACCTGAGCCCAAGTCGGACGCTCAACCGACTGAGCCCCCCAGGCACCCCTGACTATTTTTGGTTTTTAAGCATTTAAGTGTTCATATAGTTCCAGAAGTCACAACTATCTGAACAGGTGCATTTGAGAACTTGTCCTCTGTCGTCCCCTCTCCGTGCCCCCTCCTGGCCCACCACCAGTCTCCTTTGTCTTGGGCTTACCCTCCCACGTTTCTAGTTGCTCGGTGTAATTTTAATATTGTTGTCTTGTGCGTGATCTGTACTCAGCCTGGGTGCGTCAGAACCTTCCCTCTGTGGCGTTCTGTGGCTCACCACTGTGTGTCTCCGTGTGGGTTTCTTATTTATTCTTTTTAAGGTATATTCTGACTCCAGAACTCAGATTTTCTGTTACTTCTCAAAGTTTTGTCTTCTTTATATCTATTTTTTTTTTTTAAGATTTTATTTTTAAGTAATATCTACACCCAATGTGGAGCTTGAACTCACAACCCCAAGATCAAGAGTTGCACGCTCCCCATTAGGGGCACCTGGGTGGCTCAGTCAGTGAAGCGTCCGACTTCGGCTCAGGTCATGATCTCGCAGTCCGTGAGTTTGAGCCCTGCATCGGGCTCTGGGCTGATGGCTCGAAGCCTGGAGCTACTTCGGACTCTGTGTCTCCCTCTCTCTCTGCCCCTCCCCCGCTCATGCTCTGTCTCTCTCATTCTTATAAAAAATAAATAAACATGAAAAATTAAAAAAAAAAAAAGTTGCAGGCTCCCCCAACTGAGCTAGTAGGCGCCCCTTCTTCATCTCTTTTTTTCTCTGCTGGAAATTTCTTTCTTCTTATTTTTTCCATGCTTGGGTTAACGTCTCTTTAATATTTTAATTTCATGTCTCTGTGCTGCATTCCAGATAATTTCCTCAGATATTTTTTCAAATGACTTTTTATTCAGTTCTAATCATTTCTGTTTAACCCATCACTCGAGTTTTTTATTTCAAAATTTTAAACTTTTTATTTTCAGAAACTTGTAGACTTGCAGAAGAAAAAACTTTACCCGTGTACCCATCTCCCAGCCCCTCCTGCTGACGTCTTACCTGAGCTTAGTTCGATTTAGTAAGTAGTCCAGGAGTATCGTCCCAGATCTTAACTTGGGGACAAGACCACTGTCTAATCTGCAGACTGTATTCAACTTCAGCCAGTATGCCATGGGTGTCCCTTTTCTGGTGGGTGGTCCTGTCTGGGGACGATCCCACCTTGCATTCAGTGACCGCGTTCCCCCCCACCCCGTGGTCTTTGCCGGTGGTCTTGACCTTTGTGATGTGCGTACTTTTGGGTGTGTCTGACGTATGCTCGCGACTACATTGCGGTTGTGTGTCTGCGGGCACCAACACCACGGCAATACCACATTCTTCTTAACGGATCGGGGCAAACGTGGACTCTCTCATCTCTAGTGATTTCAGTTTCGGCAGCTCGCTTCCGGTGCCAGTGTCTCGGGGTGAAGTCAGGCCTCCTGCCTGTGACTAGTCTGCACCTGCCGGGGAGCGGTGTGGACGCAAGCGCGCCCTGGCTTCAGCTCCGCAGGCGGGTGACTCCTCTCTGGACATTCCGTCTAACCCCCCCCCCGCACCCCCCCCCCACCCCCGTGGCGTCTGCCTGGCCCTCCTGTCCTTCTGAGACCTTTAGGACCTGGGGCCCTGGGCTCCACCTGTCCCTCCCTGCAGTGGCCAGGCTGCCGCCCCTCCCCCACTGGCCACCCCCTCTCAGCGGTGATCTTTGATCTTTGATCTGCATCCATTGATCTCAACCCGCCAAGGTCTTCAGGCCTGAATTGAGGAAGCTTTTCTTGGGAGCAGATCTGTGGGTGTGGCTGGGAGCAGCCCCCGGCTCCTTTTGCGAGGGTCCTGCCCTGAGCTGGAGCTTCCTAGGAGCTTCTGGTGAGATTTCGCTCCTGCTGCCCTGTTCTGGATTTCCAAGGGCCCTTTCCTGCTTGTATCTCCTTGTGGCTGGGCACTTCTCTCTGATGCCCCCCCTTCAGGGACTGACCTTCCTCCCGCTCTGCCCTCCTTCCAGCCCCTGCCTCACGTTTCCCGTCTTGCTCATGTCCCAGCAGGCGGCTCAGCTGCAGTCTCTGTTCAGACCTCTCCCTGGGGCCTCGATTCCTTACTTGAGGTCTCTCCTTTGCCTGTTGAGTTCTCCAGAGAAGATTCCTCTGGTGGTTTGCCTGGCCACTCTGTGGTCCTCGGCCCCTGCTTCCCCCGCCTATTTCAGCCCCCACCCCAGGCCCCCGGAGGAGTTGAGTTCTTCACTCTCCTGACCAAGCCCCTTGACACCCTTGCCTTCTTCTGTCCCCCACCTCCGCGAGTTTCCGCCCCACCAAACGGAAGCAAGCAAGACCGGGAATCCCTGTGTGATTAGCGAGTGTTGATGTGAAGGACAGAGGCAGAGCCAGCGTCTGTTCTGCCCTGGACGGCCCCAGACCTGGTGTTCATATTTGGACTTGGTGTGGGAGCCTTGCACACTTGGAGGGCCCCGGCCGGACGTGAGGCCAGGGGTCTGCCCGTCCCTGTGCCCAGTTGTCACGTTGGTTTGTCACCGGACTGGGTGGACTGTCTTTGGAGATGTTGATGGTCCTAAAAAGACCATGCACTGGAAGGTGAGTGTTTTGTGGTGGCCTGGGCCTCTGCCCCTGGCTGCCTGTGCCTTGTTCTGGACATGGGGGATGGGATCACTGGTGTGTTGGCCGCCGGTCTGCGGGACGGGGCCTGAGTTCCCTGCTCGCCACTCTCTTACACTCTTTTACACTCTTTTACACTCTTTGTTTGTAAGAATGTGGAAGAATGTGGATGGTCTTGGCGGGGACAGCCTTGTGGGTAAGCGTGTCATAGATTGCCTTCCACCGCTTGGTTTTGTCGTTTCGGGGCTCCGGCAGCTGGAAGGTTTCCCCGTTGGCTGTGGTGGCGGAGGCCCGCGCCCCGCTGCTGTGCGCCTCGGCCCTGCTGTGCGCTCTCACTTGTTTCTGCTTCAGGAGACATTTAGGTTGTGTTTTGCTTTTGTTCTGCTAGTAACAGAACTGCGGCATTAACCCCGCCCTCAGGCGATGTGTCTGAGGTGCCTGAAGGGCTCACAGCACCCCCCTTCCCCCCAGGACCACCGCCTCTGCTCCTGCAGCCAACCCCAGCCACGGAGTCGTGGGTTGTCCCTTCTTTCGTTGCTTCCTGTCCCTCGCAAAGACTCTAGAAAGGACACATCCACACCAGTTAGGTCTGGAACCTGTTTGCATCTGTGCTGTGGGTGTTTTCAGCCTGGGACAGTCAGTGACAACTGTGGGTGCCTGGGTGGGAGCGCGGTGGCTCTCTGTTTGGCCGCGGTTGAGAATCAGCCAAGGAGCTAGAAACCATTCTGGTGCTTGGGCTGCACCCATGAATCCCTATGCTCACTGGTGTGCGCAGAGCTGGGCCCCCTGTGGCCAGCTTGTTTGAGCTCTGGGCGTATGCGTGTGCAGCCAGCATTGAGGGCCTCCCCTGGCCTGCCGGAAGGGTGCTTCCCCGTGTGACCCTACGGGAGCGGAGCGGCAGGACACAGGAGCAGCAAGGGCGAGTGAGGCGGCCGGGTGCAGGTTGGTGCTGTGTCTTTGGATGCCACAGGCACCCGTGACCAAGGTGTCACTCCCGGGCACGGGTCCAACAGAAACACACGGGAAGACGCGCACAGAATGTTCACGGGGGCACAGTGTGAATGTTTGTTAGCAGAGGGTTGTGTCCAGGCGTGATTCAGGCACGAGGATTGGAGCCGTGTCCTCTTTCATTTAAAATCTACTTTCTTGTTAAAGGCCTATATACAAAGAGAATATGTGTGTCATTCAAATGGTTGTTTCTGGTTTCTTAGGTCTCTGACGATGACTGGGGGCAGGGATGGCCCCGGCTTCTCAGTGGGAGCGAGACTGGACTTTATTAAGGAGGAGAGTGAGGGTGGCACCACAGCTCCTCCTAGGATGTTGGGAGATCCTCAGAGGGAAGCCCGGGCGGGGGGGGGGGGGGGAGGGGGGAGATGGATGCTGTAAGGGGTCCGCTCCCCGCCAGCCTGTTCTTCGCTGGGACTGTGGGTCCCGTGGGTGCCTCTGGATCGGTAGCCCCTTGGCCTGCAAACTGGGTCGACCTTGGAATCTCAGCAGCGGCTTCAGGGCCCCTGTGCCAAATGCTGCCCCCAGATCGCAGAGGTGGCGAGGGGCAGGGAGACAGGGCGGGCAGCCAGGCCCCGGGCAGGGGGTTCCTTACTCCCTCTGTAAGGAGCCAGGGTCTGGGGCCTGGAGGCCTTTGGGGTTGCGGTGCTCCCTCTGCTCTCAGAGACCCTGTGCCACAGCAGTGGGCTTGTCCCTGCATTTCACCTGCACCTGCAGCCAGACCCTGGTTCCAGGCGGTGGGGGGAGGCGGGGGGTGGGGGTAGAGCACGGACTCCCCACGTCCCCTCTGGCCCGGCCAGTCTAGCTGCACGGAACCCGCGGACACGTCGTCACCCTGAACAAAACAGTGGGACCGGGCTGGGGAAGAGCGAGCAGAACACGAGTGTTGCAGTCAGCGTCCGGAGCCCTTGAGCTCGTCCTCGGGTGGGGGCGGTGGGGGCCCACGGAAGGGCCGGCACCCCTCGTCATGACCTGCGCTGCACTCCGGGGAGGCTGTCCTGGTGCAGCGGGGTTGGGGTGCGTGCGGGCAGACTGGGCAAGACGAGGGCGCTCGCTGGGGCTCGTGGCTCCGGGCTCGTGGACAGGGGGAGGGACACCAGGGGCTGAGGCAGGGCAGGAGGAGGATGGCCGCGTCTCTGGTGCTGCCTCTGCCTGGGGGCAGGACAGGAACCAGCTTTGGGCTGTGGGGAAGTCAGAATCTGAAGTGCGAGGAGCCTTTGGGCACTTGCCCGCAGAGGCGCAGGGGCCGGTGGGGCAGGTGGGGCAGTGGGCAGCCTGAGCCCCGAGGGATGTCCTGCTGGAGGGGCCGGGGCTGGAGAGGGGGGTGCGGCTCCCGCTGGCGGTGTGGCCGCCTCAGCGCCCGGCCCCCCCCCCCCCACACTCCACGTGCCTGGATGTTAGGGATGAAATATGATGGGCATCCTTTTAGATGTGTGACTGAGTTCCCCCAAACAGAGGAAACCCCAGGCGTCAGAAACTGAGGGAACAGGAAATCCGAGTGGCCAGCCCATCGGAGGCCACCTGGGGTCCCGGGTTTGATGTCATTGGGGAAGGAGATGGGACCCTGGCCCTCCTGAGACGGGGCAAGCAGTTGTCACTGGGACTCTGCTTTTAAAGCAGGGACTTGGAGAACTGGCCAGCCCGCCACGGGAGAAGCCGGGTGTGACTCAGCCTATGATCCCTGGAGAGAAGCCGGAGGCTCACCTCAGGAGCCATGCCCACAGGTCTGAGACTGGCAGGTGTGGGTTTCATATGCCGCGGGGTTCATCTAGAAAGTAGCGTAAAGGGGCGCCTGGGTGGCTCAGGGGTTAGGCACCTGACTTCGGCTCAGGTCATGATCTCACAGTTCATGAGTTCGAGTCCCATGTCGGACTCACTGCTGTCAGCACAGCACCTGTTTCACATCCTGTCTCCCCCTCTCGCTGCCCCTCCCCCCCCTCAAAAATAAACAGTAAAAAAAGATAGAAAGCATAAAATGGGTCCTGGGCCAGTGACACCCCTGGGGCACGTAGCAGCAGCAGACCCCAAGCCCTCAACTCTGGAAGTAACCCCCTCGGCCCAGGGTGTGTGGGGTCCCCGCGTATCAGGATCTGACGGGAGGTGACCGTAAAATGCAGTCCAGCCCCAACGCCAGAGTCTGCTGGCACACACAAGACACCAGGGTGACCTCGCTAAGGTCCCGGGTGATGAGCTGTGAGAGACCATAAACCAAAAGATACAGGAAGGGATCGAAAGCTTAAGGAAATAACAAGACACCAGGGGCGCCCCGCGGGCTCAGCCAGCAGAGCGTGCAACGCTTGGTTTCAGGTTGTGAGTTTGAGCTCCACGTTGGGCATAGAGTTTACTTAAAAATAAAAATTGTTTTAAGTTGGGACACCTGGGTGGCTCAGTCGGTTAAGCGTCCGACTTTGACTCAGTCATGATCTTGCGGTTTGTGGGTTCGAGCCCCACGTCAGGCTCTGTGCTGACAGCTCGGAACCTGGAGCTGCTCTGGATTCTGTGTCTCCCTCTCTCTCTGCCCCTCCCCTGCTCATGCTCTGTCTCTCTCTGTCTCTCAATAATAAATAAACGTTAAAAAAAAATTTTTTTAAGCTGGATAAAATATTAAAAGCCAGGTGAGGTGTGGGAGAGCAGCAGTGTGCATTACAGCAGCCGGGACCACAGAACGGGCGGGAAGGGGCAGAGCCCTCGGGATGGCTTCCGGGACCTGGTGGCAAAGGCCGGGCGGGGTCGTCCAGGTCTCCGTGCACGCGGTGGGTGCCTGGGGAAGGCCAGGTGCGGAGGCTTTGGTTTTCAGCACCTTGGGGAGGAGGCTTGGGAGCTGTCGGGGCTCCCGTCCTTCCGTTAGACTAGCAAGCAGATGTGAAAACAAGACCGAAGTTCCATATTTGCATTTTCAGAGTTACTTCAGATCGGTGCCTGAAACTTCTAAGGACATTCAAATGTTCACCATCAGGAACGCATTGTCTTTCCTTAACAGCTTGAGCCTGCGTCCCCTGGCGAGGGGCGAGTGACGGCCACCACTCCCCGGGTGGTGCAGGCCTTCACCCGGGAGCCAGCCCGACCCATGCTGCCCACGGTCCGGAGGAGACAAGCATGTCAGCCTCAGCAAAACCCTCGGTGCCGGCAGAGCTGGCCCCTGGCCCCGAGGACCAGCCCAAGGGCAAGCCGCTCCTCGGCTGGAGCTCTCTCTTCGGCCCCCGCAGTGAGAAGATTGTTTTCAGCAGGAGCGAGGGCGCCCCCGAGGAGAACGTGCTCACCATCACCATCACGGAGACCACGGTCATCGAGTCGGACCTGGGCGTGTGGAGCTCCCGGGCTCTGCTCTACCTGACGCTGTGGTTCTTCTTCAGCTTCTGCACCCTCTTTCTCAACAAGTACATCCTGTCCCTGCTGGAAGGGGAGCCCAGCATGCTAGGTAATGCGGGTCCCCCGCCTCCGGGGCTGAGGGCCAGGTCCGCGGGCTCACAGGTCGGTGCTGTCTCCACGCGGGAAGCACACGGAGGAGCCCACAGCCCCTGGGAAGGAGGGCGCCAAGGGTTCGGGACGGGAGCTGTGTCTGCGCCGCAGAACGGCTTGTCCTGTCTGCCTGCACACCAGCAAGGGAAGTAGTTCTCCCCTTAGAACTTGACCCTCTTCTCTGCCTCCTTCAGGTGCTGTGCAAATGTTGTCAACTACGTTTATTGGATGCATTAAAATATTTGTTCCTTGCTGTTTATATCAACACAAAACCCGGCTTTCTTATCCCCCCAATTTCATCATGATCATGCTGTTTGTGGGTCTAATGAGGTAAGGAATCTGACATTTTGGTTGAGAGTTGAAGTTTTTTATGTGCATAAACTGTCTTTGCCGTCACTAAGTGGGAGACCAGCCGGTGATGATGTGTGTTTTCATTGCATGCTTTATATAATCATCAGGACCGTCTAGATATTAGGACGACAAATGTATTGGTTCTGTGGATCTGGGTGCAATCAGATTCTTTCTGGAACAGCCATGAGTGTAATTTAATAATGGTTTGAGAGACACGCCCTCCTCTCCCTGGGCCTGCTGCACCTTGCAGGTGGGACCTACTTCCCACAGGGCCCTTCACCTTCACCTTCATGGGAGGCGAGGAGGGTGGGGAGCAGGGGAGGAGGGCGGGGAGCTGGGGAGGAGAACAGCCAGCTCCTCAGAAGGTCTCTTGTGCAGCTACAAATGGACTCCTCAGTCCTAATGACACTTTGGGCTTATTTGTAGGTTTGCGACGGTGGTTTTGGGTCTGGTCAGCCTGAAAAACGTGGCGGTTTCATTTGCTGAAACAGTGAAGAGCTCTGCTCCCATTTTCACCGTGATTATGTCCCGGATGATCCTCGGGGAGCACACGGGTAAGCCCGCCTGGGTGGGGCCTGGGGCGCTACGCCAGGGTGAAAGGTTCCACAGCCCCCCTGGAACGTTCTCCTAGCCCGGTCATGAGTGCCTCACGAGTTCACTTCAGCAGGTGTTTGTTCACCTTGACTGACGCACAGAGGCCTCTGGTTGGTGGGGACATGGGAGCTGGGCAAAGAAGTAATGGTCACTTGTCCCAGGAAGACCACCTTCCATGTCATGCGAGGTGGCCCCTGGTGACACCCTTGCCCAGGTCACCCACCTCCTGTGTCCTTCCCCGGCTCCTCTGACAGCCTCCCGTTCATCACTGCTTCTCAGCCTCACTTCTCCATCCTCCATAAGGCCCATCAAATCGGATTTATCCACAAATCCCAACCCTCAATGACCGGCAGACTGTTTCTGACTACACATCACACACACGTGTCCCCGTTTCTCCTGCCAGCCTTTTGAAACGCAGCCTGTCCAGTATCGTTCCGTGAAAATAACCAGAGTGCAGAGTAGTGCGCATCTAGGAGCAGTACCAACACGTGTTTAGATGCAGATGCACATCTGCTTCAATTAAGAAAAGAAAAAGATTAGGGGCGCCTGGGGGGCTCAGTCGGTTAAGCGTCCAAAGTTGGCTCACATCATGATCTCACAGTTAGTGAGTTCAAGCCCCTCGTCGGGCTGTGTGCTGACAGCTCAGAGCCTGGAGTCTGCTTTGGATTCTGTGTCTCCCTCTCTCTCTGCCCCTCCCCTGCTTGTGTTCTCTCTCTGTCTGTCTCTCTCTCACTCTCTCTCAAAAATAAATAAATAAACTTAAAAAATCTATATTTAAAAAAAAAAGAAAGAAAAGGACAAGATCCCACAAAAAGGCCGATGGGGGAGGAAGGACAGGGCTGAGCGCCCTCCCAGATGTGCCTCTGGAGCTCCACAGGCATTTTAGGTGATGTGAGACCATCTGATCGGAGGGTAAACAGCAGCTCCTAGAAGTCATAAGCAACATGAAACAAACGAACTGGGTTTCATATCAAGCCGGTGGCTCAGCCACACTAAAAACTTTATTCCGGCAACTTTAAAATGCCATGATTTGGCCTCTGGCTGTGGCGGCTAAGCCTGTAGCGAGTCAGCTAGTTCCCTTAGCGAGGTCAACAACAACATCTTGGTGATAGTTAGCAAAAAGAATCAGTTGGGGAGAATGACCGAGGGACCAGGAGTTCAGAGCCGAGGGTCACCTGCAGACGGGACCCCGATGTGTGGCGCCCTCCCCACAGAGGCATTTGCTGGTCCTCGAGCACTGGCTGGCACTCCGGGTAGACCAGCCTTGTGGGGCTGCAGGGCCGAGGGCAGGCGGGGCCTGCCAGGAGAGGGGGATCTCCGGCAAAGCCCTGGGCTCTTACCCTGGGCCCCGAGCACGCCGATGCCCATGGACACCTCCCAGCAGCGAAAGCAAGTCCTTCTAAGGGTGAAACGGCACTCACGGCCACTGGCCCTCTAGGATCCACGCAGACCGTCTGTCACACAACACACATTGCCAGGCCGGCCAGAGGACAAGACCACGTGCAGAGCCTAGACGGCGCTGGCGGCTCCCTAGGGACCTGAGTCTGGACAGCATTGTCCTGTGCCGGGAGGTGGCCTTGGTCTCCAAAGGTCAGCGTGGACCTCTTAACACGGAAGACTTTTTCCCTCGTCTATTTTGAATTTCAGAGTAAACTAAATAGCATCTGAAATCAAAGTACCGGGAGGCCCCCCACCCTGTTCCCAAAGTGGCCGTGCCTTTCTATCATGCTCCACGGGCTTTTTTACCATTGGGTCAAGTTTCCTGGATTTCAGAATGCAGCAGAGGAGTAACCTCCACTTAGAGTGAAGAAAGCAGACCATGTAGGGGCCTCCCTGCAGCAGGGCCCCCCGCCCCCAGCTCCCCTTTCTGACAGACTGGTCCAAAGACCGTTCATCCACCCTCGTCATCCTCGGTGCTGGCCATGGAGGGGCTTTGGGGCCCAGGGCCCCAGCCTCGTGCGTCCTGCCCGCCCCCCCGGCCCCAGGCCCAGCAGTCGTGCCTCGAGGAAGGGCTCGTGCGGTGCCTGGCTTGGGAGAGGGTGATGGCTTGGGGGCAGGCGTGCATTTTGATCCTCTGTGTTTCTCCAGTGTAAAGACTCAGTAGCTACATGTTTTCGAATTAAAGTGAAAGAGGCTTTCACGAGGGGCATAAAAATGGCCTCGGCACCCAGAAGCGATGTCGCAGCGGGCAGGCTGGCGGCCGCAGCCCTGGTGTGTTTTGCCCTTTCCAGGGCTGCTGGTCAACCTCTCGCTCATCCCCGTCATGGGAGGCCTGGCACTGTGCACGGCAACGGAGATCAGCTTCAACGTCTTGGGGTTTTCGGCCGCGCTGTCCACCAACATCATGGACTGGTGAGTCAGGAAGAGCATGGGGACGCGTGGTGTGATGGGGATGACGGACGTTGAAATCCAGATTGACTGAGAATTATGTCCCGTAATTCAGAGCCGGGCCCAACTGATGCCGCCTTTTCCTAAATACCAAAATACCTCGTATCCCAGTAAGGTAACCTTTTCTTAGAAAAACAGCCAGAATTTGACAACACATGGTCTTGGTATTAAGAACACGCATCTTAGGGACACGGTTAGCTAACGGAGGCCAAATGCACAGAACTAGCAGGCCCGGGGAACGTCACAAGAGTAACGCCCCTTGTGAGTAACGTTACAAGAGTAACGCCCCTTGTGAGTAACGTTACAAGAGTAACGCCCCTTGTGAGTAAACACGTATGTGTTCAGCTAAGCCAAGTGGAAGAGGCCGTCCTACAGCGGGAACAAAGGGGCAGTTTCTGGCCTGGTGGCTGTCTGTGCCCCGAGGGCCGTGAGAGGCCGTGCCCACAGGGGAAGCCCGTGTCAGGTGCCCGAGGAAAAGCACCCCGTGGGAGGTTCCTTGTCCTGCAGCAGGAAGGGGCTGGCTGTTGTGTTCTGGATCGCTCCTTGGATAGTGGACAGCTGCCATCCCGCATCCAGGCTGTGGTGTCCGAGTCCATACTTAGGCATCGGCCAGACCTGCTCTTTGAGAATTACCAGTTGCTTCTAGGGTCTGTCCTGTCTCTGGGAAAGAGAGCAAGCGACCACACGGATGTCCAGGAGTTTATCATTGCTTCACTGTTAAAGTCGGACAGCCTCCCCCTGAGGTTTTCCATCCCACCGCCAAGTAAACATTTAAAAGTCACCTTTAATTTCATTTCTGACACGCAGATGTATTTCCTTCTGGCTTTTTCTGCCTGCACTTACAGTTCCTAGAAATCGAATACAGGCTCATCATGCATTCTGTCTGTATTTCTCCTCCAGTGGAAAGGCCCAGTAGCTGCTTGTATTTGCATTAAAGTAGAGCGGCTTTCATGAGGGGTATGCTCTACCCCCTCTGCGTGGCCCTGTGGGCATCGTGTGCTGCCACCAGGGGCTCTCAGAAGCCTGGACCCTGTGACCGCCTCCTCGTATGGCATACAGATGCCTGTGAGTTAACGAGTCTGTTTAGATGCGCATGGAGCGTCTCTTCACACGAGGCTCCCATTTAGGTTTTTGACCATCACGAAGGCTAAATTCCCATCAGAGAGACGAGCCCATGACGTGGATCAGGGCTCTCGATCCTCACTGCCAGCGTTTCCCAAAACGATTGTTTTGGAGCAAGAGCTTCGCCTTCTGGAGCCCAGAGAGCAGTCACCAGTGGGCGTGCCAAGCCCTTTGGTTTCTGGGGCAGGGGGGCACAGTTTCACCTTCTCATGGGCCTCGTGTGGGTTTTCCCTGTGGTTTGTCCCATTCTGGAGTTTTGTCCATATGTTTTCCACCGGAGTCTTCATGTGCTCAGACTATTTTGTTCACTCGCTCTCACACGTGGGTCCCCAGGTGCCCGGCCCATGGCAGTTACTGATTTAGGGGAACTCTTGGTTCAAGGTGGGGTTTTGTGCAGCACTGAGAGCAGGGACTTTGGGATCCTTTGACACCTGAGAGCTCGGTAACGTCAGGTACATTGCTCAACCTGCGTGCCTCAGTTTACCCTTCTGTAAAGGGGCCAGGCCTGGTGACCCCCTCACAGTGAAGTGACATCCAGGAGCCCCCCAAGCATGGGCCCGGCTCACAGCAGACATGCAGGGGCCATCCCCGAGGGGCCGCCGTCGTTGTCCCTGCTTAGGAAGGACGCAAACACTCGGTCCAGTCGAGGTCTGTGCTAACTTCTCGTATCGTCAGGTAACCTCTTCTTTTCTTTATTCTAGTTTGCAAAATGTTTTTTCAAAAAAGCTCCTCAGCGGGGACAAATACAGGTTCTCGTAAGTATCGTTAGCCCGTGAAACTCCCAATTTCGTAGGCCCAAGAGGACTCCCTGCCCTTTTGAAGTTTCAGAATCCCCCGTAGACCTGACACCTTTCCCCCTTCGGCTTAAGTGGCTTTTTTTTTGTTTTTTTTGTTTTTTTTGTTTTTTCAACGTTTATTTATTTTTGGGACAGAGAGAGACAGAGCATGAACGGGGGAGGGGCAGAGAGAGAGGGAGACACAGAATCGGAAACAGGCTCCAGGCTCTGAGCCATCAGCCCAGAGCCTGACGCGGGGCTCGAACTCACGGACCGCGAGATCGTGACCTGGCTGAAGTCGGACGCCCAACCGACTGCGCCACCCAGGCGCCCCTTAAGTGGCTTTTAAAAGTACTCTGTGGACGGGGCGCCTGGCTGGCTCAGTCAGAAGAGCCTGTGACTCTTGAGATCTCGGGGTCGTGGGTTTGAGACCCACGCTGGGTGGAGAGATTACTAAAGAAATAAATAAACTTAAGAAAGCAAGTAAGTAAAAGTGCTTTGTGGAAACTTGGAAGAAAAACCCCACCTGTTTTCAGCTGCCCCGCCAAGGCACCCCAACGGCCGGCTCGTTCGCGGCTGCCCTGCAGGGTGTGCCAGGCGCGCGGCCGGCAGGCGCACGGGCCCTCCCTGGCGCCCGGCTTCTCTAGAGCATTCTCGCTGTGAACCGTCTGGTCGAAAGCCGGCCTCCGCCGTGCGGAGAGAGCGTCAGGCATGTGTGTTGCCCCCCCAGGGCCGCGGAGCTCCAGTTCTACACCAGCGCGGCGGCCGTGGCCATGCTGGTCCCCGCCTGGATCTTCTTCATGGTGAGTGTCAGGGCGCCGCTCGGCACCCAGGCTGCCGTTGCCACCAGCCATCCGGGGGTGGAGGGGTTTCACTTGCCGGTCCCGGGGGTAGCTCCTTGGCGTGGTGGCTTCGTGGCATCGTTCACGAAGGCTCAGCAGGGTGCACTTGAGGAGGAGGGAGACCGGTGGGAGCCGAACCTGGTGCCCCAGGAGGCCAAGCCATAGCTGAGGGAGTTTCCTGAAAACCTTTGTGTCAGGGTATTTCGGCTTGCTCGTTTTAGTGTTACTATTTCAAAGTCACGCGTGCCCACCTAGAGCAATCAGCAGGGCAGGTGTACATGAACAAGAGAGGAGGTCTGTCTGGTGAGCCCTCCTGGACCCCCTCCTACAAAGCCCCTTTCCAGATGGGTCTGCGTAGCTAGGAATGTACTCAGGTACGTGTATGTCATGTGATCTCACCAGTCTTATAAAAGCGTATGTATCTGTCCGAGCAGGCCTTTTTTTTTTTTTTTAAACACAAATGGAACTGGGCTATTCTGTCCTATTCTTGTGCTCCAGAGCCCAGCTATGCCCTGATCTGTCACTGCCCCCTCGACAGACACCTGACTGCTTGGTGCATTTCACACGGAACTGGAAGTTTCTTGTGTCTTTAGCAGATAAAGGTGCTTTTCTTGGGAGGCACCTGGGTCAGTCAATTAAGCGTCCGACTCTTGATCTTGGCTCAGGTCATGATCCCAGAGTCATGAGTTCGAGCCCCAGGTCGGGTTCTGTGCTGACAGCTCGGGGTCTGCTTGGGATTCTGTCTCTCCTCACTGCCCTTCCCTGCTTGTTCTCTCTCTCTCTCTCAAAATAAGTAAATAAACATTAAGAAATTTTAAAAACAAATAAATGAACTAAATTACCTTTTTTTAAAAAAGGTGGTTTTCTGGGATCCACTTTTGGAATTGGAATGATTGAAAGAATGTGCATATCTAAAAATATGTGTACTGTGATAAAATCTATGTAAACGTAAAATTTATGATTCTAACTGCTTTAAAACTATATGTCAAGTATGTTCAGGCTGTCACACAAGCATCCTCACCATCCATTTGCAGACTTTAATTATCTCAGACTGAATCTCTGTCTCTGTTAAACACTAACTCCCCATTTCCCCCATAGGGGAAGCGAGACTCTACCTCTCCTCCAAGGGTGTCCGGGCCGGACGATTCGCGGGGACAAGCCCATAGCCCGAGTAACATGAGCTTTATGTGACACGGGAGCCTCATAAAGAAGCCAAGACGGGAGCGCTCACGCGCCAGGCTGAGCAGGGAGAGGCGACTGCGGGAAAGTAGGCTGTGTGTGGGGTGGAGGCAGGCGAGGGCGACCTTAACGAGGTCCGCCGGGCTCGGGTCCCTGGCGATGCGCGCGTTCCTTTCCCCCTGCTGCGTGGGCGTCCTCCACGTGGGGCCTTTGTCCCTGCTTCTCAGGGAGAGAAAGCGACGCCAGAGCCCTTCTTGCTCCTGTGTTTTGAGGGTCTTCAGCTCAAAATAACCCTGATGCCGAAGTGGCACATTTGTGAACTCCTTCACCCCTCCCCCAGACCCTGGCACCTACCCTGTGCTTTCTGTCCCAATGGATGTGACGACTCTAGGTCCCTGATGTAAGTGGAATCCTATGGGATTTGTCCTTTGGGGACGGGCATATTTCACTGAGCATGATGACCTCGAGGTCCATCCACTCTGTAGCAGGTGCTGGCATTTCCTCCTCTTTAAGGCTGGGTGATATTCTGCTGTGTGTTGGGACCACGTTTTGTTCATCCACCTGTCTGTTAATGGACACCTCGGTTCCTCCCACATTCTGGCTCTTGTGGACAGTCCTGCTGTGAATGTGAACATGCACACACCAGTTCAAGACCCTGCCTTCAGTTCTTTGGGGCGTGTACCCAGAGGTGGGATTGCTGGTTCTTCTAGTAGTTCTCCGTTTAACTTTTTGAAGAGCAGTCAGACGGTTTTCCACAATGGCTGCACCATTTTACATACCCACCAGCCGTGCTCAGGGCTTCAGCTGCCCCACATCCTCGTCAGCGCTTGTCATTTTTATTTATTTTTTAATTTTTTAAAATTCTGTTTATTTTTGAGCGAGAGA